>NC_056728.1:1867534699-1867610695 GCF_019279795.1 Protopterus annectens
CGATAACGCCGACGCTATGCTGGCGCCTGGCGCAAGGTTCATGAATCCCGGGGCATGTCTCTTTGGCTTAAATACTGACTCAGACTGGAACCCTATGTAAATTTAATACAATTTTTACTGCTATATATAATTTTGTGCATGTCTAATATTTATCTCCTTTCTTAACTGCATCTCACTTATCATTGTTTTCTTATTGATCGATCTGTTATATATTTATTACTGTTTTTTAATTAGCTCTTAAGTCCTTTAGAAGGTATTTTTTTCAAACTGAGATATTAAAATGTTATGTTTGTAATGTATTTAGAATTGTTTTTGTAATGTCCTTCATTAAAATACTTTTAGAGTCTGTATTTGACCATTTTATCAAATGTTCCTTAATTACCAGCATTCTGTATAGAACATTTTCTGCCCTTTTAAGTCTAAACCTGTTCTTTGCCATCTAACTGCAGTCAGAGAATGAGGTAATTGACAAGTGCATTCCGAAACTCGCTATTATTTATTCTAATGATAGTATTGCACATCTCACTGCCTCACTGAGTAGTACCATAGTCAACAAATGAATGAATGGCTACAGTTCTTCTATCTGAAACTGGAATGACTCCAGCTAATTAAGGGTGAATCTTAATAACACTTGGGGTGATATGATTGGCCTATAAGTTCTGAAGTATTAAAGGAACAAATAGCCCATTAAATTAAAAATGCTGTTGGTTTAGCAAAACCAGATTAATGTTGGTCTCCATATTATGGGTTCATCAGAATACAGTTAATCACTGAATTACTTCTAGACTTTATTGTGTTTAGAGTTAGGAACGTGTTAAAGAATAAGGTCATGAATTAGAAATTAAACTGCAACATTATTTGCAGTAGTAACCCTGGAAAGTCTATATTTTATTGTATCCATTATTAAGCAAGTCAGGCCTTGTCTATGCCATTAGCATATAAAGTGCATCAATCCCTAACTTCTAAAATAGTTGTTTTTGCCTCTTGTCTGTCTATACTTTCCTGAAGCTTTATAAACTGCTTGCTGATGGAGCAATGAACCACAACAAGACTGATTACAGAGTTGTCTCATTTAACCTAGATACTATCTTATAAGCTAATTTATGTCTGTTACCAATGAATTGTCATACTTCTTCAGGACAGGTTTTTGACATACAGCTGGACTATTTTATTTAGGCACAGATGATTTAATTTAAGTTCTGAATCCCTATATTGTTGTACCACTCCACACAAACATGCATGCTGGTACACATGTACACTTGAATAAACATACACACATACTCCCACAAATATATGAACTGTGTCATTTCTGTGGTAAGACTTACATTTTGGTGTTAGCTGCACTGGTTGCTAAGAAATTGTCTCCTGTAGAACTGCTTTACTGAGAATTAACATTTTTTTTTTACATTACATACAATAATATCTTTATTGATTAATATTGATTTGTGAGTTCTTTCTTTTTATCGTACTATTATTTTATACACAGTGTCTAGGGGTTTTAAAATAGCATGCCTATATCTATAGCTATATGGAAAATTAATTTGTCTACATCATAAAATTAGTTATGCTGTTTTTTTGGTAAAGATAAAATAGCATACCAACATTTGTAGCACAGCAGACAATAGCCCACAAAAAATAAAGATATGAACAAACAAATAAATATATAAAATAAACAAATGGACAAAGTCAAAAGAAAAAAGTGACTAAATTCACGGAAAGTGACCCAGTTCAGTAGAACCAACTCCATGGGGTAGAGGGAAAGAGCCCTGACTACAACCTGGATGATCCATGTTGAAGTGGTGGCTTAGGTGTGTGTAGTAGCTGGCCAGGGAGGGAGCTGACACTTGTAGCTCACTTGTCCTGTGGGGTGGAAGAAGGGTCTGCTCCTCCACATGGGTTACAGCTTAGGGGAGCACTACATGATACATTTAGTGGAGTGTAAGCCAACTGAGCTCACACTGTATGAGTGCATTTGTACTTGTAAGGTAAGGGAAACCTGGAGTGTCTTGTAGGCATGCTTCCCTTCAGGAGTCAGCAATAGATGAGCTCAGAGGAACTGCCAAGAGTGGGAATGGTTGGTCTCAGAGTGGAGAAAGTACATCACCCTATAGGATCAGTAAGCTGACCTACTCCTTAGCATCCAGTTCTTGCCAGGGATGGAAGGATAATTTGGATTCCTGGACAAGACTTAACAGGCTGTATGAGTCTTACCAATAGCATGAATGCCTGGTTATCACTTCTGTGGAACGAGTGGGCTGTTTGGCAAGGTTCTTCAAGGAGCAAAAAAGTAACTCAGGTCAATTAATAAACTACAGTATGAGCTTACTGTATAGTAGCCAGGAAAGAAAAACACAACTTTTGAACATTTTGTCAGAAATATCACTGACTGACACAGGATGCACCTGGAAATATAGTTTTCTCTATAACTATGCACTACACATCAGCTGGGTCTTGGTGTTATTTCACAGTATTAATGTATGCTGTGGAAATCATACATTAATTAATTACACTTTGTATTGTTTTACCTTATATCACTGCATGTATACAATATGTATTTCACTGTGTATCTATTGTGGTGCAATGATCTGTAATGTCCTCTTCATTCTTCTTAGCTCCTATGTTCGGTTATATGTCTCACAAAGTTTTTGCTTTGATTACTTATTGAAACCTTGTAATAAAAAAAAGTACTGGTGATGGTCATGCACACAAACTCTGCCCTCACAAGGCTGCACAAAAACAAGGTGAAGGCGAGGTGTCTTTCAGGTACCAATATCTCTGATGTTGCAAGGGTCCTCAAGCAGAACAAGAATGACTATGACGCTGTGGTCATCCATGTGGGTGTAAATGACCTGGCATGCAAAACCCTGAGATATATGCAGATAGACATTTCTTGAGCTCTCTGTGTATGTCAAAAATGTAGAAAAGAATGTGTTATTGAACACAATACTTCCTTCTCCAAGAATGATGCTCTGATACAAAGAAAGGATGCTTGGATGATGGTTTCAACAAATGGCTGAATAAATGTTGTCATTCGTGGGGGACCTACTATATGTCAGCTTTGGATAAGCTGACGCACAGCTCTATTTGCTACACCTAAGATGGCTTTTACTTCTCATTCCAAGGTTTTCCAGCACTGGCTAAAGCCACTGCAGTCCTCATAGTGCCTTTTTAGGGAGTATCCAGCTAATGAATCTCTCAACCTAAAACAAAACAAAACATATCAAGAACTGCATAATATCAAGGTAATACTGCTCAAGGCAAGGAGTCTAAGGAACAGATAGTTTAACCTTAAGGGCCTCCTGCATTTGGAGCACAGTCATATATGTGTGTGTGTGTGTGTGTGTGTGTGTGTGTGTGTGTGTGTGTGTGTGTGTGTATTATTATTGAAACTTAGATTAAAAGTGGACAAAGTACTCCCTCTGTACTAAGGTTTTGTACCTTCCATGCCTTTAAACCTAATGGGAATGTGGTGGTGCATCCATATTTATTAAAAACATACTACCCTTGAATAAGATTCCTATAGGTCCACAAACTGAACTTATTTTTCCTCCCATTTTGCTTAACATTTTTGGCCATCCAAGTGCCTCTGTCTATTGATGGGTCCACCAGCTTCTCCTTCCACTCTCAAGCTTTCTCTAACTTAGGGCTGGGGCCAGCAAGGTCCATAAGAACATCCTGGTGGAGGAGATTGTCACCCCAGAGATTGTTTTGCTGGGGGATTTTTTTATTTAATGACCTACCTTCATTCCCCTGTCTCCATTGCATTTGTTTATTCCTTCTGAAGGCTACTGCCCTATATAGACCATGCTTCCCTTCAAGGAGGTCCTAGATGAACATCCCTCTCAGGGCAAGTATGATCATCCCTATATGCCAGTACCTCAAACACATGGCCTGCTAGATGAACTCGAGTTCCCCGGGCAGCAGTTAAGACTTTATCTCTCTAAACCACAGTGTTGGCTAATAAACCAAACTTCTTGAGTTACAAATTACACTAAATAAAATCAGCTATTAGATCATATCATATTACAGGATCCTCATGATGCTCCCTCAAAGCCATATTCAATTCATAAATATAATGGATGTACTACAAATACACAGGACCTTCATCATCCTGGGAGACTTTAAATAACTGTCAATAATCTAAGATACCTATATCTGAAATGTAGATTATTGCCAACAATTCATTGATTTCATAAATAAGAACTTTCTGGGCCATATAGTCAAATAATCCATATTTTTGACCTGAATGCAAATATAGCATCTATATGCTCTATACCAATGTGTGGAGTCTGCATGTCCTCCCTGTGGTCGCGTGGGTTTCCTCCGGGTGCTCCGGTTTCCACCCACATCCCAAAGACATGCTGTAGGTGGATTGGACACTCTAAACTGGCCCTAGGTGTGAGTGTGTGTGTGTGTGAGTGTGTGCCTTCTGTTGAAGGTTGGGTGCTGGGCTGGCAACTCAACACCGTAAAACTCCACTGCCAATCATGAGCGGACAGGTGATCCGCTGTGGCGACCCCTAACCGGGAAAAGCTGAAAGAAGAAGAAGATGCTCTATACCAATGTATATATTTCCTTAGTTAATTCTGTCCACAAACTGGAACCTTCTCTTTCAGAACCTCCAAAACATCAAATGTAAATATCACAGTATTCAAATAATTTAAATGTACTTCTTACAATTCTGTTATGAAGTGCCAAGATTTAAGTATAACAGTAAGCACCAAAATGTTGACACAGGTAGCAGTTATACAAATAAACTCTATGCACTTCTAATTAAATGTATTATTCTGACTGCTCCTGCTAGAACTAAACAAAATGAGAAGTTGAAGAGCAAACCAGCCTTGTGGTCAACCTGCAGAAATGAACAGTACAATAAAAAACAGCTTCTTAGAATATTCAGCAAAATTAAAGACCAAGAAATTAAGGTCAACATAAAAAAAAAATATCAAAGGTTCTGAAAAATACCATCAGGAAAACAAAGGCTTTTCATGAACTTAGACCAGCATCAGATGGTAAAATCAATTAAAAATCCTCACTTATGTCAGGAAATCAAGAACCCAGCATTTCTCTGAATGTATTCAAAATGGCGCCACTTACTCAGTTCCATCACAAATGCACTAGCTAACAAACTCAGTGCAAACATAACCCCTGAGACAGCTATACATAACCCATATATTGCAAAGGATCTCAAACATCTGCTAAAGGTGCTTTCCAAAACAAAAAAAAATGTATCTTCCATGGTACCTGATAATATACCCAGCTGCTTGCTCAAAGGTACTAAACATTCACTGATAGTCTCACTCCTACAGTTATTTGGCCTGAGCTTAACCACTGGCTTTGTCATTGATGTATGGTGCACAGCAGTTATGCCACTTCAGAAGGGCAGCCCCAACAGACCTCAGAAACTACAGACTCATTAACCTGAAGAGCCTCATCTGCAAGGATAGGAACAGGGTCATAACTGACCTGATAAATTATGATATTAAAAATCTTATAAGACTTGACCCCTGGGCAATTTGGTTTTGAGATCAATGTATTCTATTTAATGAATCTGGTAAATTTCTTTGAGAGAGTAAAACAAGCCATGGACAGCAGTCATGCTGTCTATTCAGCATATCTTGACCTTGCCAAAGCATTTGATACCATACCATATAAAAACATAATTAACAAACTAAATGTGCTCTAAATTGATTGCTCTGTATTTAGGCAGATAACAAATTAGCTGAGGGACAAACCTACAAAGTGAGAGTGATAGGTGAACCCCCAGAAATCATGAAGGTAACTAATGGAGCCCCTCAAGGATCTGCACCAAGACCTTTGCTATTGGATATATACCTTTCTTATCTCCAAATCAAAAATGAGGATCTCTGGTTAACTAAGATGGTGGATGATTATAAACTGGGTATGCTCCTCAAATTCCTTTCTGAAATGCAGACGCTACAGCTTGAACTTACACATGTTAATTGCTGGTGTTTGGAAAATGAGCTAAAACTAAAAGATAAAAAAGTCAGTGTTGCATTTGGTAAGCCTTCCTTCAACCCAGCTTATAGTATAGATGACACACCTGACACTTAACCTAAGATGCTGTGACAGACTTCTGAACATGGATAGATAATTCTGTCTCTTTTGCTCATCAATTTGCAAATGTGGTTAGGCAATTATGCTATCTGTTGTAGCTGATCACAAAAGATATCTTTTCTATATCCATAGAAATCTGTATCTCTGTATATTCCACACTGATCAGGCCCATTCTAGAATAATTTGCCTCCTTTGGGAAGTATCTTACTAGGCATATGAGGCAGTTGGGAGACCCCCAAAGTTCCTAAAAACTGATCATGGGCCTAAAAGACCTGAACTATTAAGAGAGGCTGGGGTTCTGTTCCTGCATTCAACAGCTTATAAACTCCTTAGGGATGATCTGTATCTTTCTTTTCAGCCATTAGGGATCCAACAGTTCAAGGCCTCTTATATCTCCTCAAATCAAACTGCCAGCAAACACAACCACTAGAGATCTGAACCTGTTCATGCAAATAAATAAATCATGGTGAAGACAGATTTATCACACAGCAATTACCCATTCTCTAGGACAAACTTCCACTCCAGATAAAGCAACTTGACTCACTATCTTCCTTTATAAATGGGTTAGACAATTGGATGGATATACACAAATTCAGCCCTAGCATGACTGGCCTATTGAATCTTGAAAAATGAGGTAAGGTCTAAGGGTGACTACTGTAAAGGTGTAAATGGGACCATGTCCCTTTTTGCCTTGCATTTATGTGATACCTTTTATCAGCTTTGTAAAAAAAAAAAAAAAAGCCTGATCTGTTTTTGCAGCCATCCATCCATCCTCAACCCCTTTTTCCATTTTTGCACATAAAGAAATGTCACTTACACATCAAACATTGTAAATTTTAATTTGTGTTTATAAACAGGATATATTACAAGTATACTTCAGTTTCCATTTTGGATACTGACTTCATACGAAAAGTTTACATTCAATAGAGCTTTTCAATTAATATTTCTGTGACAATATATTCAGTCAGATGCAATAAAGCCTATGTGGTCTGTTTCCACTGTGTGCACATCATGCACACTGTTTTGGCTCTAAGTGGCTCTACATGATGTGTAGAGCTGTGCACAGCCATGCAAACAAGGTAAACACCGTGGTATGCAAATTGCAGCATAAGCAGCTGAATTGTATGCTAATCTATAAATCCAAGATGGAAGAACTATTCAACAAGCTATAAATAAACTGTGCGGACTCAGTGCTGGTTTTCCCTGAGAATTCCAAAACCTATTGGAATATAGGCATGGAAAGGAGTCTACACAGAACTAATGTTATGCACTGCTGTTGCTTTAATTCATGTGTATGTGTAACAGGCTGAAGTCTATGCTGCTGCTGTTGCTAATAGACCAAGGCCAAGAAGGAGAAAAGTTTTCAGACTCCAGGTAACTTATTACAACCTACATGATGTGGAAATTGTAGAGTGCTACAGGGTGGATAGAGACACACTACAAGAACTCTGTGATGTCTGTCGTCCTCAATTCAGAACCAGGTCAAACTGTGGAGAACTCATTCCAGTGGAGACAAAAGTATTTGTAGCAATTAGAATCTTAACTTCAGGTACCTATCAGAGACCAACAGAGGACATGCTGAGGGTGTCATAGGCATCAGTATCCAGGATTCTCTATCAATTCTTGAATGCTATGCTCCAACATGCTAGCGACCACATATATTTTCCCAGTAGTCCTGAGGATAGGGACAGAAATATGCAAGAGTTCTGCCCTGTAGCACACTACCCTGAAGTACTGGGTGCCATAGACTGCACACATATAGAAATTAAGGCACCACCTGGGTAACAGGGAAGACTCTACATTAATAGAAAGGAATTTTGACTCTATTAATTGTCAAGTCATATGAAATGCCAAGGGAATCATCTTGAATGTGTGTGCTGGCAATCCAGGCAGTTACCACAACTCACATATCTGGCACACCTCCCAACTGTATCAGATACTCACTAGGGGGATACCCCACAGGGTCATTTACTGGGGGATGCAGGTTATGCATTAGAACCATGATTGATGACACCCATCAGAAATGCACACAGACCTGCTGAAGGACACCATAATGAGGCACACACTCAAACCAGAAATATCATAGAGTGTGTGTTTGGGCTGCTGAAGTCACGGTTCCAGTGCTTAGATACATCTGGGGTTGCCCTGCAGTCCAATCCATGGACATGTATTGAAATATTCACAGTATGTACTATGCTACACAACATTATTCTAAGAAAACAGCTTCAGCAGGAACAACAAGGGGAAGGAGCACACACCTCACCACCAATGACAAGGTCAATGCAGCCACAGGTAGGTGGGGAGTCAGAGGGGGAAGCAGCAGCTGTTGTGGGTATAGGTAGATGTAGGCATGCTCAGTATGTTTTTGCATTGGCTAAGAGACAATGCATAGTACACTCATTCGCCGCCTAAGGGCCGAAAGCCTTCCTCCTGTGCACATACATATAGTAACATTGATGCCAGACAACTGTCACAATATTTACCTCCTCGTGTATTGGCTGTATACTGCTTGCATCAGACAGTCAGCCCTGAACTAAAACTGTTGCAACTGTTGCTGGATTTACAAGGTAATTGGTGAACCTGGAGTGTATCGGGTATTAATATGAATGGCTGGCATATCCTTGCATGTTGTTTCTTGCTAGTTTAAGCAAGTAAAAGTGGTAGATTTGTACAGAAATGACCATAATATGTGACATCAGTTACTTATTTGAGTTATATGTGTCCGTTATTAAGTAGCAGGCCTCAGGCATCAAAGATTCACACAGTCATACTTCTCAAAAGTAGTGATGGTCACTGCATGCCCTCAGCTTAGCACCATGTGTTTGTACTGGAAAATCATTGAAGAGAAGTTAGAAACTAATGATACACATTGCAATTTCAGACTTTACCACCCTCCCAAGATCCTTAACAATAAAGATGGAAAAATGTTGATGCTCTCAACTGTCTAATCTTCTAAGACCAATACAAGTAAATGGTACAATTACCAGTTCCACATCACAAATGCAAGTATATTAAGCACTAATTCAGCTATGCATCCTGAGCATCAGACATAAAGTTTAAGTATCCCTGAATCCAAAACATACAAAACAGGGATATGGCACAGTTATCATCACTTGCACAGGCTGTTGGGGAGGGGGGGGGTGGACAGAAAGCCTAGGTTGACAGAAAAGGTCAGTGACTGTGTGCGAGAAAAACAGAAGCAGGCAGACATTCAGATAAAGCAACAAATGCCAGTCAGACAAAATAAGTTTTAAGCTACACGTCTGAACCATGTAACTGTTTTTTTTTTGTGTGTGTGTGTGTGTGTGTGTGTGTGTGTGTGTGTGTGTGTGTGTGTGTGTGTGTGTGTGTGTGTGTGTGTGTGTGTGTGTGTCTGTATGGGTCCTCCAGGTGAAATTGGTGTGTGTGTCTGCATGAACACAGACAAGCTCTGTTCAAGCTCTACATCTTGGTAAGTCAGACAGGTGTGAGCCATGCAAGGTAGAGGTGACAGTTCATTGTTGTCATCACCAACCATGAGAACTGGCTCTGCCATGAGTTGCACTGACACTGTCATCACTTTAACGGAATCGCAGGAGCAATTATTTACCCTTCACTCCACACCGGGTAACAGTCCTACTGCTCCGTCGGCCAGCAATGGTTCATTGAACTCTTCAAGAGGTGACACGAGGAAGAAGGAAGTGAATTCAAGGTCCGGTATGCCTGAGAGTGCGAATTTGAACGCTGGAGATGGGAGAGGTGCAAACGCCCATAATCGGAGATGGGAAAACATCAATGTTATTTTACAGGCACCATCGTTTAAAAATATACCTAGGGGAAGTATGAAGGACATGGGCTCCTTAAATCAACAGATTGTGGATTTCAAAAAAACACTGAAACAGTTCAAAACCATACAAATGGATAACGCATTCCTAGAAAGGTCCCTGGAGCTGGAGCAGGTCCCTAAAGATTTGCGTATATTTAAATTGCCTTTTGGTTTCAGCAATGACAGTGTTGTATTTGATGAACTGTTATCACTATATGATAAAACTGGTCTTGAATTGTTAAAATTGATAATTAAGAACAACAATCATAGATTGACTAAACTGAATGAAAAATTAATAGAACTGGACAACAGCATTCAGAATGACTTATTATTTGAACACAACAAACACAGGATGGACAATATTTTAAAAGAGATTGACAGTTTTGTTATGAGAGGTCTAGAATATAAGAACAAAAAATTGTTCAGGGACAGTAATGACTATACTAACAAGAGGGCATATCATCATTTTAAGGGTTTTAAACTATCTGTACAACATCATGACATAGTAAAGCCTTCTGTTAATAATGATGTGAATTATGATTTGAACAGGGATAAAACTGTATTCAATGCAAACAACAGTGGAAATAATTATGGACACTGCAATGGAAATGCAATGCAAAGGGATGCTTACAGAGACAATGATGTTTTTTCCCCCACTAAGGAGGTCAGAGAGAATGAAAGACAGGTATCAGGTGGGGGGGGGAACAGTATTTGAAACAAGGAAGGAAAGCTCACTTCAGGACAAATTCCCATTACTATTAAATGGTACACTTAACACTAATGTATTTGCTGTACCAAATGATACTATTAATACTGACATTATGGGTGAAAATGTGAATGAACACAGCAAACCTTTTTTTGATCTTGGTATGGGAAATATGTTACACTCCAATGACTTAAGTGACATTGACTTAACAGTTGATAATCTTGAAACAACTAACCTTGATGTTTGTGATGTCATTACTAACGGTGGCTTTAACATATACAATTACAGTGACTTGCATTTGAACCAAGGTCATATTACTTTGTTTAAAAGGGGCTTTACATTTGTTCCGTATTTCAAAAGTGATATAGGTAAAATTCTTATCAATTTGAAACTTTATGTGAGGTTATTGAACCTAAAAATGTTTTTTGCTAAGGAACAGACACCTGTTGAGGTCAACATTGACACAAGGTCTATTACACTTAAAAGATCTAGTACATTTGTACCACCCAGTAACCCGGTTATACAAGTTTTTGAATCACTGTGTGAGTCCCAAATACGTAGGGAACTAAAGAAAAAACATATGAAAAAAGATAATTTAACTGATACTGAGAGATTCTGTGTAGCTGAACTTTGTGGTAACAACAAATACAGAATTATGAAGCCAGATAAGGGTGGTGACGTTGTGATCATGCCAAAGTTAGACTACATCAACAAAATGGTAACCATGTTAGAAAACGGAGAAACATACAGAAAAAGTTTCTAAATATGAGGTACAAAGAGCATACACAAAGATAGACTGGTTACTATATGACTATTTGATGGAGAGCATGATCAACACACAAGAATATGATTTCTTAGTTGTTGAACATCCGATCACCCCTACGATATTTGGTATACCTAAAGTACACAAAAATATCCAAAACCCACCTTTTAGACCAATTGTGTCAGCGAGAAATTCTAAACTTGAAACTATAGCTAAATTTGTTGATGTACATTGTAAAGGTATCAGTATGAATTTTCCACATATAATTAAGGATTCCTGGCATTGCTTAGAAAAACTAAGAGAATTTAATGAGAATTACACAGGGGATAAGTACACTATGATAACGGTCGACGTTATCAATTTGTTTAGTGTTATACCACACAATGAAGGATTGACATACTTTGAGAAGATTTTAGACAAATATAGTGGATATCACACTGTTAAAAAGAAGCTTTTAGTTGATTTTATGGAAATGATCTTAAACAATAACTATGTTTTCCTAGAAGGGGAATATTACAAACAATGTACAGGAGTAGCAATGGGGGCTAGGTGTGCCCCCACTTATGCCAACTTAGTCCTAGCACACTGGGAAACCGAAAAGGTTTTTACATCTAGTTACTGGGAGAACATTATTTTTTATGTTAGATTTCTGGATGATATTTTGATTTTCTGGAAAGGTGAAGAAAGTGACATAAAAGATTTTATACATTATTTAGACACAAGTACTAGCTTCCTCAAATTTACATTTCAAACATATTATGGACAGTGCGATTATCTAGACATTAAAATGTACAATAAAAATGGTAAGATCGAATCAAATATTTTCCGCAAGAAAACACATTCAAATAGTTACTTGCATTATGAAAGTTATCACCCTCACTTCCAGAAGAAAAACTTGGTGAAAGGCCAAATGGTTAGGCTTTCAGGCATCATTAGTGATGACCAAAACTTCTTGGAAGAAAGCAGAGTACTAAAGGATATGTTTTTTGAAAGGGGTTACCCGCAAAATTTGTTAGACTCTGTAATCCAGGAGGTGTCAAATAACAGGGATACAAAATTTAAACCGATACTCTGTAATGGAACAAACATAAGATTAAAAGAACAAGAACTTACAAGTAAGAAGGATTCATTTATCATACCTTACAATGACAATTCCAAGGCAATAGTCGCAATTCTAAATGATACCTGGAATTGTGTGTTAAATAACAATAGAGGATTTACAGAGACCCTAGGTTCACACCCGATAATAACATATAGTAGGGGCACCAATCTGAAGGAGATTTTTGAAAGTAGGGCACCTGGATTTAAGATATCAAATATGAAGAAATGTGGATTTTGTAAAAGTTGCAAATACATTAACGATGGACCTTATTGTACAGTGTATAATTATGGGAAAACACTTCAATGCCCGGGACAATGTAATTGCAATACGAAAATGGTTATCTACTTAGCTAGTTGTATTTCATGTCCTGCATATTATGTAGGTAAAACTAAGAGAAAATTAAAAGAAAGAATCATGGAACATGCAAGAGACATTAAACACAAAAAGGAAACTAATGCTCTCTATGTTCATAGTACTACATGTTGCAATTTTAAAAGATTCATCTTTTTCATAATAGACAGAATACACAATCCCTGGGAAAAGGAAGGGGACTTAGATAACTTATTGCTAACTAAGGAGTGCCTGTGGCAGCTTCAGTTTAATGCTAGTACTACACCGGGATTGAATGGGCACATCAGTATTGCTAGTATTTTGAAATACAAATCATTATGCATATGACTAGGTTTTTAAGATAGAAAATTTATATGTGTCATGTAAAAATAAACATATTGTCATGCTTTTTAAAAATTAACTCACAAAACACCACACTATGAGTGAGTGTTAGAAAACACTCCATTGTACGTGATGCATTAATTGTTATTGTATTTCTATTTATTAATATTAATGTTAAAACATCATTTTTAATTTTTACTAAATCACTCATTACATTATCAACTAAAAAACTCTATAATTATGTTTATCAACACATCATATTTTATGCAATACATGATTTTGAATAATGTTAATTTTTAGTATGTTTTTATCATATAATATTTATGCTATACATTTGAACACACATTTTCACACTTTCTATAATTTCATATAAACATTTAAGTGTAAACAACTATGGATTTATACTTAAAACGTGTATTCATTTTATTATTTATATAATTACACAACTACTTATTTATATATTAAACATTTTTATTTATACATATATATATATATATATATATATATATATATATATATATATATATATTTATTTATTAAATACATTTAATATTATTATTATTTTTATAACATACATATTTATTTTATTTAATTTAATATAACTGTATTTATATAAAAATTAAAATTACATTTATTAACTGATATATTTGTAAGTGGTTATATAAACATACACAATTTTAAGGTTATGCCCTCACAAATAAATATTACGTCTTCTTAAGAGTAATACACTTTATAAACTTCTTTTAAATGTTATACAAAACTCACTTTTATTAAGATTAATAGTTTGGTTTATGGGTTAATATTCAAGAAAGAAACAAGAATAAAAATAATCAACACTTTGTATTAGCGTTGCGTAACAATCAATTAATTATCCAATTTGCATATTTAATTAACAATTTTCTTACTATATAAGGCTGGTGTAAAGATATGGTATTTGTACTCTGATGAAACCCGCATTATTTTGAGCGGGTGAAAGCGCTCAGTATTCTTTCTAAGTTATATTTCTTTTTAAGCTGTATTTTCATTATTTTCATTGAAACTTGTGTGAGCAATAAAGCTTCTGGACGCCCAGGACATCGCTTCTTGTTTTACTGGTTTTTGTGGAGCGTACTTACTGACACTATTGCTACCTGAATGTGACTGATGTCCGCTGGATGAGCTGCCTTCATGACGATGCCCAGGACCATGACCCCTTGGCCTGCCATATCTGGGTGTGGACAGCTCAACCACTGATGGAGCAGTGGAAGTATTGCCATTATGGGAGCATGATCAGGCATGGCCATATTGGCTAACAGCAGATGATGTGGCTAACCTACACCCACAACAATGCTGTCCACCTCCCAGCAGACATTCCACCACAGACACTGCTCATTCCAATATGTCATTCATCTGATCCACTGAATTGGCAACATGGTAGAGGCAGTCACTCATGTCAGCATGTGCCACATCTGCAACCCTAAGCATTTCTCTGTAGCACCTATGGGAAGATGCATGTGCCTCCATGACAGACGTGAACATACATTGAGTGGCACCGGAAGAGACACCTGGATCAGGTGGAGGATGGACAGCAGGCCTCTTCCAAGCACTTCTAACAACCCTCCTGTGTGGCACCTCACCCACACTTTGGCTATGGCCAGAGTCAACAGTACCTGAAGCCACAGTGACCACACTTCCCTGATCTATTTTCTCACTATCCTTCTGTCCAATATCTGATAGCTCACTGTAATGGGTTGGCATAGGCCTACTGGCTCTATCTAATGGAATTTCAGGGGATGGCTGTATGTCAACCTCAGTGTCAGAGTCAACCTCTGCACCCCCTGACTGTTCCTTTGTTTGGCCACCATCATCATCAGAGTCTGCTGATACTCTGACATCAGGTGGTAGAAGTCCTACACTTCCACTGTCAGGATTACCTGTCATAATAAGCAACAAACACAGGAACAATTAATACCTGCACTACTATAGTGCAATATATGCTAACAAAATAACAGTGGTGCCACTATTAGACAGTACGGCAATACACACAACAGTCCTGACATCAACATCACACACTAAGATATTTCTTTGAATTGCTCACCAGTACTGACTGACATAAAATGTTTGGCTTACCATGTGGAGAATGATGGTATGCTCTGTATGCCAGATGGTCATGGAAGAAGTTAAGCTAAAGATAAGGACAACATCATCACAATTAACAGTAACACGGGGGGGGGGTAATACTTTTTCCCTGTTATATGTCTATTAACTATACTTTCAACAAGAACTTGGATGACAAGTCCAACCTAAGCTCTAATCAGTCATAATGTGTTAACTGTAGCAATCTTCAAACGCCCCCCAAAAAAAAAATCTTGTGAAAATGAACTGAAGTATTTGTTTAAATTGTTTTACTATACAACAGTATTTAACAATTGAGATACAAAAGCCTCCCTGGAAGCTCCTCCTGAGACACACTTGCTGTCCCTGAAACAGTAGTGCCAGTGTAAAGGACATGCTGTTCTGCACTTTCCTGGGAGCTGTCTGGATCCCTGATAGTGGATAGTGGATAGAAGCGCTTCATTTGCTGTTAGTGGTGGATCTGTAAGAAGCCCCCCCACCAGTACCCATCCAATCATGGGCCACTGCAGCTTAGGTGTATAAGAGGTTACTAGGCTAGTGGCCCTAGAGCCATTACAAGCTTTTCCATGTTAAGCCCAAGTATCCCCATTTTTTTCTTTTTTGGGTAGTTAAGAATGAATTTATGAACAGTGCAGGTCTGTGATCAACACTGGTTACTCCTGTCCATGAGGGACAAGGGTGCCACTCCAGGGCGAATTTGCGGTCTCCCATCCAATTATCTAGGTTGTATTTGAGTAGGGTCAGTGAGGAGCTCTGTTATACATGAATAGGGAGTCAATTCCAGAGAAGTAGCAGTCTCTATGAGACATATCTGTCTTTCCAGCATGATCTGTTAATGTCACAAGTTAGGTTGAGATCTCTAGATAAAGTGACTCTTGATCCATTTGACTTGCAGATGTACAGCATTTCCATTAGGGCAGGGATGGAGATTGTCTTACAGGCCAGGCACAGGTCACCTGTTAGCATCCTATAAGATACAGTGTAAAGGTAAAGAGCTTTCAGCTTGTTCAAGTAGGTCATGGTTTGCAGTCCCAGTATTTTCTTGGTGAGAAACCTCTGAGGTCTCTGCAGCTATTGTAGGTGTCTGGTAAGGTACATGCAAAAGGGTGCATTGTACTCTATTATTGGTTGAGTATAGTGGAGTTATACCATCCCTTGACTAGGATGCTATTCCCTTGTTTATGAGGTGCACTAAGTAGAAGGCTTTCCTTACCACTGTGGAAACTTGGTGGTCAAAGTTCAGATTACTATCAACTTGTGTTCCAAGTCTCTCACCACTGGGTTGGAACTCAGGGTGGTGCTGTCAATATTGTAATTTGTAGGGAATTCCATTTTACCAAAGGGAATAATCATGCATTTTTTTTGCATTTAGTTTTAGACCATGGCTTTGGAAAAAATCATTTGTTTTTGTTAGCTCTTCTTGTAATGTGTTGACATTGTTGGGGGACTCAGTGATTGCTCCCAGCTTGCAATCATCAGTGAACTTGGTGAGCCAAAGGCCATCTAGTTTGGCCTGGACTTCTGAGAAATAGATGCCAAACATTAATGGGCCCAACATAGACCCATGTGGTACTCCACTGTTGATGGATCTACTGGTGGAGGTTGAGTCATCAATTTTGACAGAGTGTGTTCCATCATTGAGCCAGTTGGCTAGCCATCTAGTAACATAAGGATTAATCCCTATCTGGGAGACTTTCTCAATGATGCCAGAGTGGAGAATTGAGTCAAAAGCTTTGGCAAGATTTAGATAGGCTATGTGCATGGTCGTACCTTCATCCATAGTTTTGGTGACATTCTCAAAGAAGTCTACCAGGTTTACTAAGCCTGATCTACCCTTAGCAAAGCCAAACTGGGGTGGTCTAGTGTTTGGGGGTCACCTATGTCCTTGTTGATAAGGTCCATGATAATTCTTTCCATGGCCTTGCAGATGAGTCTGGTTAGATTTATGGGTCTGTAGTTCCCAGGGTCAGTTGATGGCCTCCCCTTTGTGCAGGGAGATTACTGTTGCTGCTCTCCAATCTGCAGTCACAAAGCCAGTTCTCAAGCTATGATTAAAGAGAAGGTCAAGTGAGCCCATCAGTTCTTGTTTTAGATTGTTTAGTAAATAACCTGGGATATTATCTGATCCCACTGATGTCATGTTTTTGACCTTGGGGAGTGCAGGGAGAGGACTGGTGTCCGGTATGCTTTGGATAGGGTAGGTGGGGAGAGGTGGGTGAAGTTTGCACTAAATCTGTCAGCTAGCAGGTTGTTGTTATCTTCCTGTGTAGTATGAGTGATCCCATCTACAACCAGTTCAGCACATAGCTGGGCATTCCCTTTTAGACTTTGGATGTAGTTAGAGAATGCAGAAAAAAATGAACCAGCACGTAGGTAAATCCAGTGATACACCAACTGTATTCAAAAGAAATAAGAAATCACTGGAAACCAGGGTGGAGTAAATGCATTTTAAAATCTTTTAATGTCCACAAGTAAATTTCAGGTATGCTTTTAATATCCACAAGTAAATTTCAGGTATGCAAGCATAAAACCTTCACCCAGAGGGCTTCTTCAGGTGTATAAAACAACCTACATTGACTAGTGAATGGTTTAAATAGTGCAAAATGTCACATGCACAAATAAATTGACAGCTAAAATCAAAGGAACAGTATGCTCTTAAAACAAGTATGTGAAAATTAAAGGCTTGTAAAACTGTATAAACCAAACATAAATATGGGTATAAAGAACTTATATAAAGTTTATAAAGAGGCAGCTGGCTTATATATGAAATATGCATATGTTGCTGCAACAAATGTATTTGCACAGACTCATGCTTGGTTATGAGTGTTGGTTTAAGAGGGGCAATACCATTAAGCCCTGGCATAATATGAACCAGTTCAGTTCTGCTCTCTCAGTTCTGAGAACAATATTTTCACCTCTTATGTTTTCATACACAAGTACTAAAATGAGGAGTTTAAACCTGTGGGTAGATCCCTTCTCTAGCTTATGTTTGCTTAAGACATTAGTAACTACTTCTCTATTAATTTCTGAGAGATGACTGGATATGCAATCTTTAAGCCTCTGGTATGTTTTAACTATACAATAGGAAGTGCAGTGACTGAATGTTATTAGATATACCAGATTCCTGGTGTTAAAATTACCATAGGCTCTAATTTCAAAATTTGTGGCTGTTACAGGATGTGTAATAATTTTCCTAGTGTCAACGTACGTACAGAATTCACAATTGCCACATTTATAAGTGCCTTTTTCCTTGAGTTGGGCATAAACCATAATCTGGGTTGTTCTCTATAGCATAACATACTTTTTAAGTTTCTGTGTCTATTATGTGAACTGGGGTTGTGAAGTGATATGGTTACTAAGTGATGGAACATCCTGTAGTATGTGCCAGTGTTTACAGATTATATTTGTGATGGCTAAAGAGCCCCTATTATAAGCCAAGGTACATCTAAGTTTCAGTTTAGTGGTAGTATGGGTATAAAGCTCTGTGTGCCTATCTAGTTGGTTAGAGAAAATAGGTGCAGCAACTGTATTTCTTTTCCTTTTAATTTCCTCACATATGTGCTGAACTTCTTGCTTGTTGTAACCTCTAAGGGTTAAGTCTTCAACAGCAACCTTCATCTGTTCTAACATATTTTTGCCTTATTTTTGTCTTGAATATTTAATCTAGCTATTCTCAAGAACTGGTTATTTGCTACATGCTTGAAAATGACATGAGGATGTATACTATTTCTATGTAAAGAGTTGTTACATTTAACAGGTTTCTTGTATAAACAGGTGTTAAGAATACCATTATCATCTTTAGTGGTGGTAATATCTAAAAAGTCAATGTTTGAGGAAGCAAAGCATTTCTTAAATTTTAAAAAAATCATATGCATTAGATATATAATCATAAAACAAATCAAAGGTAGTTTCATTCCCTTCCCAGAAGATAAATAGGTCATCCAAAAATCATTTGTAAAAAATTACATTTCTTGAACTGGATTGCTAGATGATGTGAAATGCCCTGATAAACATGGCCATGGCATAGTGCACTTCTAACTAATGCATACAGATAAAAGTGTAAAACCCTTTGCTAATCAAAATATGTATATATAAAACTATTAAACAGATTTTTCTTAATTACATTTCAGCATATGCAATATATAGCCTGACAAAATGCAAGAATACCTTCTCAAGTTCAGTAATCCTCTGTGCAGATGTATCCCAAAGTAAAAGCCTTTTTTCTGAGTTCTGCACATAAACAAGTCTCCTCATGTTCAGTTTCCATAGCTACATGGTTGCCTTTTTATGGTGTCGATTCAGGGCTGTCAGCATGGTGAAGATGCAAATGAGGTGTGAACTCATTAGCATTGCTGAATCCCAAATACCTGGCTCCATGTTGTAGATGTAAGCATAGTGCAGATACTCCCTCTGTGCTTGTTTTTAATGGTAAATGATTATTGGTAGAGAGAATGAAAGTGCAACAGCAATGCAGACTGCCCTAGATCCAGTGGGTGAGTCAGATTAGACTTACAAAGTGTTAGATGTAATTTTGTCAAGGCTGGAAATGTGAGTAAGCAGCACACAATTCACAGGTTCCATTCATTAACATCCAACCTCCTCTTCATTTGTTGGCAACTACATATTATATTATTGCCATTTAATATCCTCACACATTTTAAGGGCAATGATATAGAATGGCTTACAGACTGCATGTGTCAGATAATTGGTCAGATAAGAGAAGAATGAGCAACAATCCCAGAGAACTAAGACAGAGGTGCATATTTGCAAGCAATACTCATAACTGGTTGTGTGATCACTTAGTATACTACATCCAAAAATAATAAATGTACAAATAACACTTGTATAGTTTCATATTACTGTAGATGATGTTGCAGTTGGTTGTATGCAAAAGATTTCAGTTCCTTGCTGCAAAGATGTTTGTGTGGCAAAGAGGGATAAGGCACCCTTACTGTGTTCTGAAGGTTCATTGGAGTGAGAGTTCTAGTCCAGACCTATGTAGAAATATCTCATGTGTACTAACGTTTTGTAGTGCAGATGTCATAGACTGCTTTTCCTCATTGCAACTACTTTTTCCTATTTATTTCTTTTTTATGTTATTTGTTGGGGGGGCAGTGTTTGCACTGTTTAGTACAAGCACAGGAAATGGAGAAAATGAGTGTCAGGTTTGGCTGTGTTTATCTTGTTTGCACAAAGCACAGCAGTGCTCAAACTGGACTAGTGACCCACCCAGAAAGCAGACAGAACACATGCAAACAAGGCACCTGTAAAAGGGCAAAGGTCAAAAACAAGACATTGTTGTAATTTCTGTGTCCTATATTGCAACTACACTTAGCATCATTGCGTGGCAGTTATGAAGGTTCCCCAGCAGGTGCAGCCATCGAACACCTGCAGAAAGGACTCAGACAGTCACTAACTGAAAGTGGTCACATTCAATTAATTCTGCTGGTCACTGCACAAACCCACTAAGCGGAGTTCTGTGGTGGTTAACACAGAGACCTTAAGAATGATTAGGAAATTAGAAAATTTCATGCAATTAGTCCTGTAGCAACAGGTGTAAGTGCAGGGGTAGAGCAAAAATGTTCTTGGGTTCTAGTGCAGGGTGTGCAACCTATATTTACTGTTGTGACAGTGCAATTTATAGCAGTGAAGTGAAAAACAGAGAAGTGTTATTTCAACATTCTTGTGGCAACAGGTGTAAGTGTAGGACTACCATACACATTGTCTTGGGTTCTAATACGGGATATTCCATACATTTTGACTGTTATTCCACTTCCCATTATATTTACTGTAACTTATAACACTTTAGATAGTGGAACTGATATGAATTTTATGTATGTGGGATGAGACACCATTATTGTGTTTTCAGATGTATGACTGAGGGTATACTGTCTACTATATTTCTATAAGTATAATTCTGCTATCTGGACTTGCATTGGCTTCACAATTACATAAGACGCATACACAACTGACTCTATATCCAATAACCTTATCGGGGCACACACATACGTGTGTAACAGCTCAAGCTGTCACCTGTATTTTTGTATAATTCCTAACTATGTTTGAACAGTACTTCTTCTGTAGCAAAAATGGAAAATCAGTGCTGTGGAAGAAAATCTTTTGTCCTTTATGCCTAGGTTAGAATCCCACAGTGTAAAAATTAATTTTCCTCAGTGCATAAAGGCAAATTCAAATGTGTTAGGTCATTATATTTATGCTCCTAGTACATGTCTGCAAACGTATCTCACCTAAAAGTTACTTTCCAATTTCAAATATACATTTCCAGGCTACATCAGTACACATCCTTCAAACTAAGGCCAAGTGGCAGATTGACCTTCCAATTTCAGTTATTTAATTCCTCCCTGATTGGCACTGCTGCACCCCTCTTAACATCGTGCAAATGTGGTTGACATTGTTGCTTGTGTTTGCTAACTACCAGTAAACACAATAACTGGAATTGATGGAAAAAGATCAGTTCTCATTGGTCTTGTTTGGCTGCTAGACATGGTTGGGATTAGAGAGGAAGGTACCAAGTTTAGGGCACAAAGGTGGAGTGTCCAGGAGTCCAGGATATGTATCGGACTCCTGGTAAAGCAACACAGCCAAAGGTTTCTGTAAGGAGACTATTCTAGCTGCCAGAACAAGTCTGAGCAGTAAAACAGCATGCCCCAAGCTGTATCTGGTGCCACTGGTATCCCAATCACTGGAGGAACAGTGTAGGCATAATTTTAATGACCTACACAGATGAAAAAGGAATACTCTCAACCTTTGGTTGCATGAGTTTGACACTGCAGACATCCCACAGCTGTTGATGTATGACAATAACCAAGTACTTTTAAGACTTAGAAGGCTAAATATAGGCAGAATTGGTATGCATTATGCTCTTTTGTTTTTTTCTGTTCTTTTCTCAGCTCCCACTGAATATGAGTTCAATTGGCAGGCTCATGTTTCTCAATTGGAGAGACTGAGAAAAGCAAGTGATATTGTAGCATTAAAAGTTAAAGATACATAGCTTTTTTTGGTCCTTCATAGAGTTGTATCAAATTGGGCATGCATATCCCAAATGTAAAAGCAAGTATGACTGTATTAGTCTGGAGCATAAACCAATTGTAGGAGTCCAGTATTAGACTGTAGTCACAGGTTGTGAGTTCAAATACCATGATTCACAACTATGCAATACTGTTATTTCTTCAACAATATTTACATTAAATTAAAAACTCTATACCAGTGGCAGAAATGCCCTCCTGTAAACTGTAATCTGTATGACTTGAACATGCATATGTGCAATATATGCACATTTCAAGGATTACTTTCAGCAATCTGTAGTATAGTGTGTACCTCTTAGGATGTATACTTAAATGTAATACTTCAGATAAAAGAGTTGTATAATTGTATTAATAAATTGCATGTCACATATGATGGTACTAATTTTATCTCTTATTTTTCTCTCACCCCAACCCTTATCTCTCTATTTTTTATTTTCTGTTATGTGTCAGCAAAATGTCTCCATGTCATCCATGTGTTATACATCACTAAATGCTACACAGCATGGCGAAGTAGGCCATCCCCAGTGGATCAGCCTGTTCCTGCTCCTCCAGCTCCAGCACTGATGCCAGTATGTCTGAGAGTCAATCTAGCAGCACTGCCTCTGCTGACCTTGCACAACCTGTGCCCTCAGGTAGTATGGGTATATATTTAGCCATCAAATGGAACTTCCATTGAATGGATGAACATTGAACCCTATTCATTGAACGTTCATTCAGCGAACATTTATTTAATCGATGGGGAAAGTAACTAGTTGGCCACCACTTCTCTGTGTACTCCACTGTAGTATTTCAAACCCAATCACACTACAGAGGGGAAAGGGCAGATGGGAAAGTGGTGACCAACTAGTTACTTTCCCCATTAATGAAATGAATGTTTGCTGAATGAACATTTGATAGCTAGGGTTCAATGTTCAGCCATTTGATGGAAGTTCCATTTGATGGCTGAACATTGACGTGGTAGTACTGTCTCAGATGTTGGTGCTGTGGCACCCTCTAGAAACAGTGGTGGAGGTGGTGATTTCATCACTCGCCGGGAGATCCCAGAGTTGGTGCATAAGGTCATGCACCACACCATTGGTGTAAGCCTGTACTGGATGGAGATGCTGCTTTCCCTCATTGTCTTTAGGAGGAGAATATGTCAAGCACTCCAGCCACCAGATGAGTAAGGGGACAGTGATGACAGTCCAGTTGGTGAGGACTCAATTTTCACTGTCTCCAAGCTTGATAGGCATAAGCCTGTGTTGTCCCTCATCCCAGTTATGGTGTCCCAAAACTTTTATATCCCTCACTGTCCCTGTCTCTTGTTTTGTTTGTCTTGTTTATTTGCATTTGCTTCCTTACCTACCCAACTTACCTGACTCAGACATACCTGCATCCTTTACCAACAGTCCTCTCTTACTGAATTAAAAAAAAATAAAAATGGGCACCTGTCCCACAAAACAAAAAATCATCCCATACATAGCTCTCTATTTCACACACATGTCTTCTTGACACACTTGGTTTGCTCTGGTTGGTTATACAACATGATTACATTGTTGTCCCACCTGTATCTGGAGGTGACAATCCAAATCCAGCTAATATTCTGCACATAAGATTAGTTTTTACTGTTGAAGAAATGGATAGCTATGGTTCTTTTCTACCACCATCCTGCACATACCTGTATTACTTTCCCTTTGTTCTTCCCCTGCTTGCTGCCCATTTCACCACTTTCCTCTCTACCCCATTTTACACCTATAATCAGATAAAAAATAGAGTCACATACAACACACATAAGTAGCAGAAAAAGCAATGGATCCCTTCACTTTTTTGCCTGTATGTTTGCACTGAGTTTCGCATCATGCAGCAATGCCAAGCAATGGTGACCAGTGGTACAATGCTGCAGTTATCTCCGCACAATCTCACTTAACCCCACTGTGCTATGTCAACATACAGCACCACATGTACTATAAGGAATTTATGTCATTGTCACTGCTTATTTAAAATATTTACAAGTATTAGATACACCTGGATTCAAACCCAATATCATCTGGGCTCAAAAAGAAATGTGTCAATGCATTTACATCTGCTGCCAGAGTGTCAGTTAAGAATCAGGTGTGTTTCACAGACTGAATACAAACTCTCAGACTTAGCAATGTGGCTCACATTTGCGTACTGCTTAACTATGCACAAACATGGAAAGTATTGAAAATCTGTATCTCACATGTACAAACACTTTGCCAACCATTGCACAAACCCACTGCTTGCTGCTCTATGGAAAAGTTCATATGATTATGTAGTACTGCTGCTTACTGTCCATTTCCTGTCTATGACATGAAATTAATTGACAATTAAACTGAAGGCCCTATCTAACAATATGTCACATGTGTACAATACAGCCATGTGTTGTCTCCCCCCAAATTACTGCAACCCTGGTGTCTCAGTACTCTTTTACCACACATATCACCTACACTACAGAAATTAATATCAAATGTTGTGTGATATGCAACACACATCAATATGTCAACGTGCAGAACTAGAAATATTGATCCAAAAGCCTACAATGCCTTATCTGCAAGACTAGGGAAGGAATTACCATGGACCTTATCCACAGGGCATATGTGACCTTCAGCACCCTTGACCTGACCCATTTTGGCTTTGTCAAGGGAAGATCTTGCTTATTAAACCTATTGGACTTGTTTGATTCTGACCCAAAAGACCTGGATGAGGGATAATAGGACATGATACCTAGGCTGAGTTATCCAAGACCTTTGACACTATCCACAATTCAGGTATCATAGAGAAAATCTCTCATCTGGGGATTAACCCATACATTACTAGATGGATAACCAACTGGCTCACTGACAGAACACACACACTGCTAAATTTATGGACTCCAACTCCACCACTATACCACTAACCAGTGGCATACCACAAGGATCTGTGCTGGGCCCTCAAGTGTTTGGAAACTATTTCTTTGAAGTCCAGGCCAAGGTAGATGTTCTGTGGCTTATCAAGTTTGCAAATGACTGTCAACTGGCTACAGTCAACTAGAGTCCCGCAACTATGTTAACATGTTAGAGAAGAGGCTGACAGAGATGAATGATTGGTGCCAAACTCATGGAATGAAACTTAAAGCAAATAATGCCTCATTGCCCCTTTGGCAATAAATTACCCTTGCTAATTATGATATACATAACACCTGTATGCTCAAACACAGTGTTGCGAGACTTGGAAACACATGTTGATAGCAATCTACACTTCACTCACTATGTGCCCATAGTGGTGAAACACACATTCTACATTGCTCACCTCATAAATAAGGCAATCACATCCAAGACCATGGAGGTCATAGCTCTGCTGTACTCTACCCTTATCAGACCACTAATTTTGCACAATGCTCCCTTCTGTTTGTACCTCACCAGACACCTGCAGCAAATGGAGAAAATACAGAGGTTTGTGACTGATAGAATGCATGGCCTCCAAAACATGACATACATGGACAGACTGAAAGACATGTCACTGTGCTCAGTATCATGTAAACGGTTGAGAGGTGACCTATGCCTGGCCTACAGAGCAGTCACAGATGCTGCCCTACTGGAAATGATGGACATCCACAGATCAAATGGGACTAGAATAACTTGCTCCAGAGATTTCAAACTAGCCTGTGACATAAACAGAACATGATGGGGAAACAGATATATCTCCCAGATATTGCCCCTTCTCTGTATTAGGCTAAAAACTATATGTAAAGGGTTGTTCCTCAATGACTCTATTCAAGTGCAACCTTGACAACTGGGTGGATAATTATAAATTCATCCCAGAGGTGGCTCCTATGTCCATCATGGATAGGGCCAGTCGATGCTGATCACAAAATCACTCTGCTAACAACGACCATCTAACTATGCTCAAAAAGGTTACTTGTGTTTTACATAGCTAGGTGTAAAAGCACTCTATGGCCATTAGGCTAGTAACCTCATATGCACCTATGAGACTATGAACTTATGCAGGCCTCCCAACAACCCCTACTGATGTCATCCACAATAGGTTGGCCTGCAGTCTTGTAAAAGTCAGACTTGTACTATGGCAGTTGTGTAAAGTAGTGAGTTCTGTAGTCTGTGCACTTACGTAGGGGTTCTTTTTTCACTGCAGTCAACTGTGTGTTTGTGTGTGTATGGGTCTAGCCAGAACAGCAGAAGTGTATACCCTACAGTTACCACTCCAATCTCATGGATTGACAGTATTTTGATACTTGCACATGCCTACACATCCATTTCATGCAGATCTCCCCACATCTTCTCATCAACATGCCCTGCTGATGTCATCCACTATAAGATGATCTGCAGTCTTGGAAAAGTCTGACTTAAGTTGTGGCACTTACATAAAGTACTGGGTTCTGTAGTCTGTGTACTTAGATAAGTAGGGGTTCTGTTGTCACTGCAGTCAATCAACTGTGTGTGCGTGTGTGTGTGTGAGTGTGTGTGTGTGTGTGTGTGTGTGTGTGTGTGTGTGTGTGTGTGTGTGTGTGTGTGTGTGTGTGTATGTGTGTGCACTTGTTTGATAGTACAGAGAGTCTTTTACACCAGTAAGTGGGACACTGTTATTGCCATATTCTCCTCACAAGATACTGCTGATGCCATCACCTATATTTGATTTGTGAAAGTGCGTTGTTCCTACTTGAACAGGGTCACAAATTGTATCTACCCATTGCAGATGGAGGTGGTTGGGCTACAGAACCTTTCTCAATTTATGTAGAGAATAAGTTAGGACCTTTAGTCAGGAGGATTCCAACTATTTTGAGAGATACATCTCAATTCCTGAGAGATTTAAGGGAGTTTAGTGAAGTAACTGAATTAGGCAACTGTTATATGGTTACCCTTGATGTACAAAGCCTATTTACTTGCATACATAATGGGTATGGTATAGAGGCAGTAAGAAGTGAGATGTGAGAGATGGGGGTTAACAATGCTAATAAGGTCATTTTAGTATGCACATTATTAGATTTGATATTATCTAACAATATTTTTATGTATGATAACAACATATATCTACAAAAGTGGGGGGTTACCATGGGCACCTCCTGTTCAAATTCATATGCAAACCTGGTAGTTCATCATTGGGAGAAAGAGCATCTACATAATAGTGTTTATAATACACATATTAGAATGTATAGACATTTTGTTGATGATAATTTTATGTTATGGGATGGAGAGTTACCTTTATTGTTTGATTTTATTAAATATCTAGAATCTACAATGGACTTCTTGAGATTCATGGTATCCTTCTCCCTTGAGAGTATAGACTTCCTGGATGTCTCTATATACAGTGACAGTTTAGGAACATCAATACAAAGTTGTTTTGAAAGACATGTTGGAAGAATAGTCTCTTGGTTCACAATAGCATGCATACTAGGCATGTATTTCCTAATATTATCAAAGGGCGATTGAATAGAGTTAAAAATATATGTAATGTGCAAACTGATAAAGACGAGGAATTTGACTGTGTACTTAGGTAGGGGTTCTGTTCTCATTGCAGTCAACTGTGTGTTTGTGTGTATGGGGTCTAGCCAGAACAGCAGAAGTGTGTATCCTACAGTTACCACTCCAATTTCATGGATTGACAGTATTTTGATACTTGCATATGCCTACACATCCATTTCATGCAGACCTCCCAACATCTTCTCACCAACATGCCCAGCTGATGTCATCCACTATAAGATGATCTGCAGTCTTGGAAGAGTCAGATTTATGTTGTGGCACTTACATAAAGTACTGGGTTCTGTAGTCTGTGTACTTAGATAAGTAGGGGTTCTGTTGTCACTGCAGTCAACTGTGTGCACGTGTGTGTGTGTGTGTGTGTGTGTGTGTGTGTGTGTGTGTGTGTGTGTGTGTGTGTGTGTGTGTGTGTGTGTGTATGTGTGTGTGTGTGTGTGTGTGTGTGTGTGCACTTGTTTGATAGTACAGAGTGTCTTTTACAACAGTATGTGGGACACTGTTGTTGCCATATTCCCTCACCATTTACTGCTGATGTCATCACCTATATTTGATTTGTGAATGTGCACTTTTCCTACTAGATCAGGGTCACAAACTGGCCTGGATGGCAGTTAGAAGTCACCTCATTCTATATGATACAGATTACAGTGATATGGATATCTATCTATCCACATACATTATGCCATGGCTTGCATGGACTGTGTTTTTTTGGTGAGTAACCAGTATGGTCTCTCCACCTGATGCATGTGTCTGTTGAGGTACATGCAAAAGTGAGCATTATGTGCTGTAATGTTCTCATGAGGTTTGAGTACAGTTCTGTAATATAGTCCTGTGATCTTAATATGATGGCATGACTTATGATGTGCACAACACAGGCTTTCAATACCAGTGTGGACACTTGGTGGTTGAAGTTCAAAGTGTTATGCACATCTGTTCTCAGTTCTTTCATTACTGGGTTCAGCATAGCAGGACTATCGTCAATGCTGTAATTAGCAGGGAATTAAACTTTGCAGAAGGCCAAAATACACATTTTTGCATTTATGTGTAGACTGTGTGGCTTTGTCATCAATCATTTGTCTGTGTCAGCCCCTCCTGTATTATGTTATCATCATTAGCGGACTCAATGATTGCACTCAGTATGCAAGAATCAACAAACATGGCTGCATACTTCAGCCTGAACTGTCAAAAAATAGTTTTCAAGCAGTAAAGGGCCAAACATAGATCCCTGGGGTATACCAATGGTGACAGCTCTACTGGTACAGGTTGATTCTCCAACTTTCACCTTATGTGTTCTGTTAGTGAGAAAGTTGGTTACCCATCTAGTGACATGAGGTTTAATCCCCAGCTGGGAGAGTTTCTCAATGATCCCTATATGGAGGATTGCATTCAAACCCTAGGCCAGTTAAGGATAGCCAATATGCACTGTCTTAACTTCATCTAGGCTATCACACAGAATCAATGGACTGTGACATCACATGACTCATCGCATACACATTCCTGACATGGTTGAATACACATTTCAACACACTCTCCACACAGACTATGTTGCTGTAGAAGGGTGTTTTCAACATGCATCTATGGGAGTTGAGGGGAACAACACCCAATGCTTGAATGTATAGACACATCCTGACTTTCCTCATCTGTGAGGTAGACCAACATGTCATCATGGAACTTTTCTAAATGGACACTAGTGATATCCCAGCTGTGTCCAACAGACCTGTGTGAGTTGTTAATGCTGCATCATGTCTGTTACATCTATTAGATGTCCTCAAAGAGGTCATCGAGGGCATGCATGATGACAGCACTATCAGCCTTTTGAACTTGATAAGCCCAAGGCATTTGACAAAAATTCACACTGAGGTATTCACTCAACACTATCAGATGTGGCCTTGTACACCTATATCACCAAGTGGGTAGACCAGTGTATCACATACATGGCATCTAGATATGTTGACATGTGTGAAGTGACTTATATCTCAGGTCCAGTGATCAGGTCCATACAGTAAGGCTGACTGCTAAGCCCTTTCCTGTCCATTATTTAAGTGATGCATATCAAAGATAACATACACATCCTGTGTCCAAACAGTTGCCTAAAGGACTACAGATTGTGGGAAATCCCTGACTCCAGTTGTGATATTAGTATAATACAGACATTATCAACACACACCAAAGACTGCTGCCACAGCCATGAGAACATCTGCAATGACAAGAGAACATGGGGAGTGGCGGGTTGTTATATCAGGAAAACAAACACACAACCCAAGTATACTGTAGACATCATATCCTATAATCAGACCAATGGGTTTGTGACCTGTGTCAGTGTTGACTATTCCCTTGTATGTAACACAACTGCTGAGCATGTGAAGAACATCCACATCAGAGGCCATAATGGGTTGTGCAGTGGTGCAGCGGTAAGCATTGTCACCTCACATCAAGAGGATCTATGGTTTGATTCTCGGCTGAGGTGTCTTCTCTCTGGAGTCTTCATGTCCTCTCTGTGCTTGCATGGGTTTCCTCCAGCTGCTCCAGTTTCCTCCCCCATTCCAAAGATATGTGTCTGAAGCATTTATTCCCAGGTTTCCACTGAAAATGAGCTCTGTCCCAGTTTGACTTTCCTGGTAAGCAAATGTTACATGAATAAATGTTAAGTAATAAAATATACCTCCATAGTACACAGCCTTCATCACACCAATAACTGAGTACAATGCATCTTCTAGTGATGTGTAACTGAAATGTACTACCTTTCTCACAGTGAGCTGCCACACATCTTATTGGCTATACCTAGGTATTCTTTTTGTGGCATAAACATTACCGTCTGATGGTGTAGAATCCCCATCAAGTTGTTATACCAAATGCATGTGTGCTACCAGTTCTGGTGATGCACACAGTACATACATAGGTGTTTGACGATAGCATGGGTAACATTCGTGAAAGTGTGGATTTTGATATATATATATATATATATATATATATATATATATATATATATATATATATATATATATATACATATATATATATATATATATATATATATATATATATATATATATATATATATATATATATATATATATATATATATATATATATATATGCATTGCACACCAGTCAACTAGCCTGTATTGATCATAATGTCGCACGCAGGTATAGCAGAGTCCCTCCTAAAACCTCCAGCAGATGTTACAGTGCCAAGACAGTGTGCATGGTTTCCCTCATAGAGTGTGGATGTATCATAATAGTTGTGCAAGTGTGTTTGTGCAGCATCATCTCTGATCACTCTAAATAATATATGTCATGTCAGAGGCATGGGATCGCTAGTGGTATTATTCTGATATTGTCCATAATTTTTCGAGCTTCTTTTAATGTTGTCCATGAGCAGTTACCTGTGTCCCACTTGCTGGAGACCTCTGCTGAGATTACACTTATATTCAAGCAAAACAGTTTGCACAACTTCACAATATGACCCTACCCCAATTGTATGTAATGTCTCTGATAGATATCCTCTGCATTATTCATGTAAGGATGTTTATCTCACACAGACATCCTCCCCATTCTTATGTCACCTTGTGTGACAGTCATATAACACACATTTTCACTGTACAGTCCCTACTGTACTAGATTGAAATGTGATCGGTGTTGCTGCTACAGCCGTCTTCCATTGGCATACCCTCATTTGCTTTACATTAGGTTGTTTCATCTTTCCCTGTATTCATTCCTAGAATTCTTCTGTGTGTCCCTACTCAATGCACACACTTTCCCTGAATGTTTATTTTACACGGCAATCCATGCACCCTTATAGATCATTCATAAAACTTCAGTACACAATGCCAGGAATAAGTTGTCAGAATAATCTGCACTGTAGATGCACTGTCTTGTACTGTGTTTGGACCATATACTTAACAATTACACCACTCAACTGTCCAGATTTTCACAGAATGTTCAGATTTTGCCTTTATATCTTTTAGTGTGCATCTTACCAAATTAATGGTTTTCTGTCATATCAATGGGATGATCTTAGGACTGATGTGACTCAATAATTATATATGTTTCAGGCTTCAAATCCTTCAGAACATGTATCTTAACACAAACCCCTGGTTATTCTGGCACATTTCTAAGCAGCAAATATGTCAAATATGTTCCTATTTCTGGGTTATTGTCCCACCATCATGGGGGGCTTTGTCCAGATGTCTTGCACTACGTGATTGAGAACTGTTAAGTCCTGATGATCACTGTGGCATTCTACGCAAAACCAAGGAACTTCAGTGCTCTGATTTAAACAGGATTGATAGTCATGTTTGCTTACATGATTTCCTGGACAGCTATGAAACCTCACTTATTTACATGTAAACGCAGTGCGCAGCAGGAATATGCAATGAGAGCTGCTGCTCACCACGCATCATCACACAAACATGTAAACCCCATGTAGGCTTCACGTGAAGCCTACACAAAGTTTATTTGATCCGAGGGATTATTTTTCTGTCTTGCTTGTGCTAAATGCCAACAGTTTGGTGATTTGTTTGTATTTTAAAATAGATGACACACACAAGCCCAAACCAAATAATGTTTTGCTAGCTACAGAGAAAACATCACATTTTCATTTAATGGAGTATTTTGGGCCAATATCTACATTAGCCCTTGGCTAATGTTGCTTTCTAAGCACATAGGTAACTCGGGAAATAATGCTGGATTTGGTGATCAGTAATTTTGCTCTTTTCTTTGCCAGGTGACTGTTTTCAAAGAGCTTCAGATATAATTATGGCTTGCAGTCAGATATCTGGAAGAGACTGTTTATACATATTAAGTCTGTAAGCTTTTAAAGGATAAATCAAATAAAACAGTTTTACTTCTGTCTCCTAACATCTTTGGAGCTCAGCAATACACTCATGATAAGGATGTGATGTATATGTTGCTTATATGTTTGTCATTTTGCATAATATTTCAACTAATTTATGTCAATAATAAGAGTGAACTAAATGATGTATAAATGCTATTACACCCTCGGTGTTACTAAAGTCTTGTTACTTGTAATTGGATATTCCATGTTGTAGTGATAAGATAAAGAACCAATAATGAGTTTAAAATGATCACATAGAATTTACCCTCTTTACTCATATGGAAGGCAGATCATGAAGACATTACAGTGCCAGGTAGAATGTCATTACTGAGAAATGAACTTCTAATTAAAATTCAGCTACTGTGATACATTCCAGTCAAGTAAACCATTGTAAAATATCACTACAGCTTAACAAAAAGGTCCTAAAATAATACAGCTGGTTTGCTGCAATAAATAAAATCAAAAATAATGATATTATATTCTGCTGCAGTAGTTGTTTCTTAATGCTGTTTAACAATCACTGTATATTACCATCCAAGTCCCTCATTTAAAATATATATGTTTAGAGTAGTTGGCCAAATGATCAGCTATCTCAACATCTGTTTATTCGACACCCTTTGGTCAACTCAAGACAGATTTATTTATTTATTTTATTTATTTATTTAACATTTGTTGACCGGGAAAGTGGTTAACAGGTGTGTAAGATCAACAATCCCCAGATAGGGGAATATTCTCTTTCCCTGGGAATTGTGTGATCTTGGAGTTAGTATATAAAATTAGCTGGGGGTGGGGTGTACAGTGGGGCTTGTTCCCCTGCAAAATGGTTTGCTCTGCTCTGGGTAATCCCTGGAACATCCACAGAGTAAATGACTTGGAAATTACATTGGGTGTTCCATTCATTGAATGTTAAAGATGTCAGAAGAAGAAATAACAATTGCATGTGGGTAAGGTGTGTGAGTTTGAGATACTAATGCCAAAACTTTCATGTATACTGAAAGTTTTGGCATTTGAGGGTGAGAGTGTTTGTGCAATTATTTGCAGCTTAGGGTTAGGCTATGGACTAGTTAATGGGATAGATTTACCCAGGGAATCGATAAACTCTGTGCAGGCTCTGTTTGAAGCCTACATGGAGTTCATGTGTTAGTGCAGTGAGCAGCAGCCCTAATTGCATATTCATGCTGCTCATCGCACTTACATGAATACAAGCATGATTTCATGGGCAGCTACAGTGTCACTGACCAAGAAACCGTGCAGAGCAGCAAAAGGACAGAAATGTAAAATTGCTTGGCAAGATTGTGCCGACAGCCACAATGACTACCAGGGGTAAATATACTGCAATACCAGCAGTAATAACACAGTAAAGGAAAAATGTACTTAATGCAATGTACAATAAAAAATTATTTGAATAATGAAATAATGGAGGGGTGTTAAACTGGAATGGCAAATGCAAGGGAAAGTACACTGGACAGGGAAAGGGTGCTGATGAAAATGTGCACAGACACGAATGATAGGAATGAATAAAGAGTAAAAGGGCATGGTAACTATGTCAATATCCCCAAAATAGGATAGGTCAATGTATGTACACTTCCAGCACATGTCAGTAGCATAACATTAATCACATATGTTGATAGCACAGTACGTACTGCTCTTTACACTCGCTGAGGAAGTTTAGTGTGATATAAACACACATTATAATATATATATACATACATATATATATATATATATATATATATATATATATATATATATATATATATATATGTGATGATTCCATAAGGTTGCATGTTAATGGAGGTGAATGTTTGTGATATAAACATCACTGACATGTTCACTGGAGAGGACATTTATCAAGGATGGTACATAAATTAGGGGTATGTGCATACTCTGAAGATCTGCAAAATTACTTACTTTAATATGAATGACATGTCACCATAACTCTCAGCCAGTCAGGGACACATAGCAACACACTCCTGGACAAATGTAGACAGAAACAGGAACAATCATGAACACTTTTATAATATTACCACTATTAATCTGTGGCAGTGACAGAATATGTGAGTGTAACTTATTATGCATGTTCTTCAGGAACAGATGTGTACAACTGTAATGACTGTCAGTATTTTATAAGTGGAATTCAACAGCCCTTCCTCAAAAATGACCAAATTTTGGATGGTTTAAGAGGGACAGTGTTAAAATTAGATTTGAAATCAGGGTCAATCATGGCCAGTTGATAGGTCTGCATGACACATAAGCCACAATCAGCAGCTGCAAGAATCAAACCCATGCCATCACTGTTGTCACTGAGCTGTGTATTTACTGGGTGCAATACAGAAAGATGTATCACACAAGCATCTAGTATTACAACTGTCTGCACTGTCAAATCCTAATGGTTATAAATCTCAACAAATTGTTCCACATGGCCTTCCAGATGTGTGGGAGCTCACTGTGCCAAATGTGGTAGGCTTGATTAAAGCATCACGGGCTGATGTGGGAATCAGCTGTAAGGATAAAAATACACACAAGCACCACATTATTATGAGTGGATTCCCTACACACATTTGGGTATTGCATGCATCTGACACATGTAATATCAATGGATATTGTCTGAAGCATCAGCAAATTGATGTATGAAGAAAGAGGTAATTCATTATAATTAATGATACAGCAGTGTGTCAGAATGATGCTAATGCATCAACTATGCCAAAGTGTACAGAAAGTACAGCAGTGTAAAGATAAGTGTCTATAATCCAGGAAGCTGTCACTGTAATATTGCACACATACCAAACAATCAATGGAGCACCTTATATAAGAATGTGTCAAACCTCAAGACATGTGCCACACGATCACCATCCCCCTGACATTGCCAGCCAAAACCTTATACTGCCATGTACTCCTGACATATATCCATATGTGCTCATGTAAACTATCTAGGGGTAATATTGATGTGATGCACTGGTATGTCTAAGACACAGTACAATCACACTATAGCTGTACAGAGACTACAAATGCACTTCATAGGTTCATAAGTTCATAGGAGAGTACTAAGCTAAAGGCCCAAGAGCTCATACAAGCCTAGACATATTTAGCTCAAGTTTAATAATTTTCAGTAGGTATGTGAACAAAGTTCACAGAGGTATGAACCTATGCTATGGTATGTAATACCAACTGCTTCTGTCCATGAGAGACATGGCTGCCACCCCAGAAGAAAATTTATGATTACACATCCATTGATCTTGGTTGTGCATGAAGAAGGTCAAGGAAGGACTTTACTTCACATGAATGGGAAGCTTGTTAAAGAGAAGGGGTAGTCTCTGAGAGATGTAGCTATCTCTCCAACATGAGGCTAGGATAAGATCCTTGGAATGAGTGACCCTTGTGCAGTTTGTTTTACAAATGTGTAAGATTTGCAGCAGGGCCTGATTGGACACTGCCCTGTAGGCCAGACACAGAGCACCCTTAGTAGTCTGTATGAAACAGAAAACAGTGATAGGGCTTTCAATATTTCCACATAGGACTTTTTTTATAACCTGTATCTTCCTGGTGAGAAAACTCAGGGTTCACTCCAGCTGTTGCAGATGTCTAGTGATGTGCTTGCAAAAAGATGCATTGTACTCAGTTACTGGTGTGATGAGGGACATGTACAATGGAATTGTAATTTCCTTTGATCTGGATGTCATGCCCTTACTTATGTATTGTGTGATGGAAGGAATTTCACATTACTGTGGATGCAGGGTGGTTGAAGTTCAGATAAGTCTCAAAATGAGTAACCACATCACGTACCACTGGGTCTACTCTTGGGGGAGGTACTGTCTATACAGTAATTAGGTAGGGCATTTGCTTTACAAAAGGGAATAATTATGTTTTTTATGGCTCTGGCAACAATTATCTGTGTGTGTTTATTGTTTCTGCAGTATATCACCATTGTTCATGGATTACATGACTACCCTCAATTTCCAGTCAGCCACAGACTTGGTCAGGCAAAGACTGTTTACATTTGCATTGACTTCTGAGAAATAAATACCAAACAGGAAAGGGTCTATAACAGAAACCAGTGGCACATCCCTGGTGACTAGCCTCTTGCTAGAGGTGAATTCACCCACTTTGACAGTATGTGTCCTGTCAGTGATCCATTTGGCTACCCACCTGGTGATGTAGGGGTTTATGCACAGTTATGAGAGTTTCTCTATAATACCTGAGTGGGAAATTGTGTCAGATACCTTTGGCATGTCAAGTTAGGTGGGGTACATAGTCTTTTCCTCATCCATGGCCTTGATGACCTTCTCAAAGAAGTCAAACAAATTTAATAGACATGATATACCCTTAATGAATACAAATCAGTTGGTTCTAGAGTTGTTAGATTACCTATGTGCTTGTTTATAAGATCTATGATGATTATTTCCATGACTTTACTGATGAGGCTATTCAAGCTTATGTGTCTTAAATTCCCTGGTTATGTTGATGGCCCCCCTTGTGCAGAGGGATGACTGTTGCTGTCCACCATTCTGCCAGAAGATAGCCTAACTGGAGGCATTTGCTAAAGAGGGATCCAGGTGGGTTTGCTAGGTCATTTATGAAGTTATTGATAAGGCAACCTGAGATGTTGCCAAGGCCCATTGATGCCATGCTTTTTAGCCTTAGAAAGGTCAGAGATGAGCTACTGTCTTGACATAGTAGGCTGAGGAATGGTGGCAGTTATACTTTGGGTGACGACCAGTGGGGACAGGGGATTGAAGTTTAATTCAAATCTATCAGCTAGTAGGTTGTGTGTTTCCTGTGGTTGAATATGGGTGTTGCCATCCACAACCAGCTCTGCACATAGCTGGGTATTCCCCTTAAGACTTCAGGCATAGTTACAAAACTCTTTGTGACATTACCTCCAAATACAACATTGTGTATGAATCACATGCAACATAGTGGAACTGTTTACCCAGTCATACAATTCAACCTATTTCATATCATTATATTGGTTGTACATCACATTCCTATATGTTTATCAGTGGAAATGTGTGGGTGACAGTCCTGACACCATATATGGGCACATTACAGCTGTTGTGGATACAGTTCATGCAGAACAGTTAATGACATAAATGCTGACAGTCCCAAAATGCATCTGTAGCACACCTGAATAATCCTTGTGACTAGCAACACAATTGTGCATACAATGAATTTCCCAAGGTTGAAAATGAATCTGAACATGTCAATTGTTTCTGTATATAACAACATTACAACATGTGGATGAACCCAGGTGTATGTGCCCATGTAATCAGTATGATGTTATATTGGTTTATGTCACATAACAATTCCAAATGCTAGGTATACACATGAACACTTGTGCCATACCACAGCTGCCACTGTGATGGTTGAATGAGAACTGTGTTGAATGTTGATATACTGCAGTACAAGAACATGCCTTAGTAAGGCAACAATATATATAGCATCATCCCATGTCACTAGTTCTCAGGAGGCATATTACTACAGATGTTATGGAAGGAACATGTAATCCAATGGCAGCAGCAGCCATCAATATAGTAGCTCAAATTACATATTGGAATACACTGTTTTAGGGATACAGTATATCCACACCTTAACATAGAACATGATGATGACCACAACATTGATATGTGCAATCTTCAGAGGGTCATAAAGTATTACTAGACTGATGGTCAAGAGCACATAAAATCCTAACCATTCTTATACCATTTAAATCAAAAGTGCTATATCTATTTGAGAGAAGATAGAAGGTGTATGTGAATATGTATGTATATGTTTGATTTTATTACAGAATGCCTCTGTCTGTATGAAAGTTGTGCACTACCACATGACAGAGTTAGCAGCCAAACATCAGGTAGTTTGCAGATGGCTTGCAGAGGGTAAGGTAGGGGCTCTGCTTCATGATGTGTGTATGCATCTTTGAGATGATGATATTCTCAGTGTTCCATAAAAAGGATGTTGTATGGACAGAGGAAACAGGGGATGTTGGATTCATGGCGATATGTAAAATGTTCTCCTGAGTGGGAATCAAATGAAAACAGATTCAAAACCTCATACAATGACAGTATTATACCAACCACACATGCACACACAAACACACACACACACACACACACACACACACACACACACACACACACACACCAGTTGATTGAGGTCAGATTCAAACACAACACCTATGTAGGTATGCAAGCTAGATTCCGTACAACATAAGACTAGTACCACTACAGTTGTCTGACTTTAACAGTATCAGAGTGCACTTTATTGAGGAGGACATCATCAGTGTATGCTGAGAAGAAGATGTTTGAAGGATTGTGTGACAGAGATACAGACTCACATCTAGGTGTACAATTTTCACCAGACTAATAGTTGAAGAAACAAACATGTGCACACACACACACACACACACACACACACACACACACACACACACACACACACACACACACACACACACACAAGTTGACTGCTGTAAGATTAGAACTCTTTGCACAAACTCCACTCCACACACCTTCAGATAGAAACAACTCTGATCCAAAACAATACCAAAACTGCTGTAAGATTAGAACTCTTACCTATATAGTTACACAGGCTAAATAATACAGTACTTAACATTACCATCAGCACAGATATATGAGTTTAATTTTGTCAGAGTGCACTTTATAGAGGAGGATATCACCAGTCTATGCTGAGAAGAATATGTTTGGAGGATTGTGTGACAGAAATTTGGACTGACATCCTAGTGTAAAACTTTCTTCAGAATGACAATTGAATGAACACACACCAATATGCTCATATTGACAGGTGGGAGATTAGAACCCCCTACATATCTAGTTACACAAACCAAAGAACAAAGAAATTAATGCTAGCACCACAGCACAAGTCTGACTTTAACTGTGTCAGAGTGCCCTTTATAGGGGATGACAACGTGAGTGTATTCTGAGAAGTAGATGTTGGGAGGATTGTGTGATATAGATGTGGGCTCACATTCCAGTGTAAAATTCTCTCCAGACTTATAGTTGAATGACCACAAGTACACACACTTAAGTGTTGTGAGATTAGAAACTCTACCTATCTAGTTAACCAAGTGAGAGAACACAGTACTGAATGCTAGCACCACATCACAAGTCTGACTTTAACAGTGCCAAAGTACACTTTATAAAGAATGACATCATCGGTGTATGGTGAGAAGGTGAAGTTGAAAGGGCTGTATGAAATTGCTCCGGAATCATGTACCAGGCTAAACATATGTCCTGAATGATACTTGAGACAGGCCAGCAATACCTAGCGTCAAGCTCTTCTGACTAAGAGTGCACACACACAGACATTCACTGCTGTGAGATTTTATCCTTTACCTAGCTAGTTAAACAAACTACATAACATAATATGTAATGCTCGTGCCTCAGCACAAGTCTGATTTTAGCAGTGTCAGAATGCACTTTATAGAGGATGACATTATCAGTATATGGTGAGAAGATGATGGTGTGAGAGCTGTATGAAATTGCTGTGGAGTCCTGAAACAGTGTAAAAGTATTTTTCTGAATGATACTTCAGTGAGGACAGCAGGACCTGGAGTCAAGCTCTTCTGACTTAGAGGACACACACACTCAGACATGCAGACACACACACAGTTGACTATTGTGCAATTTGATCCCCTACCTAACTAGTTAGACAAGCTGCAGAACACAGTACTTACTACTCATGCCATCACAGAAGTCTGATTTTATCATTGTCACAGTGCTCTTTATAGAGGATGACATCATTATAGTGTCATAGATTGTCACAGTGCACTTTATAGAAGATGACATCATCATAGTGTCGCAGGTAACAAATATTGTTATGAGACTTGTGTGCAAAGGCAGGATTTGTGATATGAATGTGTGATTGCAGTTTGTAAAAATACATTTAAAAACATTCTGGTAACCTATTCGAAAGAAACTGTCATTAATGCATCTTGCAAAACTCAGATACACATGTACCTGTTTGTCAGGGTTTTGTTTAGATAACACACATACAAACATAAACACATACACACACACACACACACACACACACACACACACACACACACACACACACACACACACACACACACTTTGGAAACTCTGGTACTGCAAGGGTGGAGGTATGCGTGTTCATATTCAGATGAAATTATGTCCATATTAATAGAATTTACTTATAACAGCAATATGATATAATCATGGATGACCAATGCCCAGTGTCAGTATAAACCCATATCTAATGTAACAATGCAGTTATGCTTTGCATTTCTGTAGAATGCTTCACAATGGCTCAAGTACTGCTATATCAGTTGCAAGTGTATTGTTGCAGGGCACACATGAATATCAGAAAGTATGTTTTCAGTCACACATGCATGTCCCTGTCCTTTTGCTGTGTTTATGAATGCCATTCCATATAATGGAACATAGCCCAGTAACCAGAATAAGGCATAGCAAACACTTCATTATATAGCTTATTGTGCAGAAACTGATTTGCTTGGATGATGGCAAAGTGTTAGCGCATGTGTGATTCACATTTCAGGAATTTAACTTGATCTTGTGAAGTAGTTTGCGAGATAAGTTATGAGAGAAATTGCTGACAGATACTGTGATCTTCATGCTGTAGTCTGTATTTGAAGTGTTATGGCCAAAGATTTATGATTATAATAACTGTTGCCATTGCCTTCCCCATTTCCATGACATTAAGTGCTGAGCAAACATGGCTCTATGTTTAAGGAAAAAAGTGCAAGATTTAATTTGGTTCACCTTCCTTTGAGCAAACAGACTCAGCCATGAGGTGCGGCCATCAACACTCTGGACAGTACTGAGTATGGAAAATACACTTCTACCTAGCTTTCTTTGTGGTACAGTCTGTAAGAGCAGTGGGCTCCTCCTTAGCCTGAACAAGCAAATAACATCACTAGTGAAGTCCTCCAAAGCAAACTTTGAGTCTGAATTGGCCATATCTACTAGAGACACGCATAAGGCCTTCTTCACATATGTCCGTGGTCTCAAAGGAAGCACCCAGATCTGCTCAGAACTGGTGGTCAAGGACACCCCATATACAAATGTCATAGATATAGCCAACTTGTTGGCTGACAGATTCAGTGAAAACTTCACCTGTCTGTCAATCCCATCGACGAATCAGGACATCCCCAGTACCTGCCTCCTTCCCCTTATATCTAGAGAACAGGTCATCACTGCTCCCTCAAAGACAAAAAAATACAGCCTCCATAGGACCCGATAACATCCCAGGCTGCATCCTACATGAACTCAGGTAGGAACTTGCAGCACCATTAGGTGCCTTATTCAAGCAAAGCCTGAGTACCAGCTTCATCCCAGCTGAGTGGAGGACAGCCACTGTCATCCCTTTGCACAAAGGTGGAGCATCCACCGATCTGGGAAATTATAGAACCATCAACCTAACTAGCCTGTTCTTGAATGCCATGGAATGGATTATCATGGGCCTCATTTACAAGGACACTGGCAACATCCAAACACTCAGTTCCACACCGTCTGGCTTTGTCAAGGGGAGGTCATGTCTGTTAAATTTGGTCAACTGCTTTGCGACAGTCACCAAAGCCATGGATGAGGTGAAGGTGGTGCACACAGCCTACCTTGATCTGGTTAAGGCTTCAACACTATTCCCCACTTGGGCATAATAGATAAACTCGCTCAACTAGGCATCAATCCATATGTTACCAAATGGCTAGCAAATTGGCTCACTGATAGAATCCACCTAGTCAAAATAGGGGAAGCCACCTCAAGCAGTAAATCTATAATGAGTGGTGTACCCCATGGATCAGTCTTGGAGCCTCTGTTATTTGGGATATACTTTTATGAGTTGCAGGCCAAATCCAGTGGGCTGCGGCTGACCAAGTATGCAGATGACTGCAAACTGGGAGCTGTCATCATTTTCCCTAGTGATGTGGACATCTTCCAAGAGGGTCTCACCCAAACAAATGACTTGTGCCAGAAACATGGCCGCAAGTTGAATATAAAAAAATGCATTATCATTCCCTTTGGGCAAAATTATGTCCCCACATATTATTACATTAATAACAATGTCCTAAGCACACAATCAGTTGTGAGGGATTTGGGCACTCAGGTTGACAGCAACCAGACTTTTGACCACCATGTTGCTTGCATTGTAAGGAAAGCTTTCTACATTACCCACCTCTTAAGTAAGGGTCTCTTATCCAGGGACAAGGAGGTCATAACATTGCTGTATTCTTCCCTTATAAAGCCCATTATTGAGTACAATGCCCCTTCAGCATGTACCTTGTAAAGCACATGCAGCAGCTGGAGAGACCACAGAGGTTCCTCACCAAGGGAACCCAGGGCCTCAAACACCTACCATACACAGATAGCTAAAAGCCCTGTCCCTCTGCTCAGTTTCATACAGACTCCTCAGAGGTGACCTCTGTCTAGCATACAATACAATCTCAGACCCTGCCTTGATGGGACTGCTGCTTATCTGCAAGTCAAGCTCCACTCGAATAACCTGCATGCATAATCTCAACCTGATCTGTGACATCAATAGGACTTGGCAGGACAGATTTGTGTCCCAGAGACTCCCCCATCTGTGGAATAGACTCCCTCCCTCTCCATGTCAAGCAGAGGACCTAATTACCCCTTCTTAAGCACAACCTGGATAACTGGATTGGAAACAGAAAATACATCAATGGGATTCCACCTGTGTCCCTGCTGGACAGGGGCATTGGATGCCAACTTGTCTAAACATGGGATAAATTCTTGGCTAGGCTTATAAGGGTCTCAGGGCCAATAGCCTAGCAACTTACTATGATCTTATGATCCTATGGAACCCAGATTTGCTAGGGCTGAAATTCATTTTATTCTCCCTTTTAACAAATGCTGTCAGGATGGCATTAGCTAAGTAAGTGTGATCAGGATTGCAAATGTGACTATCCATGATTACACTAAATCATGTATCTTCCTCAAATTGTATCAGTAATGCCTACCTCACTGCAAATCATAAGTTGATTGTGTGTACAGCTTTCTAGAAATGAAAAGGTGTGTTACATCTTTTTAAATGATTAGTATGACTCAGTAGATATGCTAACTATTTGTGTACGGCTGGACATCCTGAAAAGTGTGTGCAGTATGCCTCTTCACAATAAGGAGAGTTTGAACATTTCATCCATTATCACCTGAACATGACAGAAAAAGAACACTACAGCAGACGTTAAACCTTGCACACTGCAGGGGCACTGATCAACTATTGAATCAAGGTACCAGGTTTGTTTTATCCATTAGCATAGTCATGTCATTATGTAGAAACCCTGAGATGACCTGTACATCCATCAGGCTAATAGATACAGACACGTAAAGAGGGGTAGGAGTAAAGGGTTGCATAGAAGGAGAGATGGACATATGCATAATGATTGGTGTAATGGAACATTAATGGAGATGTTTTTGGTCTGGTCTCATTGTTAACCTGCCATGCATAAAGTGATTGATACAGGGGTAAAGAAGAGTTAGGGGAGCAACAACAGGCTTATGACAAGCAGAACAAGGTTGGATAAATATATCCCCTACTCTGGAATTATAGATAAACTCACTAAACTAGGTATAAATCCTATGTCACAAGATGGGTTGCCAGCTGGCTCACTGACAGAACCCACACTGTGAAAGTAGCAGACTCTAAATCCGACTTCAGACCAGTGACAAGTGGAGTACCACTGGGTTCAGTCCTGGGTCATCTCCTGTTTGGTATCCACTTCTCTGAAGTACAGACTAACACAGAAGGTCTTTGGCTGACGGAGTTCGCAGATGACTGCAAACTAGGAACCATAATCGAAACTCCTAACGATGTGGACATCCTACAAAAGGGCCTCACTGAAACAGATGTCTGGTGTCAAAGCCATGGCCTCAAGCTCAATGCTAAAAAGTGTATTGTCATCCCTTTTGGTAAAAACTCTGCACCCATGAACTACCACATAGGCGGTAATCTACTTAACACCAAAAGTGTGATAAGAAACCTTGGGACACAGGTGAATAGTAGTCTCTCCTTTGATAATCACATCGCCAAAGTAGTCAGGAAATCCTTTTACGTGGCACACCTCATCACAAAAGTTTTCTCATCCAGGAAAAAAGAGGTCATTTTTCCCCTCTACTTGTCACTCATTAGAGTCATGATAGAATACTGTGCCCCTTTTGGTATGCACCTCACAAGACATCTACAACAACTGGAAAGGCAGCAGAAATACCTCACAAAGAGGATTGCTGGCCTCAAACAGATGCCCTACGCAGATGGTCTAAAAAAACTCTAGCATTACTCTGTCGCATATCGCCTACTCAGAGGCGATCTCTGCCTAACCTACAAAGCTATGTCAAACACAGAGCTGTTGTACATGCTCAACTTAAAGAAATCCCAATCCCTCCGAGCTACACGCTCTAGGGACCTAAACCTTGTCACCACAATAAACAGAATATGCTGGAGGGTTAGATTCCTGTCCCAGAGACTTCCCATACTCTGGAACAAACTACCTATCTATATCAAACAAAGCCCCTCATTAGCACTCTTCAAGAAGGATCTTGCTGACTGGATGGGAGATAGGAAATTCACCCTGGGGATCACTACTGTGGCTCTGCTCGACAGGGGCACAGGAAAATAATTTTCTTGGGTGGCGAAAGCAAGGGTACCATTTTGGATAGGCTTATGTAGACCCTAGGGCCAATAGCCTAGTACCTACCTATGAACCTATGATAGCTGAAGGGATGGATGTCACTTCAAATACTCTTTTGGCCAGTATTCAATATATCTCGATGAGAACTCATAATAACTATGGCAAATGTTAAAATGCAGGTAATTAAACATATCATACACATATAACATCATACTAAGAAATTATGTGAGATGCATCTGGAATCGCACCCATCATACTACTGACGAAAAAAAAAATCAGTCAAGTGATTTATGTCAACACTCCGTATAGAAAGTCGTACTTTATTACATTCAGCATTCTAAAGAACTGTCATTGTAACTGGTTTAACTCTGTTCCTTTAATGCAGGGAGATTAAGTAACACTGTATGGAGATAACTGGACTAGTGCGGCTGATGGCAAATACTCACCAGGTTTTTACATAGGATGTATAGAGCCAGTCACTGATGCTTGGCCTTGGTGCACAATGCTGAATTCTACACAAATGCAGAGGATAAAAAGTGAAGGCTTTTTTATGGGCCATTTCTGGCCACGTGATTGGTTTATAATTCTATTTTTTTACCAGATTAAAGGTGTGAAAAGTGGTGAAATGGTGGGGAAGCAGAGGGAAGAATAAAAGGGAAGCAATAAAGGAATTTGCAGGAGGGTATTAGGAAAGAACCCTTAAAATCCACTTATTCAACACCGTAATGTGAACATGTATATAAATTTGGATAAACTTTGACTGTCACCAAAACACAGATGGGTAACAAGAACACAGTAATGTTGTATAGCCAGTTAGACCAAATAGAGTGTATTAAGAGAACACATATGCTAAGTGAAAAGCTATGTATGGAACAATCTTTTTTGTGAGGCAGGTGCCCCTTTTTCTTTGGATTTCAAGAAGAGAAGAATGTTGGGGAAGGGACATAGGAATATGAGGGTCAGGTAGGTAGGTTAGGTGAGGAAGCAGGTACAGACAAACAAGACAAACAAGACAGACACAGGATGGTGATAGACACAAATAGTTTGGGGACATCATGACTGGGGATAGGCAGAGGACATCAGAGGTACATACCTGTCAAGCATGGGAACAGTGAGAATCTAATTCTCATTCTCAGAACTGCCATCACTGTCCCCTTCCTCAGTTCCCTGTGAGGCTGCTTGATGTGGGACCCTGTTTGCTATTTTAATGAACAACCTCTCCAGGTGACTGATGCAGGCACCATGGCCAGTTTCTATGACATCACGTACCATTCCTGGTATCTACTCTCAGGAGAAGTAATCACTATCTCCACCAACACTCCCAGAGGGTGCTAATGCACCAGCAGTTGGGGCAATGTTACTTGGTGGGGATGGGCAAAGTAGGACAGGGACTGCATAGGCACTACTACCAGGTTGAATCCCAGAGGTGCAGGGTATTGGTGTGGCAGCTGGTGGAAGGTTGGCAGGCAGCTGCAGAAGTTGGCCTACCTTCCTGTTCCAAAAAATGTTTGGTTTATTGGCAGAAAGGTTTGCCATCAGAAAGATGTAGTTCCATTTAAAAAAAAAGATAAGGGGTGGGCTGATGCAAAAAATAAAATAGATGATTAGAACCATTATATGTCACATTAATGCTTTATCACAATAAATATTCTTTTATTATTATTATCTTAGCTATACAGCTTTCCCAGTCCCAAAACCAATAGTGAATTGTTACAAGCAATCCTTAGAATATGCACCTATTCCATATATACTTTTAAAATACTACATATTAACTTAAACTGCATGGAATTTAAGCCAATATTGCTGCAAATAAAATTTAAAAATTATATTTGTTGAATGTGAATGCATAGGTTACTTTTGGGAATTGAAGCCACCTAATCTGAATACAGTATTACACTTGTCTAATACAATTACCAAGAGCTACAGAAGAAAGCATGCATGCTTGCTGTTATAGTTATGATCTGCATACTTAAGTTGCTACTGGTCTATATAATACCAATATATTTAATACAGTCATGTTCCTTTCTGCAGCATACCTAAGCTTTGCCTCTCTGAGTCTCTTTAATCTCTCAGCATGTGCCTCCTTTTCACTGGGATTTCCTGTACAGCTGTAAAATAAAGAAGGAGAGAAAAGGAGACATGAAAGCACTATGCATGCAAGTATTGCCCACTGACACCATTCCATATCATTTTTAGTTGCTTCATCTGTACAGTTACACAACTGTGGGAAGTCATCAGTTCTAAACTCATCTAGCCACTGGTCAATTTGTGCCTGCTTGTATCATTTCAGGTCACTGTAATGGTGCCCACACTGGTCTCCCAGTGTGTGGGTCTCCAGTTGCACTGGAGACAGCTTAGCTAGGCTGCTCCAAGCTTCAGCCTTACACTGAGACTCAGTATAGTCCCCCTGTAGCAGCTTATGACTGTAGTGCTTCACAAGGAGTACAACTAATATTTTTGACTCCTCCACATGCCACCTCTGTGCACTGAATTTGGCAACATCCTTCCCATCTTCTGCCATGTCTGCAAAGGTCCTTGAACAACAGTACAAGTGTTTTCCTGCTAATTTGAGATATTGCATTTTATGACCAGTGTGCAACCACACACAACCATGCCAACCGTGTTTGCATGAAGTAAAAGAAGGTAAACCTTGCCAAATAATGAGAAAGGGAGCTTATAAAACAGTAATGTTAATCTGAGACTTGGCATTGATTTCTGACGTGTGCTGCTATACCTAGTCACACTTTGTTCAGTGCTCAATACTGAATGTTAAATGGCTTGGCTTTTAAGCCATGACTTTTGAGGGATCAGAGGGATGACTTGACACATATTTTGTGGGGACTTAAACACTCTTAAGTAATTTGTACAACGTGGGATTCAAACTTGTAAAAAAGAGAAAGCATACATAGCCACATAGGTGATTTTTTCTCACTGGCACAGAAGAAGAGCATGGGGATTGTGTTCATCACAGATATACAGTTTAAAGACCAGCTGGTGCTATAGTTCCCTTAAGCCTGTATGTGTGTAATATTACAAGCTCCTGGCTTATGCATTCTCATCTGTGATGCAGGACTAATGTCTGACAATATACTGGAAATGGATAGAATTTCATTAGTAACAGACTTTTGTTTTATTGTACTTACCTCACACAATATTCTGTTCCACAGTTATACCTGTGTTATGGGATAGTTTTAGATGATCATCAGTAAACTGCTATGTCCATCACATATGTATAACTGCATTTTTTTAAATAATTATCATTGTCATGATAATCCATATGATACTTACAAAACTATCTCTATTGTCAATTGACCTGCTATATATAGCAATTGGTATGTAGTATTACATTTATAATCATAGTTTTTTGAAAAACTACAGTGGGATTTCCTTACGAAAAAATGGATTGCTCTGGATTAGAAGCCTGGCTGACCTGTGTTTTGACCATGAACTCACAGTACTTGCACTCAGTGCCACAGGGAAAGCTATGCAGCTGGTGTATTTTGACCAGAGTGCTGATGGATGTACCTCACCACTGAGCCTGTTTGCATGAAGGAAGGTGAACCAAATTAAATCTTACACTTTTTTTCCTTAAGTAGTGAGCCCTGTTTGTGGATAGGTAGGCAACTCACAAATGTAAAAGGCAATAGCGAACATATATTATTTGTTTAAATAATCATTATGACCATTCTATAGTAAAAGTAATTACTGTGGGACTCTATCCCCATTTTACCTATCTTTTCTCTTGTTTAGCTCAATGTATTTTTGCCTTGTGCTACACAGACAGTTGGGTAACAGGTGGAATTTCTGCAGTCATTACCATCCATGTTGCGAACCACCATGCAATGCTGCTGACCTTATTTATGCTTCATAAGGCAACTGACAGTAAATTTTCAGTTCTTAGGTAGCTAACCATGTTTCTGCTAATGTGTGCTGCACAAATGGTAAAGACAGAAAATAAAAAAACAAAAAACAAAACAGAAACGATAAAAAAGTGAAAACAATTAGACGTCAACATCTCTGAATTTGAACCATTGCAATTAGAAAACACAGCTATAGTGGGCTATCTCTTTTTGCCACAGACACAGATTTGCAACACCAGTCAAATCACTTGCATACAAACAATTCACATTTCACATCCAGTATTAACTGGTTACACACTTGGACATTCTCAGTTGGATGTACTTGTGTGGCTAACATATATAGTGCAATGAGTGATCACTCAAGCATTTATGAATATGTTTGCAGAAATGCAGCTCAGTCTTCTCTTTGTATTCTGGTCATTCTTCCCTTATCTCTGCTTTAATATTGACATACAGATTATAGTGTGTTTTTTATCATTTTGCTTTCAAGGTGTGATAAAAATGCATAACAGTGAACAACATAGGTTCATAGGTTCATAAGCTGGTACTAGGCTATCGGCCCTAGGGCCTATACAAACCTAGCCGTAACAATTCCCTGGCTATTTCTTCCCACAGTATTTGCTTCCCTAGTCCCCTGTCTAGCAGGGTGACTGCCGTGATCCCAGGGGTGAATTTCCTATCTCCCATCCAATCATCAAGGTTCCTTTTGAAGAGGGCCAAAGAGGTGCTCTGCTTGACATGTATGGGCAGTCTATTCCAGAGTCTGAGGAGTTTCTGGGTCAGGAACCTATCCCTCTAGCATGTTTTGTTTATTGTGATGACAAGGTTTAGATCCCTGGAGCATGTGTATCTGAGGGAACTGGGATTTCTTTAAGTGTAGCATATCCAACAGCTCTGGGTTTGACATGGCATGTATGTTAAGCAGAGATTGCCTCTGAGTAGACGATATGTGACAGAGTATAGGTGGAGTTTTTTTAGATGATCAGCATAGGGCATCTGCTTTAGGCCTGTGATTCTTTTAGTGAGGTATTTCTGTGGCCTTTCCAGTTGTTGCAGATGTCTTGAGAGGTACATACCAAACAGGGCATTGTATTCTATAGTGGGTCTAATAAGGGATGAGGACAGTGGGACAATGACCTCCTTTTTTCTGGATGAAAAGCCCTTAGTGATGAGGTGTGCCACATAGAATGACTTCCTGACTGTTGTGGTGATGTGGTTATCGAAGGTGAGACCACTGTCCACCTGTGTCCCTAAGTCTCTTATTACACTTTCAGTGTTTAGTGTGGTGCCACCTATGTGGTAATTCATGGGTACATGTTTTTACCCAAAGGGGATAACTATACATTTCTTGGCATTGAGCTTGAGAACATGGCTCTGGCACCAAGCATCTGTTTCTGTAAGGCCCTTTTGTAGAGTATCCACATCATTTGGGGATTCAATAATGGCTCCCAGTTTGCAGCCATCTGCAAACTTTGTTAGCCAGAGTCCCTTAGTGTTAGCCTGCACTTCAGAGAAGTAGATGCCAAACAAGAGTGGTCCCAGGACTGAACCCTGAAATACTCCACTTGTCACTTGTCTGGAGCTGGATTTGGAGTCAGCTACTTTTACAGTGTGGCTTCTGTCAGTAAGCCAGTTGGCAACCCATCAAGTGACATAGGGATTAATGCCCAGCTTACTAAGTTTATCTATGATTCCAGAGAGGGGGATGGTGTTGAAAGTCTTGGTGAGGTCCAGATAGGCTGTGTGGACCACCTTACCCTTGTTTATGGCTCTGGAGACTGATTCAAAGAAGTCAATCAGGTTCAAGAGAAAATATCGGCCCTTCATGAACCCAAACTGGGTGGGGGCCAGTGTTTGAAGGTTGCCAATATCTTTGTTTATAAGTTCCATGATAATACTTTCCATGGCCTTGCAGATCAGACTCATCAGACTGATGGGGCGGTAGCTCCTGGATCCAAGGTGGATCCACCCTTGTGAAGTGGGATAACTGTAGCTGTGCACCACTCAGTGGGCACGAAGCCTGAGGTGAGGCTATGATTAAACATGACACTTAGGTGATGTGCCAGTTCATTTTGTAGTTAATGTAGTTCACAGCCTGGGATGCCATCTGGTCCCATGGATGCTGTATTCTTAGCTTTGAAGAGTGCATTTTTCACCAGTGTGGCTGTTATTACCAGAATTTGGCAATCTTTCGGTATTGAGATGGGCCCTTTAGGGGGTGAAAGGGGGGTGAAGTTTGCAGTGAATTGATCTGCCAGGATATTGGCAATATCTTTGGGATCAGTATATTTAATGCCATTCTGGTGCAGCTCAGAGCAGATCTGAGCATTGCCATTTAGATTCTTGACATAGCTATAGAATGCCTTGTGGTTGTCTTTGGAATCTTTGGCAATTTTATTTTTGTAACTAGCTTTGGAGGATGTTATGAGGGATCTCAGCTTCTTACTGAGGCTGGTAAGAGAGTTTTTTGCATCCTGGGAGTTTCCTCTTTTCTACAACAGTTTCTTCCTTTTGTTGTAATGTTTTTTATGGCAAGGAACCACCAGATTGGCTTCCTTTTTTTGGAGGAGAGCATCTTGGTTCTATTGGGGATGGCACAATTCATGCACAAGTGGATGTGCTTGTACAGTGCCTTAGTGTAGGATTCAGCAGTTGAACTTTCGGTTCCTGTCTGCATGGGTGTCATGAAGTTTGCCACTTCTGACTTGAGTAGCATGAAGTTGGCTTTGGAGAAGTTTTTTATAGAGGTTTCCTTACTGGGGGGTGGGGGTGGGATGTGGATGTCAAGGGTGATTAACTTATGTTCAGACCTAACCAATGAGGGGGTGACCATGGGTGTGGCGCATCGATTTCCCATGTTGGTAATGACCAGGTTTAGGATACTGGAGCCCCTGGTGGGACTAAGGATTAGTTGATCAAGGGCATTGAAGTTTATGAATTCCAAGAACTGTTGGGCAAAGGTGTTAGTACACGAGTAGTTTTCCCATTTAAAGGTAGGGTAGTTGAAATCACCAAGTATTAGGGTGTTTTGTTGTATCTTAATATTTTCCAGCATGTTTAGAAAGGTGTAGTGAGAATCTTGGGGCATGGTGGGGGATCTGTAGCAAGCTACAATTTGGATTGCATTCTTACCTAGTATTAGTTGCACCTGGAGAATTTCAGATGCATTGTGTTGGGCAACTAGCCTGGTGTTGTGAATATCCTTGGTTAATATGGACACTCCTCCACCTTTAGAGTTTCGGTCCTGGTTTGGTGGCCGAAAAGTGTAGTAAGAGTTGTAGCTTGGTATAACAGGTGTGCTCTCTGGAGCCTTGAAAAAGGTCTCAGTTACTGCACATATATCGATGTTCTACATTTTTAGGAGTGCCTCGAAAGAGTGCATTTTGAGGTTTAGACTTCTAGCATTGAGTAGCATTACCTTCAGATTTTGCATGCTTGTACCTGTTACAGTGATGGTTTTGTCCTTTGAACTTTGCCTAAAAAAGGCACTATAGGGGTGTCAAGAGTCTTAGCCAGTAACCTGTATCCCAGGGGTGACAGGTGCAGACCATCTCTGGTTTTCATCAAAGGCAGGAGATTTGTCCAATTACAAATATATATATATATATATATATATATATATATATATATATATATATATATATATAATGTGTGTGTGTGTGTGTGTGTGTTTGTCTATTTCATAGTATCAAAAATCCACTTACGCAAAACACAGATAATCGAGCCAAAAACAGTGAAATGGCACTTCATCGACTCCTCACATCATTGACAAGTTACCCAGGGAAGAAGGCAGTCAGCCAAAAATACAAACGAACCACATCAAAACATTAAGAACCCACACAAGTGGGGGGTTTCACCCTCCACACTCCCCCAATGTGGGGGCTGTCCCCCACATCCCACTAACTAAATATACCAACTCTGAGATTGCACCATAGTGGACAAAGGAACAAACTTACGGCTATTGGCCAACTGCCTTCTTTTCCTCGGAAACTGTTGATGATGTGAGGAGTCAATTAAGTGCCATTTCACTGTTTTTTTCTCAATGATCTGTGTTTCGTGTAAGTGGGTCTTTGATACTATGAAGTATGTGGTGTGCTTTATTTGAAAGCTCACTGAAGTTAGTTGCACGCTTTCCAAGTGTATCCTCACTGACACACCCACTGCAGTGAAGGGTGTTTTAAGTGCTGTTGTGTTTTCCATCACTCACACTAATCATTCACAGTTACAAGCCATTATCACCTAAAAATTGTGTAGAGCCTACACTATGTTTACATCTGATACACAAAGTGAAAAATTGGTATTCAGAAAGTTTAATGAGTTCAGGCCTCATTTGCATCTTCATGGTGTTCAGAAGGCTAAATCTACACTATAAAAAGTAGTCTTCTATCTAAGATTAAAGACATGAGCAGGTCAGAGTGATGAAACCTGATAAGGGCGGGGGCCTAGTGGTGATGGATGTTAATGAATACATTAACAAAATGTTATCTCTTTTATTTACTGATACCTATCAAGAAAGTTCAGTAAATTAAATGAATATTGCCTACCATAGAGCTGATCTAGTCTTGGAAGATTTGATATGCAATGACCAGATTTCTGTCAGTGATTACAACTTTTTAAAGGTATCCCACCCTAGGAACCCCACCATATTTGGTATTCCCAAAACACATAAGAATTTAGGGGACCCACCACTAAGGCCGATTTTTTATGCCAAAGCATCAAAAACTTTACCTTTGGCAAAATATGTAGATGTGAACATCAAAGGCATTCTAAGTGATTATGGGTATATCCTCAGGGATTCATGAGATTTTTTATCAAAAGTTTCAAACCAACTGTATTCAGATGATTTACTTTTTGTCACCATTGATGTGTGTGAATTTTATTCTGTTATTCCTCACAGTGAGGGTCTTGAAATGTTTTATGAGTTTTTATGTAGGCACCCCAGTATAGATCATGAGAAGGCATCAACTATCACTGCACTTATGGAAGTCATTTTGTCCAACAATTTTATTATATTTGAAAATCATCTATTTGGGAAACAGAAAGGAGTGGCAATGGGTGCTATTTGTGCTGCCACCTTTGCCAATATAGTCTCGGCCCAATGGGAGAGCCAACATGTACTTATGTATCAAAGGTTGAATTGTCTTAGTACCAATGTTATATATTTGGCCACATGTCAACAATGTACATTCGTTTATTTAGGTAAGACTAAGAACAAATTTAAGAAAAGAGTGTATCAACATCAGTATGGCATACAAAGAAAAGATGATAGGAACGCTTCGGCAAAGCATATAATTAAGAATACAACTCACCAGTTTAAATTCACATGCATAGAAAATATTTTATTTGACCAAAGGGGTGGTCCACATGAACTATTGTTGGACAATAAAGAGTTGATGTGGCAGCTCAGGAGCAATGCTGCAGAACCCCCTGGCCTGACAATGCAATATCCATCAGTAGTGTCCTTAGATTAAAAGCAGAATTGTTCCTAGCCTAAACATCTTTAATATGTTTAAGAAGCATATAAATGTCCGTAAAAACTTGGCTACTTATGTTTAGCTGATATTTAACTATTATTCAGTCTTAACGAAGATTTTTTATATTGTGTTTCATGCAACATTTGTTATCAAAAAGTTCAAGTAGATTTGGTCAGTAACTAGTTTTTTATAAAGTATTTTTTATAAAGTACTTTTTATGTGCAAATTTATATTTGATTATAACAAGTCAGTTCATGTCTTTTGATGTTAATAGTGTGGAATGGAAGTGGGTGTGTTTTTAGGATCATGTGACTGTTTGGGAGGCTATTTAAGTTAATTAATTATGTTGTGCTGTGTTCTGAAGAAGTTGGAAATTACTCTGATGAAAAACCTGAACTTTTTGCTATTAAAATTATGAGTTTGACTGTCTCTTGCCATCTGTTCATTATTTTTTATAAGTTTGTTGGTTTCAGAAGTGTTTTACTATAAAAAAGTATCTGTGTAGCTAGGGAACTTAAATGTAAGAAGGAAGAATGTTCAAAATACTGTAAGATGGAATTTGCCCCTTCTCCACTGTTGTGCGAATTTGGAGTTGGTATATATAATTAGCAGGGAGTCTGGGGGTGCAGCACCCCACATGAGGGGTGCAGCGGAGCTTGCCCCCTGCAATAAACATATTTTCCGTATTGTGTGTTTTCAGTATTTTGGGAATTCAGTCTTTTGGTCTTTCAGTATTTTGAGATCCAGTCTTTTGATTTGTCAGTCTCCTGAAGCAGAACTCTTAACTTGTACTCCAATAGCCTATCAGTATAGCTTTATCTAAAAAAACAAAGGCGTTGAACCTGTTAGCAATAGTCAGCCAATCTTCCTGCTCTTTTGCAGATAGGTCACAGTGGAAATAAATGTGTCCTGCCTCTGCAGTAACTTGTATTTGTGAATCAGTCTATGTAGATGTGAACTGGTCTTATAATGTAGATCTTCAAAATCTAGATGACTAAGTAATTCAGCTAAATGTGTCACATACAAAATCTTACCTTATGAATGTTTCTTTCATAAGAGACAAAGTGCTGTTCGTATCTTCTAAACTTTATTTCATTTTCAGTACATTAATTTTACCGTAAGGTGTTTTAATTGAACTGTTTCTTTCAAGCCTCTTTTCAGCCATGATCTAGCCCAAAAGAACAATTATAAATCCAATATTTACTGTCACTATAGAGTAACCCATCAAAGTACTGTTTTATCATGGTATTAAGAAACCAAAGTAACCAGGTATAACAACAAGAACAAAATAATAATAATAATAATAATAATAATAATAATAATAATAGAAAGAACATGCAGATGGAGTATATTCACACGTCAGACACTGACTGGGGTCAGAACTGAACCAGGGCCCAATAGGACTTGGGCTACATTTGCAGGCAAACCAATATCTGGCTCCCTACTGGAATTTTAAAAGTAGAAAATAATCAAGGGAAGTAATTTTATTTTATTTATGTGTTTGCACTTATTTTTTTAGCCATTTAGACCTGCTTTCTGCAGTGTCTGTTCTGTTCTTGCAATTTGGATACAGCTTTGATTCCATGTTTTGTGAATCTATAGATTTGAAGTTTTGGAGTTGACTGAGATTGTGTGCATCTGTGCAAGAGCTTGATATACTGTTGATTCAGGGAAAAACTTTTAGCACTTGAGCTTCACATTTCCCTGCTTTATCATTGGCTGTTTTACTTCTTTGAGTGGGATTCATAGCTCTGTAGCCTGGTGTGGTCTTTCACTAAGGCGTGGGTTACATTTGCAAGCAAACAATTAACTTGGCTCCTGGCTGGAGTTTTAAAACAGAAAATAAGAAAGGGAATTAATTTTCTTTTCTTTTTTTCTTTGTGTCTGCATTTATCTTTTTAGCCATTTAGACCTGCTTTCTGCAGTATCTGTTCTGTTTTTACAATTTAGTTTGATTCGGGGATGTAGCCAGAAATGTATATTTTGTACTCCAACCTCATTATGCTGCCCTCGCCAGCCTCCTATCATTTAAAACAATGTAATCAGCCCTCAAAATGCTGTCTCAATACACTTCAGAAAATGATACACTATTTTCAGTTGTTGCTAATTATAACCATGATTTTGGAAGCAAATTCTTATTATGCAAAAATTATTTGTATAGCATTATATAATAAACACTAATTTACATAGTTCTAAGCATTCTGTGCTGCTTGATCCATAGTTTTTAAGATATTCTTAGAAAATAGATGTACTCATGTGAGTCCAGTGAGTATGCCCAGCTACACCCTTGCTTTGATCTCCTGTTTTGAGAACTCTGTAGGCCTGAAGTTTTTTTTCACATCAATTTCTTGTTGTGCATCTTGAACTTGGTGGCATTTGAATTGCCCACCCCAACTCTACATTTACCTTCAGAAGCTCCTCCTCATCTTATCTCATGTGCTCATTCTACTAGGCACTGAAGATCAAACTGGGAAGGCCTTCTATTTAGACTCTTAAAGCTTGTGTTAGCTTCTGTTTCATATCACCTCACTTGGCTCCTGCACACTGTAATATTCTGAATTTTGTTCCATTCTTTCCAGTTTACTTCCAGTTTACTTGGTGTCCTCACCTGTGATCATAAAGTGTTTCCATGGTATTCAATCCCATGTAGGCAAATATAAGTTACTGTATTTGATTTCCTGCATTTGCAGTTTTGATTGCATTTAAAGTTGTTTTGGTGAAAATATGCCTGTCTTCTCTAAGTGCTGCTTTCTAAACTGTTTGCATTAAAATTGTCTTGCTGTAGGGTGCTCTAGCCAGGAAATAAGTTGTTTTGCTGGTGCATTGTAACTGAGGGTTCCTTTTTGCTGTGTTTTTTCGGACCAGATCATCCATCTTGTTACAGAAGTTGTTTCTTTCTGAGTTGGGAAGCACTCCAGAAGAGCTCAAAGTGTCATTGTTTATTGGCTAGAGGGCTCAGGAGTTAGATTTCAGTTCTTTTCTATTGCTACTCCAACCAGAGGTTCAAACATACTGGATGTAATAGCCACCAATATGGGGAGCACTGCACTTGCACCCCCTTGTGTCATGTTCTCACTGCTAAAGTAAGATCACAGAACTGTCTCTTTTAAATAAAAATCAGCTTGGAAAGGAAAAAAACTGCAACAGTTAGGAACTATTCTAAAGCTAACTGTATCATTTTAATTGATATTTTGTCAAAATTCAATGCCCCTCCGAACCATGAGTTCACAGCTGTTGATGCAGAATTATTCACAGAAACCCTGTACAGCCATGTAAATGGCTCCATGGAGACTGATGGACCTCCCAGAAGTAAAGCCAAAGAAACCCCAAAAACAGACCACACTGGTGCAGTCCTAACCTTAATATGGTATATAACAAATGGAAAAAAGTCATAGCTAAAACCAGAAAGAGCAACTCTCATAATGACAAGAGCTCACTAATTAAACTAATCAGGAAACTAAGAGTACTAATTAAATGCAACAAGACCAATTATGAGGTCAAGATGGCCTTTCAGCTTAAAGACATCAACAAGGCCTTCTATGTCTGAAGCCTTAAAGGTAACACACAGAGGTCTGCTCCACCAGTGGTAAATGGTACCACCTTCACCAAGCAGAGTGACATAGCAAATCTGCTGGCTGACAAATTTAGCTCTAACTTCACCTCCCCAACACCCCCTACTTTCCCCCAGACTCAGATCATGGCCAAACAGGGCCATAGGCAGCGTAATGGATCAGGGCCTCCCACATCCCTGGCCCCAGCACCCCAGCTCAGCACCATTACAGAGTCCCATTAGTTGCCTCTGTTGCCGCAGTTACCAAAAAACACTGTTCAAACCTGTCATTGTACATACTATTGTCTTCTTTAGTTCCACAATGATTACAGATATTTGGTTTAATTTAAAACTTTTATTTCAAATCTTATGTCAGAAACGCTGCCAGCCATTTGCTAAGCAAAACAATGTTGCTTCACAATGAAAAACTTAGCTTGAGCAGCTGTAAACTTCTGTACCCTTAAAACTCAAATTCAACAAAACTATATTGAAACCCATATTCATAGAAAACACATTTGGCCGGTGGTGGATTAAGTGTCCCTTTGGGCTGTTTTCAAACCATTGTCCCCTGCACACATTTTTAGGACCATACATAAATGTATGTGTTCTTTAATTCACTTTCCTGATTGTATTACATTATAGTCTTTCTTTAATAGAGCACCACTCGCTAGAGGGAGTTTAAATTTGTAGTTTTGAACATTTTTCCATTAAGTAGTGAAACAAAACATATGAACCAATAATAACAAGGCTACCCATTTTCGAACACTTCAATCATGAAAGCCCACTCACACTGTTGTTACTATAATCCATCAATAACAGTCAATATGCACAATCTCTGCAGAATTAAAAGTCATCTGGATAATTCCACATCAAAAGAGCTCTGTAACTAAATAAGCAGTTGCTGCTGTCAAACAAGTTTGCATTTCAATGCTTCATCTAAATATTCAGAGCTTGCTGCCATTGAAGAATAAATTGCCTATGTTACATTTTAAAAAATGTTGTGCTGGTGATATGCAATAGAGAATGTCTGGCAATCCGACAACAGGTTCATAGTTGTTAGATATCTCATCCAAAATATGTCACACCCACCCTACACAGTAGTGTCATCAATCAATCTACCTGTGGGAAGAGAAACCACAACTTTTTGCAGCAAAGGCAGGTTTACTACCTGTTGCTGCACTGACACTAAATAGCACAATTACGAATCGCTATGACTGACATTGACAGTTATCTTAAGTGATTTACAAAAACAAACAAAACAATAAATTAAAGGCGATCTGGTAGTTGGTGTGGAGGTTTAAGGTACCTGCTTTCCTACAATCAAGGGTCAGGGTTTGACTCTGAGCAAGGTCACTTAACTAGATAGCTCCCTAAGTGGGGCATTTCACACATGCGCTCACTTTTTCATGGCAGCTGCAAATCAAACATGGAAGATTCTGGGGCTTGCTGTTCTTTACAGAAGTCTTCTGTGAGGTCCTAAAGACCTCCTGTGTTCATAAACTCTTCCAAATTATTTTATTTACAGAAGATTTTCTTTTTTATTAGCCCTTCCAAGCCAACATGGGCCCTAGGCAGCTACCTAGGTCACCTAGTACTGGATCCACCTCTGCCTGCCCCAGTGAAATCCTTACAAACATAACCCCCAGAGATTAGCAGGGAGCAGGTCATGGTAGCACTCACACAGCCTCAATGGGCCCAGGTAACATAATGGGTTACACACTAAATAGTTTGTGAGATGACCATTCAGGACCACTTGAGTCACTTTTCAGCTACAGCCTCAAAACAGGTTATGTACCACGTACATGGAGAACTACAATGGTTATCCCTCTCCACAAGGGTGGACCATCAATTGACCCAGGAAACTGCAGAACCATTAGTCTGACTAGTCTATTATGCATATGAAAATCCATGGAACGAATTATCATGGAAATGATCAGCAAAGACATCAGCAGCCAGCAGACATTAGATCCATCCCAGTTTGGTTTCGTCAAAGGAAGATCATGCCGACTTAACTTGGTACACTTCTTTGAGAGGGTCACTAAGCAATGGATGAGGAGAAAACAGTGCATAGTGCCTACGCAGACATGGCTAAGGCATTCAATACAATACCCCACTCAGCTATTGTTAAAAACTCACCAAACTAGGCATAAATCCCTACATAACTGGTTGGGTTGGCAGCTGGCTCACAGGTAGCCCTGGAGAAGTCAGGACTGGTAAGACCATCTCCACCAAGAGACTGGTTACCTGTGGAGTACCTCATGGCATAGTGCTGAGCCTACTCCTGTTTGGCATCTACTTCTTGGAGGTCATGGCTAATGTCCAGGGTGTCTGGCTCACCAAGTTTGCAGACAACTGCAAATTTGGAGCTGTCATGGAATCCCCCATAACACTAACATCCTGCAAGTTGGTCTGTTATAGACAGATGATTGGTGCCAAAGCCACAGATTAAAAGTCAATATCAAGAAGTACATTATAGTGTCTTTTTTGGGAAAAAGTCTACCCATGTTAATTACTCCATTGGTAAGTCACGCCTGAGAGTTGACCCAGTAGTTAGTGATCTGGGAACATATGTAGATAGTAATTTGACCTTTGACTGACACTTAACCATGGTAGTAAGAAAAATAATCTATGCTACCCAACTTATCCATAAGGGAATGACATTCAGGTCCAAGGAAGTTATAGTACCACTTTATTCAGCCCTTATCAGACCCATCATTGAATGCAGTGCTTCCTTCAGCAGGTATCTGACCAGGCTTATGCAGGATTTGGAACACCCACAGAGGTTCCTCACCAAGACAATCCAGAGTATTAACACATTCCCCGGATTTACTAATCTTCCATGCAGGACTAGCTTAGTCCTGCATAGAAGCAAATGTGTAGGAGCAGGATGGCAGCACGCCATGCATATTAATGAGGCGCACTGCCCGAGCTCCTAGGCTTACACAGAGCGTGTAAGAGTGCAGGGGGTGTGTCTGAAAGCAGAGCTCTCAGAATATACATGCCCCCGCAATGTAGAACAGCAGAAAGGGGTATGCAATGAGTGAGACTGCTTACAGGTGACCGCATATCCCCACCAACAGTCCCCCTTGAGTATAACAGCAATAGAATGCATAAATAAAATGAAGAAACCCTATTTTTTTTAATCTGATTATAGCTAACCGTAGGTACGCGAGTGTGCCCATCACTTAGCTACAGTTAAAGCAGCTTAAAAGGCTGAAGAGGATAACAAGGAAGATATATGGAAATGAAGCAACATAGCAATAGTGTAGTGGGCAGAGCATTTGTCTTATGAGCGGGCATTCCCAATTTGAGTCCCACTGCAGCACATTCCATTTTACATGACAAAGCATGTTATGACCAATAATTTTGTTGCATAACCCACTAAATAACATATATTTATGAAATGGAGTACTGCAATAAATGCACATGCGAGGTGTCAGTGTCATAATGAATAAGGCACTAGTAAGCAGGTTTAAGCACAGATAAGCAGTATTAAGCATATTTAAGGACTAATAAGTGGCCTTAAGGATGTTTGTGTGGCAATAAGCAATGCCTACACTGGCTAAGCAATTCTAAAGCTAACTCTCTGTAAGCAGATATAATGGCAGGTTAGCAGTGCTTACCGTCACGCAAACCCACTTACAACTGCTCAAAAGTGCCTTAATCTCTGTATCCAATGGCCCTTGTTCTGCCCATCAACAACTTAAACACCCATGCAGGTCTCGAACCCAGGACCCTATACACCATAGTCCCAGTAGTTATCCACCAAGCTATCACAGAAGTACAGAAGAATGAGGTAGTAGCAAACAAGTCCTCACCATAGTATAACCAAACTGAACATGTGAAAGGCATCAGTATACAGTCATATGTGCCATAACGCACTACATAACATAAATATGTGAACTGGAATACAGCAGTAAGCCCAGAAGTGAGGTGTAATGGTAATAGAGTGTTGAAGCCCCCAATAAAACACATGGACCCCACAGAGTGTACGTACACATTAATTATGGATACCAGGCATACATATAAGGTGTAATGATTAATAACTCAATGCCAAAAAGGCATTATAATGAAAGTCTAATGTAAGCAACTCTAAGCATTGCACAGGCCAGCTTAGGAGGTGTGAGCAATTTGTAGACAAGCTAATGCATTGTGCTAAGTGGTATACCCCTTTAAACAATGCCAACCCTAGGCAAGCAGGTTTGCCCACAGCATAGCCTTTTCAAAACTGGCCAATCACGGAAAAGTGCGGGAAATTGTCCCTACTTAAACCCAAAAGGCAGGAATACATCTCATAACTGGTTGTTGCTTCCCCTTGCAGGCACTATGGCAGTAAGGGTAGAAGGTGTGCTTACAGGCGCAGCACTGGTGCATCCAGGAGTCCAAGATCATGGCAGAACTCCTAGTTAAAGACCATGCTCAGAGACAGCTGCAGGGCCAGTACCAGGGCTCCCAATATAAGATGGAGGCCTGCGACCATCTCGCACGTGAGCTCACCAGTGCCGCTGGCATACCCAAACTCGAGAGCAGGTCAGGCACCACTATGCCGACCTGAAGTGGCATAAGGGGGACCTCTTGGAGGAGTGGCTGCAAGAGGCTAGAGCATCAGGAGATGTTCCAGCCATGTGTATCACCCCAATATGTGTGTAATAATTGCCAGCTCAGGTATATCATGGATAGATATGGCTAAATATTCCTCTTATGTCCCCCACAGCTGCAATGGAGTGGGCCACAAACCAGGAGGCCCACATCTGTCACCTGGTGAGGTTGCGACATGAGGCAGGTCAGTAATACTCATGCATTTACTGTCATAGGAAATAAAACTAAAAGTAGTAGTAAATCAATTGCATGTATAACACCTGTATTGTTCAAGGTGAGTACTGCATATACTAGAGAATATGGCAGGAAGAGTCACATGTGGTTTGTATGGGAATAAAAGTGTAATATCCTGACAAAACAGGTCTAACTGCTGGACTGCATGTGTATACTCTGGTATTATATGGTAATGTAGATTTGCAATCACGTAATAGTACTGTTGTATTAAGCACTGTTACCCACACTGTGCACCATAAACTGAATGTGTAGGAATGCCTACATATGACAGGTGTAATCCCCTGAGGCCATTTAGTACAACTGAGAGACACATAGACAGTAAACTGGGAAAATGCAAACAACAAAAACTGAATAGCACATGCAACTGAGATGTGAACTGTTGTTATTTTAGCACACACAGCCATGGTTCGAATCCTGCCAGTGATAGTAGTCTGCATACAGAATCATACCCCACAACTGTACAGATATGTCCAGAATGTCTATTAAAGTGGCACATATCTATTGCCTATCAACCTGTCCCCCTGGGAAATCAGTGGGATGACCCCAGACATATAGGCAGCAAACAGGACATACAACTGATTGACACACATTTATGACAACAAACCTGGCACACTAGCAACTCCCCGATGCCTTATGTGACTAAGAATCCACATATGTCCCATTTACACCCCAACTTGTTAAGCTGTAGTCAGAGCGTGTACAGTAACATCATGAGATGTATGTGCATAATAGTAATGTGGAACCTGGTACTGTGTGTGGGAACATTCAGGTAGTGCTAATAAACATTCCTCCCACAGGTCTGTCAGATACCAACACTGTGCCCCGAAATAGAAGAATGATATGCAGTTTCTTTGAATAATGAGGTATTACACATCACTGTCACCCACACTGTCCTACAACATATAACTGTGTATGAAATCTGTATAAGAGTGTTGTTATACAAGGTCAGAATGCAAAAGCACAGGTTATTAATAAGACAGAAAGCAGATAGGCGATATACAGCAATATCTATAGAGCAGACACAACTGTGATGGACAGTGTTTAGATTGCAGCAGACACAGCCATGGTTTGAATCATGTGAGTGGAATTAGGCTGCATACAGAAACATAGCCCACAACTGTACAGATGAGGCCAGAATGTCCAGTATATGGGCCCATATCTGCTGCCTGTCCCCTTTCCCCCTGATAAGTCTGTGGGATGATTCTAGATGTTCAGCTAGCAAACAGGGAATGCAAGTGATTGTCGAACATCTATGAGAACACACCTGCCACTTTAGAAACCCCCGAAACTATTAGGAAAGTAGTATTTCAAGTATGTCCTATCTACACTCCCATGCCGTAAAGCTGTGACCAGAGTATATGCAGTAACAGAGTGAGATGTATGTGCATAATACTAATGTGTAATCTGGAATTTGTGTGGCAACAGTCAGGTGGTGCTAACAAACATTGCTCCCATAGGTATGTTGGATACGAACACTGTGCTGAGAAATACAGGCCATTATAACTTGTACTGATACTGTTCACTTTGGTATTGAAGGGAACTGTGAGTGTTGCAGTTTCTCTTAATAATAAAGTATCACTGGTCACTGTCACCCACACTGTGCTACATAATATGCATCTATATCATGTTATCGAAATCTTACTACATGGAATCACTAAAGGTCAACCTCTAGTAATCTATGTAGTAAAACATTGAATAACCTTTAAAAAAAAACAAACAAACAAAAAAAGCATGGTGCCATCAATGTACCTGCATGCTGTTTTTATTACCACTGTGGTCCCATATATGCATGTGTTCTGTTTGCTATGCAACTGTTCTGTACCTGGTGTCTGGGTTAAGGGGAATATCTATGCATGCTGTTACACCTAACCCTGGAATGTGTTGACTATTACTAACCCACAAATGATGATGAAATCTAAACACTATAGCACGCTGTCCCACCTTAGCTGGCCAAGGCACCAGCATGTCTGGTGCCCAACCTGGGACCTCCCGGTCCATTGGCCCTGCACAACCTTTGGGTGGAACCGCCTCAGGGGATGGGGTTCACCCCCCGGGAGTGGGAGTGGACAGGCACCTGTCACCCATCATCAGGTTGGGGTCGTGGTGCATAGAACAATCAGTGAGAAGTTTGGTGATGTTCTTCTCCAGCTCGATGGCTGTGTGTCACAATTAGAGAGTTAGCCTGGCTCTGCGACTCAGCCCACAGCACAGCCATGCTGTAAAGGTGCAGTGGTGACTGCCCATGGGTGGAGACCTCAGTCCCACTGTTACCACTAGGGGGCATGTGGCCTTCCGATATCCCAACACCCCTCTCCATCAAGGTGTTTATCCCCGCATGTGTCATATACCACCCCTGTATTGGTCTTGTTTGTCTTGTCTGTTAACCTACCCAACCTACTTCCCTAAATATACCTACTACCCCTCCCCAACATCCCACTCTCACCTGAAAAAATAAAAAGGGCAATCTGTTCCCATAAAAAAAATCTCGCACCATACATAGCTGTCCATATCGCACACATGTCCACTGGACACATGTAAACCTGTCTAATTGGCATCACAACTTATTATTGTTGTCCTCACACCTCACCCAGGGGTTTGAGTGTCCAAATCTACCTCCAAATGCAGTGTATATGCACAGATGTTGCTGTAGAAGAAATGGGCAGCCACGGACCTTCTCTACACCCTTTCTGCACATCCCTGGCTATTTTCCCTACTGTCTTTCCCTCTTTGTGCCTCTTTTTTCACCACTGTCCTATCAACCTCTTTTTCTTTTCTTTTAAAGAAATTAGCACGGGGATAAGCTGCAGTAAGCACTTTTAAGCAGCAGTAAGTGGGTTTAAGCTTGTTTGCATGGCGGTAAGCAATGCCTACACAGATTAAGCAATTTAGAAGCTGAGTATTAGAAACTGTAACCGGAAGTTAGCAGTGCTTACCTTCGTGCAAACATGCACAAACTCACTTACAACTGCTTTAAAGTGCCTTAATCACTCTGTATTCAACGGCCCATGTTCTCCCCAGCAACAAAGTATACAGCCTCTGCAAGGCTTGAAGCCAGGACCCTGCACACCATAGACAAAGTTATTTACCACTTAGCCATGCCAGATATACATTAATCTGATGTTGTCAGAAACATATCATCCAGCCCAGTCATGCAGCAGTACAGAGAATGTATACCAACATTTAGATGTATGTGTAAATATACTAATATCTAAACAGATGCGACATATCTATATATGTATATATATATATATATATATATATATATATATATATATATATAGTTAGAAATATATGCATATATGTATAAATATATATGAACATATATACATGCAAATGCCTACATCGATACATATATATGTCTACACCTATATGTCGACATGGATATACTACTTTTGATCGACAGCACATTTGATCGAAACTCATTTGATCGACAGCACATTTGATTAAAAACCAGTAGTCATAGCAATTAACAGGGATTTGTCCCCCTCCCCAAAGTCGTGCGATCCTGGTGTTGATATATAAAGGTAGGGGGTGTGGGGCACAGCCCCCCACCTAATTTCCTTTAAAAGAAGAAAATAAAAAAAAATGTATATATTTTAAATGAAAATAGGTGGGGGGCTTTGCCCCTAACACCCCCCTGCATTCAAGTAGATTTTGTGGGGTTTTTTTTAACATACTTTAAAAAAATGCTTTTTTGATGAAAGCGCTTTCGGTAAAGTGTGTTCAGTGGTAATGGAGTCAGGCTTTTGATCTTTCAATCAAAAGTCCTAGATCCATATCTATATAGGTATATGTGGCCATACATCTGTAGATAGCAATGGTAGATTAACAAAAACAAATATGTCCACATGCACCGTTGATGGGGTTGAGGGGCCCCAAACAATATACATCTTGTATGAATAGGCATACCCCCTAAAGCCAAACACATCTGCCCTGGAATACACTTCCAAGTGTTGCAGATCCCATAATCAGGACGTGACACGACATGGGCACAAAATGTTAACAGTACTATATCCCACCTGTATGATGTCAGGCTGGTATTGATAACATATCATGCAGTACAGTCTGGCTCCCACAGGAAATGTTAAATGTGGAAGCTATCAACATCCAGGATACATATACACAGACACATATATGCAGATACAGATATATATATATATATATATATATATATATATATATATATATATATATATATATGTGACTATACATACACACACACAGATATGTACAGTAAGATACATATGTATAAGGTGCACACAATATGGAACAGCCACTATGCCTACAGTTAACACCTTAACAACTGGACACTGTATGGGACACCCATACAAATGAGAATCATTGCCTGCTACATATACCCACAGAGAGGTCATAGGTAAAAACACCACACTCAGGTTTGCAGAAATGGAAAACCTTTATTTGTGTACTATTACAGTTCTATATGCTATATCATATAGCTGTTCAGACACTGACATCTATATAAACAGAGTAATGCAACTGTGAAACAATTATACTAATATAGTAGTCTGGAAAGGTTCACAACTGTTGCTGTCCAGGCTAAGTCCTTCAAATTGTACAATAATAAAGACAGACTGGGCCACAGGATACCAAACAATCAACAGTAAGTAATGTAGGTGTATAGTTCAGCAGCCTCCATCTACACTCTGTACAAAACCACTAGGTGGTAAATACTTCAGTTCACCAAATGGGATGTAACTGTTATATAACTAGGCATAACTGACACCATCACAAGCACACTGACAAACAAAACAGTCTGTATGGCAGGTGGCAGTAGGCCTGCATTAACCCAATTTATGTAAGTAATGTAAAAATAGGTGAAGTGTATGGTACTGTACATTTAGATACCTTAAGGCAGCTTACCCCTGATACCCCTACATTTTGCAACAGCCCAGTTCATTTATGGTGCATCCCCCTACACACAATAATACAGGGCCATATACCACTTTTACATACACTGGCCTCTGGAGTTCATAAGGGCACACATGTATTGTGTATGTGAAGCCCAATTGAGGTTAGAAACATAAATGGATGTAGCTATGTACTGATAGCACTCCACACACACACTGCAAGTGAAATATCTGACACAGGACCTGTGTGGTGGACAGACAAAACATGATAGGCACACCTCTGGCCACCAAGAGGATAGGCCCACAGTTGAGAGCTATGCAGACAGACTGCATTCCAAGGTAAACTTATATGTACACACACACCCTGTAACACCAGTACTATACGAAGTATAACACAACTCTACTCACACTCTATCTGTAGTTCTGGAACCTCCTACAAGTATGTAGCTGGCCTGAGTGTGCCAGTTGTCCTGTAAGAGGTATTGTTACCTGCTGTCTGTAACACTGATGCCCACACACCGGAAGGATGTCCATCACACAGGAAAGGTAAAGGGACCACGCCCACATGATGTAGGGATTTATAGTAGGTGGTTGCCATGACAGTGGCAATTGGAAGTACTACACAGCAAGCTGCATGCAGTTAGCAAGTGTAGGACACTGACTGGTGCAGAGGCCATCACCTGATCAAATGCATCACCTACTAAAGCCAAGCTGCAATCTATTCAAAGCAGCTCAATCCATTCACTGGAGAGAGAAGGAGAGAGAGAGAGAGAGAGAGAGAGAGAGAGAGAGAGAGAGAGAAAGAAAGCCAAAGCTCTGTAGACTAATACCTGAAGTCGCAGGCATTTAGCCAGCTGCCATTCAACAAGACATCATTCCAACAACAGGTATGTGAAGTATATGTACATGTATTAGAATGTAGTACCTGGTCCATCATAATGGGATAGATTATGTGGAATGACTTATATGTGCCATCAGGTGTTGTGATGATGTTCAACTGAACAACTGCTATGGACAGTAGTGTCTATCCCTGTGGGTAGTGGGCCATAGCTGTTAACTGTGCAGGTCAGCACTGACAGGCAAGATGTAAGCCATCATAGTGTGTGTTGTGTAATGGGAAGGATGTATAGCTGGTGGTGGAAGTAATGCCATTATGATGGACATGTGGGAGCCACGGCCCACCATTGTCAGGATACTCAGGTGAATCTGTAATGTAGCATGCCAGAATGCCATAGGTGTGTAACAGGGTTACCTGCAATCAGGTCCCACATATACCCCACTAATATCAGGCCGTGTCCATATGTGGCACCTGTCTGTATTGTAGCAATGCAGAACAGTGCAGCTCTGCAGGAAGGTGTTGTGAGATTGTGGAGATGATGTCTGAATGTACCCTACATATAGGTATGCATATGTGTACATATGTCACATATATAATATATGAAGATATATACGTATATCAGCATGTATATCCAGAAATATACATATACCCATGTGTCGACATATATATGTGCACATATATACAACATCACATATATCTACGCACATATATAGATATATACCTATATGCACATGTCTACATATGTGCAAACACACACACAAAGATCTATGTATGTAAAGACATGTCCCCTATATCACTACCACAGTGATGTGTGCTATGTGTGAGGCAGCAGCACACATAGCAATACACATAGATATCCACAGCTGGCAGTGTGTGCACCATTGACGGGTATGTCACATGTTAGTACTTTGATGGCACAACATTGCCCCAGTCTGTGAAGTATGCAATTCGAATATGGGGAAGTATGTCAGGTACACATGTGGAGGTGGTCAGGATTGGTAGATATAGAGGGCAGTCTACAGGGGTGGTGTGTGACACGTGGTGGGTAAACACCATGGATGGTGTGTGTGGTCTGTGATGTGGATGCTCCATGGTCCTCGATATGGGCACAATGGGAACAAGCCTCCCACACACTGCCAATCACAACAGCAGTCCAAGTCCTGAAGGTGTCTGGTCTGGAGGATGAGCAGGAGGAGCATGTTGGCCATGTGAATATGTACTGGGTGCCTCATACTGATGTAGCACATCCCTCATGTGTCTATGGAGCCCGGTATGGAACAGACCCTAGACCTGAGCATAGGGGACAGGAACATGTCTGTGTGTGCTCTGGGGGGGACAATATCCCTGGGTGGTTCCACCTGATGGTATTGCTGTAACAGTAGACAAGGAGGCCCCAGGTTGGGACACACATGTGATGTGGTCAGGTATCATGGGCAGATGGGTGTGGAGAGATGGATCAGCTGGCCAATAGAACAAATACATGTTATTGTGTCACTGTTATAGAACATTTGCTGGTAGTAATAGTCTACACAATACCGGTACATGTCCAACAGCATGCATAGATATCCCCAATAACAGAGACTGTCAGATGTGCAGAAATCTCAGAGCAGCCATACCACTGGCATATATGCAACCATAGTGGCCCTGACAATGGCATGCAGGTGAATAATCTCTAACAGGCCAGCAATGATAGTGTCCACAGAGGGGACATGGCTACAATCACATAGCAGAAGGTGTGGTACAATACAAAATCGGTCCAAACAGTAGTTAAGATGTAGCCATACCTAATGAGTTGTGTGTACAGTCTGTTCAAGCTGATATGGTGGGGGTGACAGAGATGTGTATTACAAATTGTGGTAACCTTGCCGTATGTGTTGCTCAGACCTGTTTCCATCTTTATAACTTTCAGCCAAGATGGCACATGCATGGTTGCCCATCTATTCCAATGCTGAGAATGACGTGTTGATAGCACACATAATCCAGCACTATCCACTGCTGTTTAGAAGGCATGCACATGAGCAGCAGGAGCGAACCACCCTGTGGAATGACCTAGTCCACAGGGTCAATGATGTCGGACTGCACAACTGCAGTTATGAGCAAGTCTGGCATCATTGTACTGACCTGCTTCTCAATACCCATTGGCATGCTGCTGCAGTCCGGGGGGATCACCTCGCCACAGGGGGGTCCATGCCATTCATCCCCGACACGTGTGGAGGAGTTCCTGGCCAGCCTCATGGCACCTGCCAGCCTGGACTACCACTAACCACTGGACCTCTTCATGGATGTGGGTGTCACCCACATGCCGGCTGATGAATGTGCAGGTAAGGACAAAGGGCACATCCGTAGACCACTGTTGTGTAAATATCCATATTGGTACAGGTAGATCATGCATATCTGACATGTCATAGATATATTGTGTTGCTGCATTGTAGTGATAAACGGATGTACAGATGTGGTAGTATGGTGGGAATTTACCGTTGATGTCTGGTAGTACTGTACCCAGCCTGTAACAGTGCTACAGTTATGGCCACTGACATTGCATCTCCCACCCTCTTATGTAGGTCCCTCTGGGATAACAACAAGGCAGCAGCCTGTAGCTGGTGAGTGTGTTTTATGTAGATGTATGCCAACACACCGAGCATGTAATGGTGATGGTATATTCCATGCACATGTCTAACACACCTACTCTGAATGCATGCTGTACATGTGCATGTATTGTTGCTGTGAAATGCATGGTCTCACAGGGGCGACCATGCTGAGGTATTGGAAGGGTATGTCAGACACCTGCGTGATAACTAACATCCTGTCATTGTGGAATGTGTCCACAGGGAGTAACATACTGGTGGTAGACGTGGCCTACAGTAGTGACATGTTCTGAACAACACCCATATACAGTGCAACACTAGTGTATATACCTATAGGACAATGGCAACTGCTGCAGAGATACACTATGGCATAAGGCATTACAGTAGTCCACATCATCAGCTGGGTCTAGGCTGCAACATGTGGTGTTCAGTGTATGGGACACTGCAAAGTGACACACATGTGTAGGGCCTACCTGTCATGCATCTGCATAAAAGCTGAGGGGGGTTCTCAGCATGACACACCAGTGCACTTCAGCAGGGATCCTAAGTATGGTAGGAATGGCTCTATCTGCAGATAGTAAGGTTCAGGATCTGTGGCAGCCGTAACCCTACCCACACAGCAATAGTGAAGGCAGTGTGTGAACACCATGGGATGTGCACATGAGTACACCTTGCAATCATGCAGAATAGGGGGATATGTGTAGGGCAAACTGAACATACACTGGGAAATGCAGATGGCTCACGCTGGTATACCCCTGCCAGGATCAGTGACTGTTGTAGTACACACAACGAGAGGTGTGATAAACCATCATGATAAGGGTGTGCACACATATGCCCACATGATGTGTATGCCTTACGGTCAGCATCCGCACATCTAACACAATCTGTAGACACTGCATGTGAAAGTACAGGACAAATATCACACACCGGGGTTGTGTACTGCTAAGATATGCAGTGATGTGGTCCCATGGCAGATCAAGGATTTGTGTGTAAAATCAATAAAGGTATGTAGACCCCCCCATAGCCACAGTATGCTCTGATGGTTGTCAGTGTAAGAGTATTGCAGTGGTCATAAATGGTTTGTTGATGTTGACAGCTGTAAATCAGGTATCAGGCATTCACCAATGACAACAGTCTACATATCATCCCAGGTATGTGTTGCTTAAAAACATAGGGGCTGTGCAAAGTAAAGCTGACATAACTGACACAGTACTACACATTTCACAATGGGTCTTACACCTGTGAGTTGTGGTGCACAGTGCATGGCAGGGTGCAGAACAGGTGCACAGCAATACTGTGTACATGGGTGCAGTGGTATCCAGGAGAAGGGGCATCACCTAGTGACATAGCACATGCATCACACACACATGTATACTGTTGTTAGCATGGATTGTCTATAGCTGAACTGCATGCTGTTTTGTACCATATGTTCTGCATGCTGGCAGAAGGGTAATAGGAGGAGTGTGTGTACTATCATTGGGCAACCTCACCTGTACGTGTGTGTGTGCATCCTGGTGGTTAGTGAGTTTGCCTGCAGGGTCACTCTGGTGAAGTGGAGGGAGGTAGATGCATGTATGATGCATGTGTGCATGTGTGTGTTTGTGTGTGTGGCCATGTATGCACGTGTGACTGTGGGGTGTTCATATGGCTGTATCTCCCATTGGGACCATGCAGTACATGGACATGGACTGCCACATTTCACACCAGGAATACATGTCATGTGTGTAATCACAGGACAGCAAATAGTATAATATGGTCTGTAGCATGGAACAGGCATCCAGAGGGAAGGTAGACTCCAGGTACGCACTTAATATCGCAGTCAGCAGAGAGGTCACCTACAACCCATGTATGCAGCTCTACAGATGCATTGGGGAAGTTCTAGTCAACACCAGGGAGTGTATCCAAATATTATAGGTGTCACATGATGGGCTGATGGAGCAGCATATCTGGCAAGTACTGAGCATTACATACACATAACACACCAGTGGGAGGTATTATGAATACAACATAGCAGCCCACACATATAGGGGCCATGCACATAATTTCTGGGCATACAGAGGGTGCATACCAAATGACAGCAGTAAGGCCATATAAATCCACTACACACAGGTCAAGCAGGTAAAGTAGCAACAGGCCTTGTTTTGTGGTTGCTTGTGTGGGCATTTAGAGGACTGTGATGTTAATGAGTGGTATCAATGTGTGTATGTTAACAAGTGTGATGCAGGATGGGGTAACACATAGACATATATGTGGGACTGTCTGTAAAGCCATGGACAGGTAAGTATTACAAAGGTATATGTGTGTGTGGGTGGGTGTGTTTGTGTGTGTGTGTGTGTGTGTGTGTGTGTGTGTGTGTGTGTGTGTGTGTGTGTGTGTGTGTACTGTTAGGCAATGCTGTGCAGGTTTTAAAGTGCATTTATTGTTTTCCCCCACAGGTGGTGAGGTGAGTCAGGGTCCCTCCTGCATGCAATCTGATGTAGATGTCCATACAGACACTGATGATGATGATGATAATAATGTTGAGGCACAGGTGGGGTTGTCAGGTGCCAACACTGAACCAACATTTGACATCCCCCTTTTAGCCACCCCACCCCCACACACAGTTACAGTGCCTATATGCACCCCATCACTAGTGGTCATAGCAGAGGGACAGCTGGCATTCAGTGGCAGTGCATGGGAAAGTCTGGTAACTATGCCCACTGTGTTCAGTCGCAGCAGGCATAGTCGGATGTCTGACAGGCCGCCACATAGGCAGATGTCCCTGGGTGCTGGGGGTAGGGCAGCTGGACATCATCCCTTTGGCAGAGGTAACATAGCTGCTACCAGCAGAAGCATGTTTCAGGCTGTCATGGCAGTGCAGGCACGTAGAAAATGTTGCCACAGACAGGGCCTAAGGAGGGCTGCTCTCGCATCTTCAAATAACAACACCCATGAACTGGCTGGTGTCATCCATGGATTAACTGAGTTCATGGATAGATGGTCTGGTGAGATGATGGCCCTCATCAGCCATGGTCTGTCTGTGCTTGAACGTGTGGTGGGAGTGTGGCAACGTCCATGTGGACGTAGGCCAGCAATGTCAACATCTGGTAGCCAACGTGGAAGTGTCAGGACACCAAGGGGCTCCATAGTGATAGTAGAAGCTCCAGTAGCATGGAGGGGGGTGCTTTCCACACCACACCATAGCAGGCCAATTGCACGTGGTCCTGGCCAGTCCCAGGAGGGACCTGGTACCAGCAGACAAATGTCATCAGCAGGAGAGAGTAGCAGATCAAGGTCTGTACCTGGACATGCCCGCAGAACCCTGGGCAGCCACAATCCATGTGTCTGTGGCCAGAGGCAGTGAACTGCACACCCTGCCAGGTATGGTCTGCAGCTGCCCATAAACACCTGTGTAGGGCAGTCACATGGCAGAACTGTGTGCATGCATACCCACACACTATGCAAACACACCTAGGGCAACCCAATACCTACACACACCACATCACCTCAGCCAGCTCCCCAGAGTACATCCCTCACCCACACACATGGTGTCAAATGTATGACCCACCCTCAGCCTCTGGCAAACCAATATCACACTCCATGCATATGATGATACCTGTGCCCCATCCCTGTCATCCATACCATCGATGCAGGGACAGACTGATATGGTTCTGATGCACACAGTGACTGTACAACAGTGTACCACAGTCTTGTAGTGTAACATGTTGTAGGGAGTAGAGTGTGAGGCATATTTGGCAGGTAGTGTAGCCATCCAGCAATGATGCCTTATAGCTGTTAGTAACACTGGTTGGTTGTGGTCTCTATAATGTTATCCAATTGTGTTGTAGGTGTACATGTGTCAGCACTAGGATGCCCTGTGCATATGATGATACCTGTGCCCCATCCCTGTCATCCATACCATCGATTCAAGGCAGGTTGATATGGTTCTGATGCACACAGTGACTGTACAATAGTGTACCACAGTCCTGCAGTGTGACATGTTGTAGGGAGTAGAGTGTGAGGCATATTTGGCAGGTAGTGCAGCCATCCAACAATGATGCATTATAGCTGTTAGTAACACTGGTTGATTGCGGTCCCTATAATGTTAGCCATGTGTGTTGTAGGTGTACATGTGTCAGCATGAGGATGGTCTGCAGTCATATTGCACAACGGGGTATGTCACTGTGCTGACACCATGGCTGTGACATATCTGGGGTACAGTCAAACACATTTCACAGGTTACTAAACCTGTTATTGCCTGTGCCACATGGACAGGTGGCCTGCTGAGGTGTGTATACCCTGCAACCTGATGTAGACCCATCCACATACATGCACACTGTTACTTGCCAACACTGAGGCTAGACCCCGACTTAGCTATGTCATGATACTGACATGTGTGGCTTACATTGCACACACTGCACAGTGTTTAGGGTGAGGTGTGTCCCAGGTTACATGGTACATGCAAAACATCCCCCGGCATGTACAGTATGCTAATGGGGGATGTGATGGGTGTATTTGGATGATATGTAGTGTGACATACCATCATATACACATTCACAGACACATAACAGCTAGGCACACATCTGAGATACCAGGGCCTATCGCTGCTAGCTACCTTGACAGTGTCTCCAATGTGTTACAGGTAGGCTGCACACATCACATGCATAACTGGCTTGGATTGTGGTAACAGTTACCTGTATGATTGATGGTTACAGTGTTATCCATAATGTGGTACATGGGACATATGCCTGGTGAAACTTGGTGTAATGATTGA
>NC_056728.1:1867611195-1867866195 GCF_019279795.1 Protopterus annectens
TACACGATGATGATAATAATGTTGAGGCAGAGATGGGGTTGTCAGGTGCCAACACTGCACCAACATTTGACATCCCCCTTTTAGCCACCCCACCCCCACACACAGTTACAGTGCCTATATGCACCCCATCACCAGTGGCCATAGCAGAGGGACAGCTGGCATTCAGTGGCAGTGCACGGGAAAGTCTGGTAACTATGCCTACTGTGTTCGGTCACAGCAGGCATAGTTGGATGTCTGACAGGCCGCCACATAGGCAGATGTCCCTGGGTGCTGGGGGTAGGGCAGCTGGACATCATCCCTTTGGCAGAGGTAACATAGCTGCTACCAGCAGAAGCATGTTTCAGGCTGTCATGGCAGTGCAGGCACGTAGAAAATGTTGCCACAGACAGGGCCTAAGGCTGCAGAGAGCTGCTCTCGCATCTTCAAATAACAACACCCGTGAACTGGCTGGTGCCATCCATGGATTAACTGAGTTCATGGATAGATGGTCTGGTGAGATGATGGCCCTCATCAGCCATGGTCTGTCCGTGCTTGAACGTGTGGTGGGAGTGTGGCAACGTCCGTGTGGACGTAGGCCAGCAATGTCAACATCTGGTAGTCAATGTGGAAGTGTCAGGACACCAAGGGGCTCCCGTAGTGATAGTAGAAGCTCCAGTAGTGTGGAGGGGGGTGCTTTCCACACCACACCACAGCAGGCCAATTGCACGTGGTCCTGGCCAGTCCCAGGAGGGACCTGGTACCAGCGGACAAATGTCATCAGCAGGTGAGAGTAGCAGATCAAGGTCTGTACCTGGACATGCCTGCAGAACCCTGGGCAGCCACAATCCATGTGTCTGTGGCCAGAGGCAGTGAACTGCACACCCTGCCAGGTATGGTCTGCAGCTGTCCATAAACACCTGTGTAGGGCAGTCACATGGCAGAACTGTGTGCATGCATACCCACACACTATGCAAACACACTTAGGGCAACCCCATACCTACACACACCACATCACCTTAGCCAGCTCCCCAGAGTACATCCCTCACCCACACACATGGTGTCAAATGTATGGCCCACCCTCAGCCTCTGGCAAACCAATATCACACTCCGTGCATATGATGATACCTGTGCCCCATCCCTGTCATCCATACCATCGATGCAGGGACAGATGATATGGTTCCGATGCACACAGTGACTGTACAACAGTGTACCACAGTCTTGTAGTGTAACATGTTGTAGGGAGTAGAGTGTGAGGCATATTTGGCAGGTAGTGTAGCCATCCAGCAATGATGCCTTATAGCTTTTAGTAACACTGGTTGGTTGTGGTCTCTATAATGTTATCCAATTGTGTTGTAGATGTACATGTGTCAGCACTAGGATGCCCTGTGCATATGATGATACCTGTGCCCCATCCCTGTCATCCATACTATCAATTCAAGACAGGTTGATATGGTTCTGATGCACACAGTGACTGTACAACAGTGTACCACAGTCCTGCAGTGTAACATATTGTAGGAAGTAGAGTGTGAGGCATATTTGGCAGGTAGTGCAGCCATCCAACAATGATGCATTATAGCTGTTAGTAACACTGGTTGATTGCGGTCCCTATAATGTTAGCCATATGTGTTGTAGGTGTACATGTGTCAGCATGAGGATGGTCTGCAGTCATATTGCACAATGGGGTATGTCACTGTGCTGACACCATGGCTGTGACATATCTGGGGTACAGTCAAACACATTTCACAGGTTACTAAACCTGTTATTGCCTGTGCCACATGGACAGGTGGCCTGCTGAGGTGTGTATACCCTGCAACCTGATGTAGACCCATCCACATACATGCACACTGTTACTTGCCAACACTGAGGCTAGACCCCTACTAAGCTATGTCGTGAAACTGACATGTGTGGCTTACATTGCACACACTGCACAGTGTTTAGGGTGAGGTGTGTCCCAGGTTACATGGTACATGCAAAACATCCTCCGGCATGTACAATGCTAATGGGGGATGTGATGGGTGTATTTGGATAATATGTAGTGTGACATACCATCATATACACATTTACAGACACATAACAGCTAGGCACACATCTGAGATACCAGGGCCTATCGCTGCTAGCTACCTTGACCGTGTCTCCAATGTGTTACAGGTAGGCCGCACACATCACATGCATAACTGGCTTGGATTGTGGTAACAGTTACCTGTATGATTGATGGTTACAGTGGTATCCATAATGTGGTACATGGGACATATACCTGGTGAACCTTGGTGTAATAACAGTGTACACAGCACCCACATCCCCCACTGGACATTGTACTACCTGAAACCCATGATGACACTCTGCCATACCCACCATCACACATTGGCCATGACTGCGAGACAACCCATAGTATACCCCAACATTGGTACTACATGGATTTGCATCTCATGCACATGCCACACGTGTAGTAGGGTGTCAATCAAGCATAGGTTGCCTGTATGTATCCCAGCTAGATACCTGCCGTCTGCACATCTGTACAGGGACTGACAGTCATCAGCTTGACAGGTAGCTATGCAGTAGCATGAGTGCGTTGACAAACCAGTAAGAGGTATATACTGTGACACAGCTCACACACAAGGGATACAACAGGGAGGCCTCGGTGTCCAGCCATGCTCACAGGTGTGCCTGCTGTCGGTACTACATTAAGCACTCTGCTCTTGCCTGGGTTAGCACTGTCAACAGTAGTACTGCCATGATACACTACATGCCAGTGTGACAGCACGTTCCTTGGCTACTGCACCTGTATGCCACACATTCACATGGATAACAATGCTGTACAGGCCTAATATATGTCTGTGTTCCACACATGACACTCACACCCCTTGCTACTGTAATGACAACACATAGGTGCATGTATTGTACATGGCATTACAGGTTATCAGAGTGGGTTGTGTGTCCTGGTTACCAGGGCTAAGCTATGCTTAGCAAGTATCAACATTGCTGCAATATAACAGCTAAGCTTATTTGCGCACTGGTAAGCACTCCCTACACTGTGTAAGTGTTTGTATGTTTACCCATAGCTTAGCTCCGCTTAGCTTCACGCAAACCCATGCAAATGTGCTTAAAGCTGATCAAAACTGCCTTAATCAGTCGGTATCCAACAGTCCTTGTTCTGCCCAGCAACTAAATGAACAGCCCTTGCAAGTCTTGAACCCAGGACCCTTTACACTGAAGTCACAGAAATTAACCACTACGCCATGACCTCTGTGAAGACAGTTGTTGTTTTACCAATATAGCTGTCAATACACATATTGCGTAGTATTGAACAATTGCCTTTAGTTCCTAATTTGTGTAGTTCTTGTTATTAATATGACTGTTGCATCACATATGTTTTATCATTATGCGCACATAGCAGATTAATACGGTGAGATACATGTGGGAGGGTATACATAACCGTGATGTTTTAACATGACAGGAATATGGTTGTATACATATCATAGGTGTATATATGTTTACATGTACATACACATGTATACTCATACATATGTCTGTATACACATTTTTATAGTGCTACATGTATATGGTCATGTGTACATCTCTTCGTATGTACATATGTATACATATATATATACATATATGTATATGTACATATGTGTATATATAGGTATACATATATGTATATATAGATATATGTGTATATAGCTATATATGTATGCACATCCTATGTGTACAGATATGCCTAGTTATGTTGGTTAATATATATATATATATATATATATATATATATATAGAGAGAGAGAGAGAGAGAGAGCTATAGATATAGATATCTATAACTATATGTACATACATATCTATTCTGATATACCTACTACTGTCAATATATCTGTAGATATCCATACGTATATGTGCATATGTATCACTATCTGTATATGTATAGACATATATTGCTCTGTATATGTATATATATGGGTGTGTATATGTATATCCATGTACATATACATACCCATCTAATATATGCTGATATGTATATGTGTAATTATATATATATAGATATCCAGATAATTATATGTACATATATTTTCACCATATGTCCTGAACATGGAGTGTAGCCCTACCCCAGCCCCTATAGTCCCAACTTCGTAGTGCAAGGGGATGTCAGGTATGTATAGCAGATATATTAGTAGACTATTGCTACTGTAATTGGAATTGTCTTCACAGGCATGGTGTGTGTGGGAGCTCACATCTGCTTTTCACAAGAGTGCCATTGGCTACTGACAGACATCCTAAGGACATCACAGTACAGTACCGCAGCTAGCACGTATTACCCCTGTGTACTTCAGCAGAGATATTGGTCAATATATGTCAACATTCTGACACACTCTGTACAGTCCAGAGGTATACACAGAACCCCTTAGTGCAAAACATGTGGACCAAGCCTGACAATATGGATGCTAACAGCAATGTAGATGGGCATAACACATAATGACTGGTATACATTTGCCATGCTAGTTTATGCATTCACACACAACTGTCTGCCCTGACACATAATAACCGCTGGTACAGGGGTGCTATGGCCACATACTACCCACTAGATATTGACATACATCTGTACAGCATCCCACTGCTCTGTCTGACATACATGACTGTTAAAGGAGGCCCAGCAGCAATACATCTGGCAAGTATCTGGACATGACATCTCACTGGGTAAGTACACTAAACTGCTAGGCATGTAACAATGCACTGTGCAGGCTACAGGCAGACTGGCTCAACACTGGCCTACATCTCCTATGGGGGAATGCACATGTACCTGTATATATAGCAGGCTCTACAGGCATGTCACAGCACAGGGTAAGATACACCTGTGTGAAAGTGCATAACCACAACCAATGTGAACACAGCCACAGCCACATATGGTAAGCTAGCATAATATTACAGTATATGGACTATCTGTTCAACACCATCCTCATATGTGCCACTCACAGACTAACCCTACATATACTGGACTGCTACACAGTTTGGTCTGATGCCTGTCTGTAGTATGGGGCATGTGTGTGTATGGCCTTACAATCATGTAAGCCAATACAGTAACATACAGTGGAACAGCATGTAACATCAGATAGGATGGGACCTAGAATAATGACATCTACCACAGTCTGTAAGCAGGCCAAAGTACATATTAACAATACACACACTGTCAACATTCACCATAAGTACACAGACCTCAGTACTGTACAAACAACCGCAGAATGTCTAGGTTATGATATCAAATATAATCCCTACTGTACATAACATGTGTAGCAGTCTGATATCTCACTGGCTTATCAGATATGATGACACTAATTATGGTATATAGCACATATGCACCTCTTAATGCATTACATATGTACAAAGGTTGACAGAGTTGTGGCTGGAAGCACATACACAGGGCAAATATTGACATGTTGCTGTGATAACGCCATACATTTACTGTTGTAACAGGGTTTGTTACAACATATGTCCTATGAGGGATATGAAGTCAGTAACTGTCACAGCTTTCACCATCTACAGACTGCAATCCTCACACTACCTTCTGCAGTTCATAGATAGATGCTCTGTGGGTAACACATGAAATAAAAGGCACAACACACTGCCCAGTCTGCAGATGACCCTACAGAGGTGGATTCCTCATAAACATAGAACTGACATGGCAGATATTAAAACATGTAGGACAGCCATATCCACACACACACTGTTAAACCATTACTCCAAATGCAGTATAGCAGCACGTATAGTCTGTAGTCAGGTCAGGCACATCCCCCTCCTATGTGTTGCCCTGTTTCCACATTGTATGTTGTTAGAGGTAAATCCCCAATCCATCTGAGATGCTGTTTACCAAACAACAGGTCTAGTTCCTGCTCACAGTGAATGAAAAGGGCCAACACCAACATGATGTTCCTAGATATTAGAGTGTGTTGCCATGCAATTAGCTATGGGAATGTTACCACAGCTGTTCCGCATGCAATCAGCTAGGGGAGGGCTGCAATTCATGCAGAGGCTATCAGCTGATCATGAGCATCACTTAAAATACACATGCTGCTGCCTAAGCAAAGCAGGTGTAGGTCTCCACATCCACCAGAGAGGGAGTGAGAGAGACAGACAGAAGCAAAGCCAAGTCAGGGAGGGGATGGGAAAGTAAAACTTAAGCATGTTTGTGTCACACACCTACCAGCACAGGGTATCAACCCCCTGATGACTATGTGGTGCTATCATATTTCTATGCAGTTATTGGATGCACCACATAGGTAGCATGTTGGGAAGCCCTCAGAATGTAAATGTGATGGTGAGTGACATCTACAAAATGGATATGGTAGCTATACGGTAGGTGTAGTACACGTGTCTATCCACATGAACAGGTGCCAGCGTCAACACAGCCACATTCTCACAGGGATGCACACACATTGACACAGTTGATGGGCCAAGAATGCAACAGATCACTAGTGAGATTGCCACAACACATTACTGTGCAGGTATCACATGCACTACAGGGGTCATACAGAGGTTATATGGACAAAGGGTATCGGGAGGTGTCTGACATCAGAAAGCATGCTGCAATATGCCAATGGGGGTTGTAGTGAGTGTAAATGTGAAAATACGCATCATACAACACACACACACACACACACACACACACACACACACACACACACACACACACACACACACACACACACACACACACACACACACACACACACACACACACACATGCATACACACAATGCTAGTACTGACATGCATGGGTGCATTGATTCACAGGTGTGTAGTGTTGAACTGTGCCAGATGGCTATGCAAGGCTAGGTGATGGGTACACCTTGGCATCAGGCCACATGACAATGGTCTGCATTGTGGCCCAGGGGTGTAAATTCTGGATTTGCCCACACATGTGGCTATTGTATTCATCATCCAGTCACCTAGGTGACTAATGCATGTGGGCAATGTTGTGCATCACTTGCCATGTATGTGTTCCTTAGTCCATGACATGGACGGTGTCTGTGATGTGCACACCTCCCACATGCATATACAGTGACATTTGGAACTGTACCTGGGGCGTCTGGCCCTTGTTGTGTACACAGATTATCATCAGATGTGCTAGTCCTGGCCTCATGTGGCAGGAACTGGTACTGGAGAGCAGGTTTACTCTGCACTTACATTGATAACATGCTAATGGTATTCCCTGGTGTCAGTGGCATCTGTCCATACAGGGCATGTTTTCAGGCATGGCATGTCCTTTGCTGGTCACATTTGATGGCACCACAGGTGTTGCTGGTGTCCAGTGGGGAACATGGGGAAGGTGCACTGTCTGAATGTATGTGCCTATTGGACAGATGGACAGGGTGCCATGCCCTCTGTAGGCCACTGCAATCACTCCATAGTTGCTATCAGTGGGCAATATGCAGTGTACTACCAACACAGTGGCTGTTGCCTAGGCAAGTGTGTGTGTGTGTGTGTGTGTGTGTGTGTGTGTGTGTGTGTGTGTGTGTGTGTGTGTGTGTGTGTGTGTGTGTGTGTGTGTGTGTGTGTGTATGAGGCATGGGTTGAAAGTGTTGTCTAGCTAATATTAGAGTTGCTAACTTTTCTTGACTGGCCTTGATGTCACATGTATGGGTATGGATCTGCATCCCAGCCTCTCGGCTATTTCACATCTGTTATCCCTGTACGGTGGACATTGTTGTATATACTAGAGCCACCATATAAGAAATTTGCAAAACCCGCTCTACATTGGGCCCAGTTGTTACACACTCACAACCACCTCCACACAGGATACGAGTTACAAACACAGACACACACACACACACACACACACACACACACACACACACACACACACACACACACACACACACACACATGTCATGTCTAGGATTAGAACTCCTACCTAACTATTTTATTACACTACAGCAGTACACAGTTATAGTACATGCAATGGAGATTACTGGAGTACTCCTTTCCCAAAGGTATATTTCACATTGGATGACATCAGCAGGATTGCCAAAGTAGGACATTTGAATTGCAGTAAGTGTGTGTGGCTAGGCTAAAATGCATTGCTCCCTACACAGACATTGAAACACACACAAAACATCCACAACTGACATGTGTGGATATAGAACCCCTAACAGAGGTCTATATCACACTACAGCATGAAGCTGTTATAGGATGCACCATGGGTATTACTAGAGAACTCCTTCCCCAAAGGTGTATTTCACAGTGGATGACATCAGCAGGATTGCCAAAGTAGGGCATTTGAATTGTAATGAGTGTGGCTAGGCTATAATGCACTGCTCTCTACACAGACATTGAAACACACACAAAACATCCACAACCGACATGTGTGGGTATAGAACCCCTAACAGAGGTCTATATCACATTACAGCAGTACCTGGTTATGGCACACACTACGAGGATTACTGGGCTACATCCTTCTCAGAGGTGTATTTCTAGGTGGATGACATCAGCAGCCTTACTAAAGTATAGCATTCTAATTGTATGTAGTGTGACTACCATAAAAAGCATTACTCTCTACACAGACAGACATACACACACTTGCCATGTCTGGGATTAGAACTCCTACCTAACTAATTTATCATAGTACAGCAGTACACAGTTATAGGTCTCGCTACGGAGATTACTGGGCTACAACCTCCCCAGAGGTGTATTTCTAGGTGGATGACATCAGCAGCCTTGCCAAAGTAGAGCATATGAATTGTATAGAGTGTGACTATCCTAAAAAGCATTGCTCTCTACACAGATGGGGACAGACAGACAGACAGACACACAAACCTACAAACACACACACACACACACACACACACACACACACACACACACACACACACACACACAGTTGCCAAGGCTGGGATTAGAACTCCTACCTAACTATTTTTATCACACTACAGCAGTACACAGTTATGGGATGCACCACGGAGATTAGTGGGCTGCAACTCTCCCAAAGGTGTATTTCGCAGTGGATGACCTCAGCAGGCTTGTCATAATAGGGCTATGGGGAGGGCATTGTGTGTGCATGGGCCATAACCCATTCATCTAGAGGTTGTCACGTCACATGCGGGCACACACAGGGTCATATTTCACAGGTATGTGTATACAGCTGCTAGATGACTACTTCCTTGTACAGTCATATTGCACAGCTAGCACATGCACCACATAGTCTGTAATGCTGACAGATACTGGTGGCTTGTATCTTCAGTGAATGGCATCTGAACCTCATTTGGTTGGGACCCTTTGCTGTGTGCTGGGTGGGACAGGCCTGGATGGCTCCTTGTCACAGTCACCCTGTTCCACACATCTATGTACATCTACCTTTGGCTTATTATAGTGTGTTGTCCTTGCATATATGTCTGTATTCCTATCCACTGTGTGTGCAAGGCATGAGTGGTGCATACTGACGAGTCTCTGCACTAACAACTGCGACTGCCAGATATGTTGTGTTTGCAGACATGGCCTTCATGTGTTTAAGTGTGTGAGCATGCCCAGTATGACCTTTCAGTATGCTGTTGACTGACATTGCCTTCATTTCTCCAAGTGTGTGAGCATGGCCAGTATGTCCATCTGTATTTAATGTGTGGATCGAGTCCAGGTAGTTTGTACTGCAGTGCTGACCTTTGTGTTGTATACCGACAGGTAGCATGCTGTTCCTGCAGGGTATCCATTGAGCATTTGGCATTGACTCTTACTACATTTCTGCATAGGATTGGGAGGGCTCACCTAACTATGTCTACATTTCTACACAGGATTGGGGGGGGAGGCACACCTGACTGTTATTACATTACTATGTAGGATGAGGGGGCATACCTGTCTATTTCTACATTTCTACACAGGATTGGGGGGCACACCTGACTGTTATTACGTTACTACATAGGGTGGGGGGCACACCTGTCTATTTCTACATTTCTACACAGGATTGGAGGGCACACCTGACTGTTATTACCTTACTACAGTAGGATGGGGGGCATATCTGACACTTGTACACATTTGCTATGACTGTACTGGTATGTCAGGTACTCAGTTTCATTCTGTATTCTTACCTATCATGCTGACTAGGGCATACCAGTGTACTACAGATTGTGGTCTTGGTTGACCTACATATTAATGTCTGACTTCCTACCCTTCAGAACTAATATCCCACTGCCTGACCTGCTGTAGTCTTCTTGTGTAAGCCTGGTGGGGGAGGTTAACCATAGCCATCATTCAGGGGCAATAGCACATGCTCTGTTTGGGTTTGTCTACACCTGTCCTGCTGGCTGAGACTGTTGATGGGTATGTGAATCGCCCTGACTGGCATGTGTGAGTCATATGGACACACATGTCACCCGGCACATTTCCTGCAGTGGGTTTTCTCACCCTGTGTAGTACTGGCTACTATGGTGACTCCAGTATGTGTTACAGGTGTCATGGTGCCACTATGGATGTCTACTTTCTGCTGTGTTAGAAAAATATGTATTTGAACATGTATAAAGTGCTAGTTTAAAAGCAAATAGTATATAATGCATTTTATTCTATTTACAATATGGCAATAAGAATGATTTTACATGTAATTGCTTGAAGCTTTGGAGCTGCAGTGTATTTGAACTCTGACCCTGGCAGTAGCCAGCTCAGCAAGCTTATGTTTTTCACTAATGATTATCTGCTGGGTCAGGAAATTAAATGTATAAAGCATTGAAAATTCTTCTTCCTTCCTCTGAGATAATTGGCCTTGTGAATGTTATCAAAGATAAGACACAGCTGCTAAAGTAAAGTTGCAAGAAGAACAAAGAAGTATATTACAAGACTGAACCAACTATTGTATTCGAAGCAGGCCTGAAACCTTGAAGGAGTAACATTTTACAGAAAGACATTATAACTAACCAGGTGCTTTGCAAGGCTGTATTATTCCCATGGGAAAACTTTTAAAATGTATAACATCAGCTTTTTCTTATGAATAGAATATTGTAGACCATAGTGATGTAGGTGCCCTGTGACTAACCACGCCAGTAAGGTGGGCACAGCTTGAATGTAAGACTATATAAAATTGTGTATTTCCTGCATCATGTCAGACAAAACTCTGTACTTGTATGGTTTTTTGCCTCCTGGTGTACACTAGTAAACTTTTGCATCTGAGCCTCCTGTGTTGTTATCATTTGTTTTATTTAACAGTTTGGTCCTCCTTGAACCAGAATTCCCTTGGTAAGCTGCAGATCAGAGTGTATCGGTGGTCGAATACTGCGCAGGAGAAGTTACCGAAACGGTTCTTCTTGAAACACAAAGACCTCCGACTGAATTGTCGTTTTGAGAGGCTGGCCACTTTCTGATCTGTGGCCGAAGAGCGGTCTCAAACTGGTCGACCCAGGAGGCTCAGGTAGGAAGATATGTGCCTTTTGTCTGTTTTAGATCAGGGACTAGGTTACAGTAAATGTCATTGTCAGAGATTTGTTATACAGATCAGGGACAAAAAGGAAATTACTGTATATTTTGTCAGAGATCAGGGAAACAGAATAAGGTAGGCAGTTATTCTAGATAAACTGTGTAAGGAACTGAAATACCATGTGGTGAAAAGGGTTATGTAACATTTTCTTTTAGAATGGGAAATCAGTGCACTAAAAAATCATGAGATCCGCCCCTAACTGATGACGCAAAATATATGCAATTACAACGGACTGATAATGTAAGGTATTATACAAAATGGGTTAATAAATACGGATTTGATGGTAAATTAAACAAGATTTCATTAGTTAAACTTTTAAAACAGCTTAAATCTGACACAGAAGGTCAGGCAAAAAAACAACAGCGATTAGGCATTCCTCAGGCACACAGGTGGATTGAGGAAGTAAACCAAGGGGACAGAAAAATAAAAAAGCAAAAACATTATTTTTAGACAAACAGGATAATAATACAGTAATAGTGGCGGCCCCTCCCCCTCCCCCCCCTCCAATGCCTTTTTCAGGATATGAAGCAGGAGGACAAGCTGGTCCACCTCCACGTTATCCTGAAGTTACAAGAGCACTAAAACCATTTGTTAGAGATCCTATTGAAACTAGGTCCCGGACACGTAAAACACTTGGGGACACAGACTTATATCAAATAGGGAGAAACACACTAGAAGAGAGTGAGGAAGAAATCTGTCCACTAATCGAGGTACCAAATCCTCAGGCAGGACAGGAAGGGCAGGACCCAACTCTTCTAGTATATAGACCATGGACACCGGAAGATATTCGAAAGCTACAGAGGGAATCCCTCATCCAAAAGTTAATTACACAAAGTTTTTACAAGATTTACAAGGTATGAGACTAAGTTACCACTTGAATGGGGAAGAAGTAGAAAAGGTAGTTAGACAGATTGTGGGTCCAGACTGGCACATGATTTGTGGCACCTGGAATCCCCGTAATGCAGAGCTTAAACCACTCCCACATAGTGACGCAGAATTAGACAACAGAGTGAAAGGTCTTACAGACCGAATTTCTGAAAAATGGAAACCTAGAGCAGATTGGACTTGCATTAATCATTGCATACAGCAAGAGAATGAAACTGTAGATGGGTACTATGGTAGATTATTGGAATGTTTCAATAACCATAGTGGTATGGCTATTCCTGAAAATCAGACACATGATACCTCGTATGAACAGCAACTGAAAAATGCTTTTGAAAGGTTGCATTGCACCTATCAGTAGCTTTATTACAAAGCATATGATAGATCATCGAACAAGTAGGCTACAAGCCTTACTTGAATATGCCAGACATGCTGAAAGACACTTTAATAGTAAAAAGAAAAAGAAGACACAGGTCTTCACAGCTGAAGACGGAGCAGAGGTCTTTGTAGTACAGTCAGGTAAAAAGGGTAAGAAAAATACCCAGGGAAATAGACAATCTGACAAAAGGTCAGAAGATTTTGAAGAGAGAAAAAAGAAAGGTGAGTGCTTTAAGTGCGGTAAGAAAGGACATTTAGCAAGGGATTGCAGGCTAAATAAAAAGGTGACTACAGAAAATAAAGGTGATGAGGACTGACTATATGATAGTGATGAAAATCAGAAATCATCAGGGAAGGAAAACAAACAAAGGGCAAACGTAAATGTAGTGGAAGGAACAGAGGAAGTGCAAGCAGATGTAGAGGATGAAGAAAGTGAAATTTTAGATTTGGCATTACTGAGCTTGGAGCTCTATTTGGCAAACACAAAACCGGTTACACTTCTGGTGGAAGGAAGGGAAGTGAAATTCTTGTGTGACTCAGGAGCATCACGAACTTTGATACACCCTTCAAAGTTACCAGAATATTCTGAATCACCTGACTATATATTAGTGAAAGCAGCAAATGGACAGCTATATAGGGAGCCACTCTCCCATGATATAGCAATAACTGACCCTGTTTCAGGTATGACTCAGAAAAGTAAAATTGTAGTTTCTGCAAAATGTCCAGTAAACTTACTGGGAAGAGATCTTATGCAGATATTTGGCATAGCGGTAGTTCCCACTATGCAGGGTATGGAAGCACAAAGACAAATGGATACTTTTGTGGTGCGACCGGAGGGTGAAACCTTTTACTGGTACAGCCAGGACCTAGTTACGACTGGTCCAGGGGCAGTAACCGAAGAACTGATGAATGTAGCCATCAGTAAGGCCCCCACCCTTGACACTGACCAACAGCATTTGTTACATTGTACTCTATACTACTGTAGCATGCCAGGACCTGATAAAGAATATGTGCAAGAGTTGTTCAAAAATCCTGCTAACAGATTAGTATTACGAACCTTGTATTGGGATACTGAGGGAAACAGTATGGTAAGCTGTTCACTACCTCAGGAATTCATGACACTGTACAAATCTAATAGACTACCACATGTCAGCTTGACAAAGAATAAGGATGTGAGATGGGCAGACTTAGGAGAAAAAGTAACAAGATGGGAAAACAAACTGATTTAGAATTATCAGAACAGGGAATACAAAAACAGAAATTGAATTGGCTAACACAGACACATCCAGCTGTACACTTACAAACTAGTGAAGACAGCTGATTAGCATTCTTATTAGAAGAAGAAGAAAAAGCCTTGTGTGATATACCAGATATTCTTTGGTCAACAGGTAAATCAGATGTAGGACTTATTCAAACAGCAGGACCAGTAACTATTACACCAAAATCAGCATTTAGACCACAAAAAAGACAATACCCCTTGAGAAAAGATGCAGAGCAAGGAATCAAGCCTATAATAGCAGCATTACTCAAGGAAGGAGTACTGGTAGAATCTCTTGATTCACCATGTAACACCCCTCTATTTCCTGTTAAAAAAGCAAATGGGGAATGGCGGATGGTAACAGGATTTACAAGCTGTAAACAATGCAATAATACCCAGAGCACCTACGGTGCCAGACCCACACACCTTGTTGAATGATTTGAAACCACAACAAAAATATTTTACTGTGGTAGATATAAGCAATGCTTTCTTTTCAATACCTATACATCCTGATAGCCAGTATTGGTTTGCATTTACATTTCAGGGTAAAAGATATACCTATACTGCCACCGCAGGGATATTGTGAAAGTCCAATGATATTTGCACAAGAAATGGCAAGCAACCTGGCAGGGTTTACTCCACCAGGAGGTAGTCAGATTCTACTTTATGTAGATGACATCTTGCTAGCAGCCCCTACCCAGCATCAATGCAGGGAAGATACGATAGCAATATTGAAATTTTTAGCAGCACAAGGACACAAAGTAAACAAAAGTAAGTTACAACTTTGGAGAAAACAGGTTAGAAAACTAGGATATGTAATATCCAATGAAGGTAGAATATTAGACGAAGACAGAAAAACAGCGATTTTACAGGCACCTAAACCAGCAACCAAGAAGGAAATGATGTCCTTCTTGGGAACGACTAATTTTTGTTGAAGCTGGATATCAAACTATGTTTTAAAATCTGCTCCACTGGCTGATTTAATATATAAAACACCAATGGCAGCACAAGATGTATTACAATGGACACCTGAAGCAGAAACAGCTTTCTGCAGACTAAAACAATTGATAGCTTCATCACTAGTTTTAGGACTTCCAAATTACCACAAAAGATTTTTTCAGACCGTAGATTGTAAACAGGGATACATGACGTCAGTTTTGACGCAACAGCATGGGGATAAGCAACGCCCCATAGCTTACTATTCATCACAGTTAGATCCAGTGGCACAATCATTGCCTCACTGTGTGCAAGCAGTAGTCGCAGCTGCAATGGCAGTACAGGCTTTGGCCTCAGTGGTGTTGTTCCACCCTCTCACATTGAGAGTGCCTCATGCAGTCATGATAATTTTACTGCAAGAGAAAATAGCATATCTATCTCCTGCTAGACATCTTTCATGTATGACCATACTGCTGAGCCAACCTCATATGGTAATTGAACATTGTACAACATTAAATCCATCAACGTTACTTCCAACTCCTGTGGATGGCACACCGCACAGTTGCCTGCAGGAAATTGAGCAAATAACTTTGCCCAGACAAGACCTCACTGATATGCCCTTGGATGATGCTGAGGTGACATTTTATGTGGACGGTTCATGCAGAAAGGGTCCTACAGGGAAAATCTAGTAGGGTATGCAGTAGTCACAGATACAGAGATTTTAGAAGCCCAACCTTACAGCATAACCTGTCTGCTCAAGCAGCAGAACTGATAGCCTTAACACGGGCTTGTACTCTAGCTTAAAGATAAATGTGTGAACATATATACTGACAGTCAGTATGCTTTCTACAGTGCATGTTTTTGCACAGCAATGGAAAAATAGGGAATGATAACATCTACTGGCAAACCGATTAATCATGCAACTTATTTTGAACTTGTTAGATTCCATTCAGTTACCTACTAAAGTAGCTATTTGTAAATGTTTAGCTCATACAAAACAACAGGATGCAATTTCAAAAGGAATGCAAAAGCTGATGCAGCTGCTAGCAAGCAGCCTCAGACTCAGAAACTTTACTTTTAACCGAGGAATTACAACCCTCTGAGATTTTAGATTTAGAAATGTTAAAAATGATGCAGACATTAACTACAAAAGCTGAGAAACAAAAATGGGAGAAACGAGGTGCAATCCTCGAAAATGGACTGTATATCTCCAAAGAGAAAAAAACAATATTGCCGTCTAATTTATTTAGATATGCAGCTTTGTTGAGCCATGGGTAGTGCCATGTCTCAACAGGGGGGATGGTACAGTTAGTAAATTGAATATTCCAAACATATGGATTCACAAACGTTACACAAAAATGTTGTGCAGCATGTCATATCTGTAACAAACATCATGCACAAGGAGCATTCAAACCCAAGCAAGGGAGTTTTCCTATACCACCATATCCATTCCATACTATCTGTATGGATTTCATAGAACTGAACAAATGTGAAGGGAAAAAATACTGTTTAGTAATTATAGACATGTTTTCCAAATGGGTAGAAGCTTTTCCAACTAAAAACTGATGCAGCAACAGTGGCAAAGGCCCTAATAAAAGAAATAATTCCTAGATTTGGCATACCGGAAAGAATCTATAGTGACAATGGGACACATTTTGTTAATCAAACGATTCACCAACTTGGGAGATTCTTTGGGATCTCCTTGAAGAATCATTGTGCTTACCACCCACAGTCTGCAGGACTGGTGGAAAGGTACAATGGAATTTTAAAAAGCAAGTTGAGGAAGTTAATTAATGAAACACAGAAGAATTGGATTTGCTGTTTGCCTTTGGCACTGCTGAGCATGAGAACAGTTGCAAATGTAAAGAGTTTGACCCCCTTTGAAGTGATATTTGGAAGGGCATATTATGTGCCACAGTGGAAAGCTCTCATGCCTGCAGAACTAGAGGCTGACAGCTCATTAGCTAGCTATATGAAGAAACTGTTAACAAATAAAACTGTTTTGCAGTTGAACTCTTTTTCAGATAAAAGACAGACCAGACCGTTGGAAGCAGTGCTGACCCCAGGGTCCTGGGTGTGGTTGAAGGTCACGAAGAGGAAGAATTGGGCGAGTCCAAAGTGGGAAGGACCGTACCAGGTACTGTTGGTGACGCCTACTGCAGTCAAAGTTGCTGAGAGGTCATCCTGGGTCCACCTGACGCACTGTAAACCGGTAAAGAATTTTCAGCTTGATAAACATTTTGTGACTGACACACAACAAAGGCAGGATGGCCAAGAGCGAAATGAGTAAAAATACAGATCAACACCGAAGATATTGTTTAATCATCTTGCTAACTATGCATTTATTGACTATGATTGTGATGACTTTCCTTTTGTTGTGGTTCTTCCTACATATAACCACACAAGTGAAAGTGGAGAAACGTGATGAACTGTCTATAGACTGGCATCCAAACTTTAACACATACCTAGCTATGAAGCATGTATATGTAGAGACTATGACCATTTCAAATTGCTGGGTTTGTACTGCCATACCAACAGCATATGGAGGACTGTTGATGTCCGCTGTCCCCTTGGGGATAAATGAGACTTGGGAAAATTTACTTTTTGATACAGGTTCTGTAAGATCACAAGACAAAATTGCATTGTATTTGCCTATTACACAGAGGGGAATTGTATGTTTCTATAAGAATGATACACTCCAATCTTAAATGCTATATTAAAGCTAAAGATAAAGGCACTGTTTGTAACACAAATTATGATTCATATTTGAGCTTAATGAAAACAACATTAAGTGATGTGCAGAGAAATCCTGTCTTGCATAAACAATTGTCTGTTATAGACAAGAAAATGTTTCATTCAGAATTAACCCGCATCAGTACCAAAGTAGAAAACTGTTATTTTGTTTGTGAGAAAAAAGCATACAAATGGCTACCTGAGAATTGGTCCGCAGTTGTTTTTGGGTTATCTGGTTCCGCTATAAGGCATACTGCAGAATTACCTCTAGGTAAGATACAAATGTAAGAGATGTAGCCCAAAACCTGAAGATCCAATCGAAAACCTGTAAATCCAATGGGAAAAATCAAGCTGGTTGGAAGAACCATCATTCCGTGAAAGATAAAGAAAAATTGACTCATATGGACTTGAGTGACATTGTTATATCCTGGGCTGGAATATTTCCAGCATATGGAGCAGTCAAATCGATCTGGGAGTTGAGAAAACTGTCAAGCTTCTCAAGTAATGAGTAACGCAACTTTTTCTGCTCTAACTAGTGACTGATGAACTGAATGCAATGAGAACTGTTGTGCTACAAAATCGAATGGCTCTTGACTTCACCCTAGCGGCGAGGTGGTAATGCGCTTATCAAAGAAGAATGCTGTGCGCTCATACCAGACAATCGACATGAGATTAATGACCACCTAGAGGTAATACAGCAGGTATCAGCCATGACTGAACCAGGCCCAAACCCACTGACGAACTTTTTCCAGAGTCTGTTTGGTGGGTGGGGTTCTATCCTAATGAATATTTTAATTGCTATTTGTGTTGGTCTGCTCCTATTAGGAGCATGTGTCTGTTGTGGGATCCCCTGTATGAAAAGATTAGTCAAAGATTTTGTTGATATATCTGTAACTGAAACTTTGTACCAAGACATTGAATTTGAACTATTGATTCCAGACGAAACTTTTTCCGAAATATAAACTAAATGACTTGCCTAGTTGAAAGTCCTTAAAGGAGAAGGCTAGGGGACGATATAACATTGTTTATGTTTCTGAATAGAATAAAAAGTATTAAAAGGGAGGAAAATGTTAGAAAAATATGTATTTGAACATGTATAAAGTGCTAGTTTAAAAGCAAATAGTATATAATGCATTTTATTCTATTTACAATATGGCAATAAGAATGATTTTACATGTAATTGCTTGAAGCTTTGGAGCTGCAGTGTATTTGAACTCTGACCCTGGCAGTAGCCAACTCAGCAAGCTTATGTTTTTCACTAATGATTATCTGCTGGGTCAGGAAATTAAATGTATAAAGCATTAAAAATTCTTCTTCCTTCCTCTGAGATAATTGGCCTTGTGAATGTTATCAAAGATAAGACACAGCTGCTAAAGTAAAGTTGAAAGAAGAACAAAGAAGTATATTACAAGACTGAACCAACTATTGTATTCGAGCAGGCCTGAAACCTTGAAGGAGTAACATTTTACAGAAAGACATTATAACTAACCAGGTGCTTTGCAAGGCTGTATTATTCCAATGGGAAAACTTTTAAAATGTATAACATCAGCTTTTTCTTATGAATAGAATATTGTAGACCATAGTGATGTAGGTGCCCTGTGACTAACCACGTCAGTAAGGTGGGCACAGCTTGAATGTTAGACTATATAAAATTGTATATTTCCTGCATCATGTCAGACAAAACTCTGTACTTGTATGGTTTTTTGCCTCCTGGTGTACACTAGTAAACTTTTGCATCTGAGCCTCCTGTGTTGTTATCATTTGTTTTTATTTAACATGCTGCCATAACATTCAGCCACCCAATTCCCTTGCATGCTCACATCCATACCATAGATACAGGTAATGACACATTCTACTCCATTTGGCAATTGGCAGATTGATTGACTTACCTTGAGGGTGTGCCAGAATTGTGGATGGTGCTGGAGGGATGCCTATGTCGGATGCACATAGTACACTCCCTATACATGGTTGAGCACAGGTAGTGTCGTGTTTGGCATCCCTTTTACTGTATGTGTGAGTCAGAGAGACATGTCATTCCCTGTGTCCCTACTGTGTTAGTGTATGTGCTTTGCTTTGTCTCTTTGCTGCAGCCTCGGCATACTGGGCACACCTCCATCTTGCCTACTGGGGCAGGCTCGGGTTGTTCCTCCTCTGAGTCACTCTGTGCCTGTGCAGGCCTTGGCATTGGTGGGGGTCTGTGTGGCCCTGCCCCATGCTGTTCCTGCTGCAGCTGTTTCTGCAGGATCATATTGTGTAGCATGGCACATACCATAACAATTTGGGTACATGTAGCTGGTAAGTACTGCAAGGCTCCACTATATGTGTCCAGACTCCAGAACTGTGACCCGAGCATCCCAAATACATGCTCTATTATAAGTCTGGTCTATGCGTGTACCTCATTATGGTGTTCTTGTTCAGTTGTGTGTGCATTTCTGATGGGTGTCATCAGCCACGGCTCCAGTGTGTATCCAGCATCCCCCACTAGGTGCTCGTAGGGAATGTCCCCATTGGAAAATCTCTGGTACAGCTGCATCAGATGCCATATGTGGGAATCGTGATAGCTTCCTGGGCAGCCATCACACACATTCATTATAATGCCCTGGGCATCACAGACGACCTGGCAGCTGATGGAGGGGATGCCCCTGCGGTTGATGTAGGCCCTACCTTGATGGCTGGGTGGTGCTTTGATGTATATGTGCATGCAGTCTATAGCACCCACTACCTCAGGGTATTCTGCTATTTGGTGAAAGAGATTCATATTGCTGGCCAACACCTCATGGGTGTTGGGGAAATATACATGCTCACTGGCATGTGCTGACATGGCATCCAGGAACTGGTGGAATACTCTGGATGCTGATGCCTGTGAGATCCCCATGATATCCCCAGTTGAGCTTTGATAGATACCTGTGGCTAGTATTCCTAGGCCTACACATACCTTGGTATCCACTGGGATGGGTTCCCCTCGGTCAGTTTGGTGTGGCAGTGTGGCTGGCACAGCTCAACAATTTGCTGTAGGAGGTCTCTGGCCACCCTATAGTGCTTCACTGTCTCCAGCTGATGTAGGCCCTGGTAGGTTACCCTGGGTCTGTACACTCTTCTCTGTCTCCTCACTGTGGGTTGATCGGCAGCATTTTATCCTCACCACCCTCAGCCTCTTGCACATGTTGTTCTATGTTGCCTGCTGCAGCCCTTCTCATTTTATAGGTTTGCTTGTTAAAATTTCCCCGCTTGTATACACCGGTGGTGTAGATTGTGGGAAAAATCAGAAGTTAAGGTGTTTGCATAGTTTATAGTAGTGGTCTGGGCTGGTCTGGTCTGCTGCCTGTGTAATTGGCTGATTCTGCTACATTTCACCTGCCAGCTAAGCTAGTTATCCTTGATTACCTTCCTACTGCTTTTTTTCTCTTTCCATTGCCTTCCTGTTTAAGCCCAGGGGTGTGCCGTGCAAACAGAGTGCTCAAATGTGCACAGTGCTGCTATTTCCTGGTTTAACTGATTTTTTCTTCCTTTAAGACCCGGTGCACGGTACGCACACCTGCTTAGGCAATGTAAAGAGTGCTAAGCAGATTCAGACACACCCCCTAGCTTAGCTGTGCTAAGCTAGGAGCAAACCTGAGCCACAGGATTCCAGTCTGCTTACAGTATGCCTAACACACACCCCCATGATGTCACCTAACTACTAGGCTTGCAATAAGCTATTCCTAGTCTTACACTGTTGGGACCTGACTCACAGACCGGAGAAAACTGGGATTCAGTATCATTCCCCTCATTTGCATAGGATTGCCTGCTAATGCATAGCTACATGTCTCACACTGAGCCTCCCCCCTTAGCAACCACTACTCACTGGCCATGTTGTCTTCTGCCTGCCATTGACTTGCATGGCAGAATACTGATTTTAGTTAGAATGCTTAATTTAGGTTTATTTTGTTAATTTCCCCCGATCCCATTTGCGCGCCGCTGCCCTATGCTTCACAGCCGAGTTCGGCTAAAAAAAAATAAAAGTTGATTATTTTATTTTTTTCACTGTTTGCAATGCCAATGGCCTTATACTTGGCCATTGGCATGCTTACTACATGATATGCAGCCTTTATTTGGAGCTGCCACAGCTCTGTTTTTGATTTTTCAGAAATGTACTTTGTTACTAACTGAGTACATTTCTGCAGATTGCACTAGTCCTGTATGGCCAGTTGCAAGCTTCCTAGATTGCAAAATCACCTCATTTGCATAGATTTCGCCTGCAAATGGGGTAATTTGCATACAGGGGCTTAGTCCGTGCAGGATTAGTGCAGGAGTGCTCGTGCACATCCCTGCCAGCTGTTCCTGGATCACCCGGCAGACATATTGCCTGCTGGAGCTCCTGCACCGATCTTGCATACCATGCAAGGTATAGAGAATCCGGGGATGGTCTTATATAGATCGCTATAAAGCCCGAGCTTTACACTCAGTCTCATATAGGTTACTGAGATGCCATATATGTTTGGCATATAATGCATCCTCAGATCCAGTCCTGATGGATCCTTTGCAGAGCCACAACATAGATAGTACAAGGAGCACTAGATCTTAGGGATTAAACTTTGTTTTTGACATAAATTGAACATTCTAGCAATACAGATATGTGTCTCAAAAGGATCTCTACACTCTGGAATAGGCTGCTTGTCCAAGTGAAGCAGAGTCCATCCCTAACCTGTTCCCAACAAAACCTTGACCGGTGGATGCAAAATCGAAAATTCACTCCCAGTCGGGCTTCCATGTCTCTGGCAGACAGAGGCCAACAGTAAATATTCCCTAATTAACATAGCTCCCCCAAGAAAACCTTTAGTAACCTTTTAACTGACATACCCCTCCAAATAGATGCCTGTGTTACATAGGGACACAATTGGTTTGTGTTGCACAGCTAGGCTTATAAAGGCCCTGGTGGGCCCACTGAACTGTGAGTAGAAACACCTTAGTATTAAATAAGGCCCTGGTGGGCCCACTGAACTGTGAGTAGAAACACCCTAGTATTAAATAAATAAATAGTTTGGTTCCTGTATTAAGAAATCATTGTACAAGACCATTAAAGTTCCATCAGTCAGCACAAGATACATTTGATGAATGTTGTTCATTTGAGGAAAAGAAGCAAAGTTGTGGTCTCAAAAATCAATTAGGATATCACCATCCTGGTTCTTCTCCCTTCTCTCTCTAATGTTCCACATCCACATACTATGCCAGGAATTCCAATACAGTCTGTTTGTATATTTGAAAGATGTCCTGTGTAAGATGATGACAGTACTTTATGTCATGCTACCATAAGCTACTTAGCACTATGTAAATGATAATGAAGCCAGATAGTACCAATGTTTGTGAATCTCTCACTCTGCTTTCTGTACTATTTATGACTAGATGTGGCAGCTGTGCAGGTACTATGATGACAAGGCATGTGATGTCTCTGCACACACCCAAGGCTAGGGAATGTAAATAGTGCTACTCCATGGCATGTAGCACAACACATGATTGTGCATCTGTCAGCATGAGTCAATCATATTACTTCTCAAATAGAACTATTGAGTGGCTACTTCCTCTAATATTTGATACAGTGATGCTGCATGATATGTTAGGCAGAACAAGATTTTCATGTTCTTCCTGCATAGTGATTTCAAGGACCAGTTATGGTGTCAGTGTGATGGTTCCTATAGAAAGGGAGATGCCTGGTTCAACCTGGTATGGGCACTCTGTAACCTACAGGGAGCAATTCAGCATTGACATATTGACTGGAGGCAACACCACCCTGGTCTGTTTCTTCAGTGAGAGGGTGACATTCAGGACATGTAGCCAGAAATGTACTGTAAGCATTGCTTGGTCCAGTTATCTCCCACTGTGTTATATATTGTCCACCTATGCACAATAATACTTCATTTGTTTCATAACTCCTGAAGAGCATCGTTTAAAAATGATTGTCTGCCACAGAAGGCAGGAATGCCACTCCTGGCACTGGGTAGTTTGTATTGACTGTCCAAAAATGATACAACTGCAGTGGTCATATCATAAGTGCTTCTTTTCATTCTCTTCTCATCACACCTTTCATATGCTGGTCCAGTTGGGGCCAAAGAGTAGGTGTGGCTACTTTCAATTCAGTGTCTGCCAGCTGCCAGCTGTTGATCCTGCAAGTGGGTAATGAGTGCTTTTCTTGTCTACTTCAATGAATGGGTAAAGGATCCTCTGCAGGAGAAGATGTGGGAGGTTTTGAAGTGCATTCAGCCACTCTTGGGTGGGATGACATCTCTTCTGAAGGCAAAGCGAAGTGTTGCAGACATGAGGTTATAACTGGATGCCAACAATAGGAAGATAAAAGATATTATGGAGTTATTTAGTGACTCATTTGACTGGTGGGTCACTGCTATCAGACATCTGGAGGATTGACTAGACTATGGTATTTACCACCCTGGAGTGTGATGCTTGGTTATGTTTCTCATGCTGGGTTGGCACTCATTCATGCCAGCAGTCCAACATATCCCATACGTACTGTTATTATTTCATACAATGTTATTGTCAATGCCTCGTTTATTGTCCAGCCCTCCCCATCAACTCCTGACTACCTTATGTCTGTATTTCTCCACCCACTATCCTTCCGTCCTTTTGTAAGTACTCCACCCCTGCGTATCTGTTCAATGTTTGTCCAGTCATCTGTCTGTCTATACCCTCTCCCTGCCATTATCTCTCTATCCCACTCAAATCCAACCTTCATTACTTTGCCCATCTACTGTTTTCTCTTAACAATGATAATAGGATGAATTGAGAAAAAATATACCACTCCTTCCTCACTCCCTCTGCCCCTCACTGCTTACCCTTGGATTTTCCACTGTGCTTGCTACATTCCCATGTTCTACCTTTCTAGCTACATCTCCTCCATTCATACAATGAACAGATTAGCCATTTTAGTCCATGCACCCGCAATGCCCTTCATGTTAGACATAGTGCTATGCAATGCCGCTCTAGAAATCATGTTGTAAAAATGCATTTCATGTTCTTTATAGGTCTGCCTTAAGATGATATTAGAACAAAAGTAAAGACCCATATATATACATCCACAAAAGTGAAATTTTCATGCACTGAAAATATGCTGTCAAAAACAAAAAATCAATTTATTGACAAGGGAAAATCGTCCCAGTCAATTTTGGTGTTGAGCTGTGTATAAGCTGTTTTCAGGGGACATTGCAGTCATATGTGCAGTGTGCCTTAGGGATCAAGTATAATTCCCTGACGCACTACCTAGCAAATGCCAAAGGGAGTGAGCTATTGTCTCCCAAACATAATCTCCAAATTTAGGCTAATGCAGACAGTGATAACCTATAAGTTGTACTGTATTTGGTATATTAAGTAGATAAGTAACTTCTCTACATGGTGAGGAATGCAATACACAAAAAGAAAATTGTTGGAATGCATTGGTATTGCATCAGAAGTGTTTGTATCTATGTGTGTATGTATGTTTCAGTGCGTGTGTTATTAATGCGTATGCGTGTTTGTGTGTGTGTGTGTGTGTGTGTGTGTGTGTGTGTGTGTGTGTGTGTGTGTGTGTGTGTGTGTGTGTGTGTGTGTGTATTTGTATGTGTGTGTGCGTGCAAGCATGAGTGTGTGTGTGTGCCCGTGTGTGTGTGTGTGTGTGTGTGTGTGTGTGTGTGTGTGTGTGTGTGTGTGTGTGTGTGTGTATATATATATATATATATATATATATATATATATATATATATATATATATATGTGTGTGTGTGTGTGTGTGTGTAAGGTCCTCTCTATGCTGTATTTTCTGTCATTCTATAGAGCTGCACTTTAAAAATCCAAGTTTTGAAGGTATGAAACATAAAACATAAATGATTTGTTAATCAGCCAGTGACTGTTAACACTTTTCTCCTGGAATTTTGACTCCTTCATGTAGTTTTGAAAAAATTACAAATATATTCACAAAATACCAACTTTATAACCATGCCTTAGAAAAAAAAACTTTAGAAGAAAATAACATCACTGTAAAGGATCTGGATTTTGAATCCAGCTTAGGTGAGGGCTAATCATGGCTACAGTGATCATGACTGGAAGCTGAGGAACCTTAAACCAATCTGAGAGGAATGAATAGTGAGTCAGCATCTGACTCTGTGTTGAATAGTGACTGATAAAGGTGAGGAGTAAAAGGTCATTTGGTAGAGAGGCAGCTATGCCATTGTATGACAAAAATGGATTTAATGGTGTCAAAGTTTGAATTTTAGGAGGATATATATTGTGAGGTGAAGTTTGATGGTGAGAGTGCTTTGGGCATTGCATCAGTGGGTAAAGTATAAAAAGAGAAGAATATTGCTTTGTTGCTAGTAGAAGCTGCTTAGGTGGTTAAACCTATTGAAGTATTTCTGAGGTAGGCCTAATCAGACGTACATTAGGAAACCTGTGAGGGTGCTTTGCAGCTCTTGCTAAATTATATGCGGAACCTGGACAGGTTTTGCCAAGTGGTGTTATGTGGCTGGGATGGGCTTTATGTTTACAGAATACTTACCAATGTGTAATACATGGGGATTAACAGAACAAATATCTCAGAATGAAAATTTAGGCATGAAAAAGAAGTCAATAACTGACAAGAAAAGGATATCTGTGAGGTCTTGCTGTGCTACTAGTAGTCCAAATGCACTAGTGGCTGCCTAAAAATGAGGTACTAAAAGGTGCTCTAACCTGATGGAGATACTAATGTGACTAGCATCCAACTGGCTATTGTACTAGAATGTTTTTTTACTGGTAGATATTTAATTGATTGCATTTTAAATATTTGATTGCAATTTAAATATTTGAGATGTTGCTGATTTTTTGTATGGTCTGAAGAAGCTATTTTATCACGAAAGCGCTCACCTGTGTTCGAATAAAAGTCTATTTGGATTTTACACTGCTCTTTGCCATCTGTTTTTTATTGGTTTGCTGTGGTGCCGCTACATTTTTGTTCATACTACTTGGTTTGTGGTTGAGCACAACTTAACAGTCAGCAGGGCTTGTTTTACCATATTTCTTTGCTGTCTTGTGTTATTGCTGACTGACATGGCTGAAAGTATCACTGGAAATGCAGAATCCATGTCATTGGCTGATTCTATGGGCAACTCCTAGTCAAAGAAGGCGACTACAAAGTTTCTTAAATATACAAGGTAATCCTTTGCTAACTGAGAATATGGATGTTTCTGCACACAGTTTAATAACTGAGCATAATGAGAGTGCACGTATGAAAGACTTGTTTAAACACTTGGAAAATCAGCTATATAAGTTAAAGAGACTTCAGTGTCAGAGACTGCATTTTGAAGCCTGCTGTGTGCTGAAAGTTGTTCCTAGAGGGCTGGGGGTAATGAATATGCCCTCATATGGAACAACTTACCCAGAACTTTTAGCAAAATGGCAAAGAATTAATTTAGAGACAAGTTATTCTTATATTAAGTTGCTCATTGACTTTTTTGTGCCTGTAGGGCAACAAATTTGTGAAGATATCAACAAATTACAAAAAGAACTGTATAGCCTTAATATTGATGCACAAGTTAATCTTCGCATGAGTGAGTTAATTGAACAATTACACCTGTATGAAACTAAGCTGTTAGCTCAAAAAAGAAAAAAAAACTTGAGAGAGTCATTGTTGATTTCCAACAACAAAATGTGTTTGCTTGACTGAAAGAGCAGCATAAAGAGCCAGTGCAACCTATAATTTCTAAGACTACTAACTCAGAGGAAGTTTGCTCTATTACTCAAAATAATGGTTCTGGTAAAGCTTCAACAGTGGTGCAGGAATGTGCTGTTTCTTTACCTAATGCTAAAACCTCTACATACAGCACACCTTTGGTGGTCCCTTCCCCAACTGTGCAGCAACTTAGAAGAACTGCTCTTTCTCCTGAATAGGTAGTATGGCCTAAAACACTGAATATTTCTGGTGACTCCATTTTTCTGGGTCTCCCTTTACTCTGCAAATTCCAACGCAAGGAATATAAAGATATGAACATTGAAGGTAAGAAATTCATGAGAAAGAACTCTTTTCAGGATCAAGAGCCAGAAACTCTCAAGAAAATGTGGAATATAACAAACAACTAGTATGGAACTTATCACAGAGACAGTTAACAGAAGCTGAACTTTCTTTACTTAAAAAAGGTTTGTCTTTTATTCCTTCTCAAAGGGCTGATTTAGCTGACACTATTATAGAGCTGAAATTGTTTGTACAAAAAATAGTTCTTAAAGAGCAGTTTGTTTTTTCTTTGGCACATGAAAGTGTATGTAACGATAAAAAGCCAAGTGCTTTCTGTTCAGCATTGTCTTCCACTATGGACGTTTTTTCAGATGTATGTGAACAACAGATTTATAATCTTTTTGAAACTAATAGTGAGTATAAATGAAATAAGTTTTATAACTTAAATAAAAATGAGAGACAAGCACTTGAAAATTTATAGAGATATAGTGACATTGTAATATGACCAGCCAATAAAGACAATTCCTTTGCTGTGTTAGATAAAGAGCATTATGTTGCTACTATGAACACCATGCTTAGAGATGACAATACATATTGTATGTACGTATGAAGCGAGCTCAATTTCAGAGGTGAATAAAGCATACAGCTTAATCAAAAACTGCATCGAGGATATTTATGTAGAAGGCAGAATTGAACAGAAGATTTACAACTATTTGTCAACAACTTACCCCAGGTATCCTTTCATTTTTGGCATCCCCAAGATTCACAAGAGTATGGAAAATCCTCCATTGAGACCATTAGTCGATAGTCGAGGTTCACCTACATACTCTTGTGCTAAAGTGGTAGATGCCATTTTGCAGAAATATTTAGTCCATGAGAATCAAATTTGTAAGGACTCATGGACATTCTTGAAGAAGATTGAGGCCCTTGAATTCAACGTGAATTTCAACTTTCTCACTATTGATGTGAGAGACTTATACACTTGCATTCCCCACAATATTGCTATAGAATGGGTGGATTTAATGTTGAAGAAAAACAATGCTACGGTTACAGAGATTGGTTTGGTCACGGGACTTATTGATTTAATATTAACTAATAATTTCTTTATGTTCCAGGACCAATTTTATCTGCAAAAAGTGGGGGTAGCGATGGGGTCACCGTGCGGAGCTAGTATCGAGAATTTTGTCATGGCATACTAGGAATCGGGATACGTGTTTAAGAACGACACAATTCATGATTCCCTTGTCTTTTATACACATTACCTTGACAATATCTTTATTTTAATTAATGGAGATGAACGTGCTAGTAGGAATGTATTGGATTTTTTTAATAGTACTACTCATTTTTTACAATTTACATCCACTTTCAACATGGATAGTATAGCGTACTTAGATATTTGGCTGGTAAAAAATTATGATTTAGCTAGCTATGTAGCAAAGATCTATAGGAAGAGTACGTATTCTAACATGTTCCTCCATTTTTCTAGTAGCCATCCTCTTTATCAAACGAGGTCAGTTATAAAAGGCCAATTAGTAAGGGCTTCAAGAATGGTAAGTCTGGATCAGGACTTCCTTGAAGAATGTTGATTTCTGAAAAGTATGTTCATGCATCGTGGCTACCCTGAACCACTTTTGGATGACCTTATAAAAGAAGTTAAGGCTAAGAGAGCAGATAAAATGTATACGCCACTGTTGAGTGGTAGGATCTTATCAGCTTCTTCTTCTGGTAACCACAGCTATGCTGTTTAGAACCTGGTGGGAAGTTCCATTACTCAGAATAGTGAACGTAAAGATGCTTCGTTAAGTTTCATTACCACATACAGTATGCATAGTTACTCATGTACTGGAATACTACAGAAAAATTGGGAACTATTTAAAACAAATCCAAATATACACACTAAAATGGGTGATTTTCCCAGGGTGACTTTTAGAAGAGGGAAGAATTTAAAGACCCTCTTGGAACAACAAAGTATTCCAATAGTTCGCTGTAGTGGTATGAACAAGTGTGAAAGTTGTAACTATTGTAAATACGTGGAGGTTACCAACAATTTTAACATCAATGGCATACAGTATAAACTTAAGGATAGATTTAATTGTAATTCCAGCTTTGTGGTTTATTTAGCTAGATGTAAATTTTGTCCTGTTTTCTATATAGGAAAAACAGAGCAGAGGCTCCATGACAGGATTTACGAACACCAATATGCGATCAATAAACACAGACTAGAGAATGCTTTAGCTAAGCATATCTCTAACAATCAAGATCATGCCTTTAAGTTCATTATTATAGAATTATAGACCAAGTTAAGTATGACTGTAGGGGTGGTCCTAGACCCCTAAAGTTAGAAGAACTAGAACTAACTTGGCAAGTTAGGCTGAATGCCTACAATCCACTAGGTCTAAATGACACTTGCTCCATCAGTAGTGTTTTAAAATTAAAAAGTTTAAGGAGGTAAATTTCAGACTTCTTCTTAAGTTGGTTACTTAGTGACAGTCATCCACTTTATTATGTTGTCACCAGTTAGTTATAGTAGAGTGTTAAAGTCAGTTTAAAGTTGAGTAATTGTTGTTCTTTATGTGTATGGTGTTGCTGTTTTATATACTAGGGTGCCTTTAAATTTTTAAGTTAATGTGTGATAATTGGTTAATGTTAACCAACTGTTCTTATAAAATGGAGACATTCATTTTTTGAATATGTTTCTGATGAAGTTTGCTGGTTAGGCAAACGAAAAGCGCTTCAAACAGTTTTAATAAATTTGTGGATTATCTGCAGCTTTTTGCTGTTATATTTGTGGACTTTTTACAGTCACGTTTTAGCATACTAGTGGATTTTCAATAGTTTTGCTTTATTAATTTTGTGGACTTTCTTGGTAGCTTGCCGAACCAGAATTCCTTTTTTACTAGTTTGACTGCCGTTTTGTTTTCATGACAATACATATACCAGCATAGAACTTTATTCTGTATAAAAAATTGAAAGGTTCACTAAGTCTCTTTTTAACTGCTTTGAAGAAACAGTTATTTTTGAAGAACTGTTCCAGTATCTTATAGTAGAACATCTGTTGTACCCACATTGAATGGTTTGCCGAAAATACATAAAAATCTTGTAACTCCAGCTTTTAGACCCATAGTAGCTGGAGGTGGATGGCTAACCGAACCAGCATCTTTATACATAGAAAGACATTTAAGACCTATTTTAGACAAGTATGCTATTGTTTTGCGTGATACAGAACATTTCTTAAGTGATTTTTAGGTACAGAGATTATGGTAACATTAGATGTTACGTCTCTATTTATGGTTATACCTAACCAAATAGGTCTTTCCTATGTAAAAAAATTTCTTAAAGAAGAAGGCTCTCTCATTGATGAAAAAAATAGAGTTTATTTGCTACCTTATAGAGCTGGTACTAGAATATAATGTTTTTCTATTTGAGAAGCAATATTACTTTCAGACCTCTGGCGTAGCTATGGGCACGTCCTGTGCCAGTAGCTACACCAGTATGGTCATGGCATACTGGGTAAAGATAAACATCTTAAATGTTGAACAATTTAATGTGCATGTAAAATTCTATCTGCGTTTTGTTGATAACACATACTTTTTGGAAAGGAGACCTTGAAAGTTTAAATAATTTTCTAAGTGTTATAAATTCAAGCGCATCCTTTCTTAAGTTTACTATGAAACATTCTTGCACTTATATAGATTTCCTTGATGTTACCCTGTATAGGGGCATAGATGGAAAGCTGCACACTAAGAGATATAGGAAACCATCTTATACACAGTTATCTTGAACATAGTATGCATCCACTACATATTTTTGAAAATGTGGAAAGAGGTCAACTTTTAAGAATTTCTAGGCTCCATGACCAGGAAAAAGAATTTGAAACAACTATGTGTTCCAATTGTATGGAATTTATAGAACGTGGTTATAAACCTTTTGAAGTTAGTAAAGCATGTGAAAGGGTTAAGTTAGACAGACAAAGTAGTGGACGCCCGTTTTTTTCACATAAAGAAAACATAAGAAAGACTGCTCATAATAATAGTTATAGCAATGTAGCTTATTGTATGACTTTTAGTACTGACAACATACATATAAAAAATATTATTATAAAAAAATGGCATATTTTGCCTTCTGACCCTATACTACGGGAGTTTGTTAGTGCAGCTCCAAATCTTGCTTATAAAAATAAAAAATCATTGAAAAGACAGCTTTGTTTCCCTAATACAAGTAAACTGAAGCAACCTAGTATTAGAACAACTAGTTTTGGTACCTCTGTCTGTGGTAAATGTAATTTTTGAAAATACATTGATGTATCCAATACATTTATACAACTAGACAATGATAATCATTATGTTTTTAAAGTTAAAGCTAATTGTGACACTAAAAACTTAGTTTATTTAGCACAGTGTGTGACTTGTTCAAAATTTTATATAGGAAAAACTAACAGGCGACTTAAGGAATGAATTAGAGACCATTATTATTGTGCTAATAAGGGCCATAGTTATAGTGCCTTAGCTAAACATATACTAGAGAAAGGCACTAACCATTGGTTCATGTTTATGGCAGTAGAAGTAATTTATGAAAGTTTTAGGCTGGGTGATAACTAATGTCAAAGAAGGAAAAGAATTAAGATGGATTCTTAAACAATCAGCACATACAGGTGCAGGTTTGAATGAATCAGTACCTTGTAAGCCAGTTCTGAAAGAAAGAAAGCTTCTTAAATAAGTATACTACAATGTGTGTTTTTATGGCAATAGCCTTTTATGGTTTCTGTCTTAAAAGAAAGCTGTGACTTTAAATTTTTATGGCTATTGTACTTGAATGTTTTTATTGGTAGATATTTAATTGATTGCATTTTAAATATTTGATTGCATTTTTAATAGCTGAGATGCTGCTGATTTGTTGTATGGTCTGAAGAAGCGATTTTATTGCGAAAGTGCTCACCTGTGTTCGAATAAAAGCCTATTTGGATTTTACACTGCTCTTTGCCATCTGCTTTTTATTGGTTTGCTGTGGTGTTGTGTTCTACATTTTTGTTCATAGCATCCAACTGGTGTTGACACTACAAAATAGAATGCAGCCACTCAGGGGAGGGAGTTAGAGTACTGTCCCCACTGGCTAAAGTTCTACTCAAGTAAGATACCCAATCAAAAACAAGATGTAGTTTGGTGTTGTACTGATTTATCAGCTGGAATTAAGTGGCTAATGTGCAAGTATCCAATATAGAAGAAGGGGCTGTTGTAATCTATATTCAGTGAATTGTCATCTCTGTTTATCAAAAGACCTATACTTTGCAGTCATAGATGAGAAGGCCTTAAAAGTTAGAGATGTTATGCACTAGTGTATAGGGACCTCTGTGTAAGATAGCCTTAACTAATTAGTAGTAAGAGCTGTGAAGTACATTAGTGGTGTCTGAGTTAGCACATATACTGATCCTAATTGTGGAAAAAAGTCTGAGACAAGTCTTGCGAGGTCCAGAGCCAACCCTGATGGACTGTGGAAGGTGAGCACAATTCCAACAGGGGTGGAAAAGGCTATTTCCCTGTGATTGTCTTAGTCGTCAAAGTCCTAATTGTGAGCTGAAAGATACACTATGTCAGACAAATGAGAAGCCATGAATAAAGCTTTACATGGAGAATAGATAGAATGACTACAAATCTGGGAAGAGTTGGACTATTTTTTGTGTGTGTGTGGGGGGGTGTAATATTTCTTCTGGTAGACTGTAATCTGGAATGGTACAGTGTGTTGAAAAAATAGAATGAGGTATTCTATAAAGAGTGAGCCAAAAGTGGAATCCCTTCGTACAAAATCGATTAGGCATATTGGGATAATCTAAGTGAGAACAGGTGCGTCTGTTGAATACCTCCAGTATATCCATGGCTTGAGACTCAGGTATTAGAAGCTGGGTGTAAATAAGCACTGAGGTATGGTACCCAGCTCCTTAGCGAAGCCACCATTGCTTGGTTTCATAAGCAGTAAGTATTCAGCAAAAATAGAAAAAAAGTGTGGATGGGGATTCTACTTGTGTATTAAGCTAGGGTGAAGAAAGAGAAAGCAAATCTCAAACAATCCTTAAAATGCTGGGTGAATGAAACAGAAAAAAGTCTTAATCTAAAGTAAATGCACTGGCTATTCTTGCTGTAGCTAGTTGACTGTTTCATTATTATGTTCCCTTTCAATGGTCAGCTGAATGACTTGAACAAAGTGCACTATGCCATGGTTTGTGATTAGCACTTTCCTATACCTATGAACTCTACAGTTTAGTACAATAGATGAAAGGTTGAATGCAGGGACTGTTACTGTTATTTGATCCATTTGACCACAAGACCACAATCCACGCATGTGACATTGGAATGGAAGGGATGACAGCATAGATAAGCGGAAAAAAATGTTTGTAGATTGAACAATGGAATCTAATGTTGATGTCGCTGCTAATCCAGTTAGTGGGAGATCATGAAAGTCTGAGGGCAATAAATCCCACAAAAGGAACAGGGACTTTGTATTAGTATGGTTGTAGGGTTATAATGCTACCCAAGTGCTTTTCTCCTTGGAAGGGAGGTTTCTTCAGAGAGTAGGCTAAAAAACCTGCATTCAGTGGATGTAGGCCATTTAAAATTTCCATCTACTCCTACAGCTGAGAAATAAAAGAGTCGATCATTCTGAAAAACAGAGGTACCCAAGAGAAAAAAAAGTTGTTCTTGGCTGAGTGGAAAATGAAATATGAATAACATAAAATTAAATAAGTGCGGAATACTTTGAAATTCAAATAAGTAAATAAGTGACTCTAAGCATAATATTAATGGCTGCATACAATATTTATTTTCCTTTTCCTTTTTGATAGAGTTAATAAAATGCAGGTCCTGGTTAAGAAATAATTAAGTAGCAAAGGAAATGCAAAGCACACATAAAATAATATCATAAGGTTATAGTGGCATTTTGCAGGAGATGAAAAGTAAACACTATTAACTAAACAGACATAAATGTTAAAACAGGCATTTTAATATAAATTGAAATTATGATACTGCAATAAAAGTTTACAAAACACATAATGGGAATAGCATTCTCTGCACACTCACATTTATTGGTTGCTCTTTGAATGAATTATTTTTTCCTTTATGTTTAGGAAGATGGTTGAGTTAGTTTAAATATGGAAATACTAGAATGGGTACTGCAGACTATAAGAAAATGGAGTACAAGTATAGCTGCTTGTGATAAGGAAGAGAAACATTGGAATAATGAAGCATGTAGGTGTTAACACAGAGAAAGTAAAAGATTTATATGGCATAACAGTGGATGGAGGAAGGAAATAAATATGACCAAAAAAACATTAGGGCGTAGTGAATAATGTGGTCTGATGAATTATGATGGGTTTGTGAGTGGATAGATTTCAGGCAGGAACACTTAGACATTTTGTGTGGGTGGGCATAAAGTTAGGATCACAATATTGAACACCTGTACAGGTTGTTTATACCAATCGATTTGGCCTCCCAAGATCTGGGATTTGTTACTGAGAAGGAGTGATTGGTGTAATATCTTTTTATGGGTAGGGGTCACTAGTGAGAGTGCACTATCAGGGTGTGAACACAGGCTTTAACTTCTTACTCTTATTGTCAGCCTGTCTGAAAAGTATGGCAATGTGTCCTGCTTAAGGAGTGCAAACAGTAGAGAATGTAGTTCTGAAGCAAATTTCTCATGAGTGGTAATCCAATTTGCTGTCTTGGCAGATAGAAGTTTAATTGTGTTAATGCATCGTAGATAAGAGGCAAATCCATAAAATGTGAGCCATCATTGTACATTTTGTTCAACTTGTTGACTTTTCAGTCAGAACTTAAAATGATAAATATCCAAATTTAGCTGTAGAATTATACACTCATGACATTTTCCATTAGGCACTTCCCGATTTACAGTCAGTGCATTTCTTGCCATTCCATATCAATACAATAGCTCTCATTTTTTTCAGATTCCAGCTAAAGAATGTATACTTACATTTTGAATTACTCATTACATTACATGTCACAAATCAGCTTTTAAGCAAGATATAACTTTATTTGCATATTTTCTTGAGGAATGATCATAAAAAGGCTATAAAAATATGGTGCATGATGCTGAAAAACAGTAACAGTTTGAATGTCTGTTGTCATTTTATAAATGTGGCATAGTTATTTCAGTAGTTTAAAATATCTCAGCATATACTCAGAATGTAGATACTTATTCTTCGTGCCTCATGAGCAAGGTGACAATTATTTTTAAGCTGCCAACTAAAACCCTTTCTTACAACCTGAAAACACATGCCTTGCACAGTCAACATTTGGAGTTGACTGACACTTGTTTAGCTTGAGTTTTGAATTCTGTGGCCTGATCACTGAGCATGCCATGCCAGTTAATGATAATGCAAGAGGCAGCTTTTGTTGCTTATACAAAAATATGATCTATTGTACAATACCAATGTGACATCATGCTAGCTATAATGATGCAATGGCTTACCTAACAACAAATTACCGGGCAATATACATGTGAAATGGTGTATATCCCATGTTAAAGGAAAGTGCACATTATAAAATAGAAAAGAGTTAGCTTCTTATAAAAAAATAATTTTAGGAATTATTCTACCTGATTAATATTTCACAACTTATCTTCATCAACATCCATTCTCTACACTTTTCAAAGCCTCAGAAAGTACACATTTAGACATGCAGAGGACAGATGTGCATGATAAGAATCATAACTCAGTTTTAAATGGTCCTACATCTTCAGCTCTGTAATTACAAAGGACAGCAATTAGAGCTCAGTTCTTTTGTTTGAAGATGAAGTAGTGAATAATGTAGCAAACTGCTAGGTGGGAGAGTTGGGGGAGGGGGGCATGGTCTTTATGAATCACGTTATTGCTGATGAGAAAGACAATGCATCCAGCTCTGACAATCTGCCCAAGAGAGATGATTAGCCTGTAAAATATTAATGACACTTCCTAGGGACAGTGCCTGTTACAAACCCTGAAGGGACTACATTATCAAACTGCTTCAGTTCCACGGGGACTATGAAAAGCTTTAATGCAAGTTTTAAGAGACAATTAAATTCAATTAGAATCAGGAGAGCTTAAATGTCAGCTGGCATTAACAGTGATAAGATGCCATCATTTCAAGACAATATGCTAACTAAACATGATGAGGAGGAGAAAAAAATGCCTAGGATTTTGGGTTTAAAATCTATTTTGTTTTCTTTCTTTTTTAAATATTAGATGTACAAATATGCTCAAAAGGAGAACAGCTATTCACTGTTTCTGTCTCTAATACCTAAAATCACACAGTATGAACGTATTAAGTAGTAGTAGTAACTGCTCATAATACAAAAACAATGGTTAAGGGATGGAGCTGTTTAACAGCATCTCCCATGTGTATGTGCAATTCAGATGTTATTAAATTACAGCCTTGTAGGCGTAATAAAGCATGAAAGTCTATTATACTTCTATATTACTGCTTCAAGCACAGTTTGTGGCAAATTGTGTCATCAAAAATAACTAGCTTTTATTTATGGCTGGCACTTAAACAGGAACATTCCTTCCAGTATAAGGTTTGTTCTTCAGTAATTTCACAATGAGTTGTAAGACCATGGAATGAATAAAGTGAATAAAAGAGCATGCTGATTATAGAGCAGAAGAAATGTATTCACCTTTGCTTTGTCGGTGCAAGAAACAGAGAATTTGTCTTGGACAGGTAAATCATGCCTTTTACAAATGTGCCATATCATACATAAATGCACTTCTATTTAAATTAAGAATGTTGGTCAGGATTTAGAGAGAATGAAGAATAAAAACAAAACAATGCATGACAAAAAAGTTGCAGTAGAGAAAAAGACATTTTTTTTTAATTTTAAAACATATGCATTTTTCTGAATGTGTAATTAGGGGCTGGTAGTGTGATCTGAATGTTTTGGACTCTGAGAATAAAAAAATAAATGGCAAAAGAGAAGCAAAAAAGAAATAAATTAAGATTAATGCAAGTTTTTTAGAGAGAATACAGTTACAGACTAAAGTTCATTAAGAGATAGAAGAAAGCAAACAAAAAACTCAGCAAGTGATGAAATAAAAATATAAATTCATCTGGCGTTTAATGGTGAGTCTAAGACTGTGTAGTTGATGATAAATATTGAAATGATAGCCCTTAAACGGTAACAAAAATTTTAACAAATATGCCATCAGTAAAGTGTTGTTCTTGATGTATGTGACACTATTGTTCTTGAAGTATGTGACACTATTGTTCTTGAAGTATGTGACACTGTTGTCCTTGATGTATATGACAGTGTTGTTCTTGAAGTATGTAACAACGATGCAGGCATGCAGAAAAATGATGCAAAACTATTAAAGGGAAACTCAGGAGTTGAGGTTTTATGATTAAAGACTGGAGGATGCACCTTTTTAGATGCTTAGAATTAAATATAATATTATATATATATATATATATATATATATATATATATATATATATATATATATATATATATGTATATATATAGGGCGGCCGCAGTGATGCAGCAGTTAGCGTTGCTGCTTCACAGCAAGAAGATCTCCAGTTCGATCCTCGGCTGGGGTGCCTTCTGTGTGTAGTCTGCATGCCCTCCCTGTGGTCGTGTGGGTTTCCTCCGGGTGCTCCGGTTTCCTCCCACATTCCAAGGACATGCTGTAGGTGGATTGGACACTCTAAATTGGCCCTAGGTGTGAGTGCATGTGTGTGTGTGCCTTCTGTGGAAGGTTGGACGCCGGGCTGGCAACTCAACACCATAAAAACTCCACTGCTGATCATGAGTGGACAGGTGATCCACTGTGGTGACCCCTAACTGGGAAAAAGCCAGAAAAAGAAGAAGAAAATATAATATCATAAAGCAGCAAAATAGATATCTAGAGTATGTCCAATTCTCTTTGTCTCTCTCTCTCTCTCTCAGATATATAAACACACACCATAATTTGGCATAAATTAACCACCACCATATATGTATACCATTTTGTATATTTATGATACATTTCATTGAAAACTTGTATCTGACTAAATGAAGAAATGTCCCATTTCTAGCAATTGTCAGTCATTTCATATGTAGCAATAAAATTGCTTGTTTTGGGCAAAGCCTTAACTAGGTTAGCTATTGAAATTTTGAAATTCAAATTATCAGTCCTGCAAGATACTGAAAACATAATGTAAAAATACAGAAGAAGATGGACTACAATACCTCCCTGCTCCTTTTAAACTAGTTCTCTGATGAGAATATCTCCTATCCCTTTTAAACATGTTCCCTGTTCTGAGGGCTAGCTTCCCTACCACTGAACTTATATATATATATATATATATATATATATATATATATATATATATATATATATATATATATATATATATATACTAACTATGACATCACCATAACTTAGAGAAAAGGATCAGTTCTGTGAAATGGCAATCTTGGACATTGTATATGTAAGTTCAGATTTTTGGCCATTTGTCTCCATATTTCAAGACTCAGTAATGCGAGTCCTGAGATTTTAAACAATTAACCATATCAATAACTTAGCATATGGGCTGTATGACAAGAGGAGCCAGTATTCCTCAGATGTTACCAATAAATTATCTGGCACAGATGGATTTCACAAAGAAAAACCCAGGCACTAAATGTGGCACTCCAATGACATTCATAAACTAACCAACTAACAAAAAAGATACAAAGCAATATAATTTAAAATGCATTCTTTTTAATACAAATGTTTGTGCTTTTGTTCTTTGTTGCCCAAGACTTCATCAGTCTAAAAGACCAACTCCCAAAATCCTTTTTATGCTTAAAATGTTAAAAGACATGTGATATGAACCTTTAAAATAATGCCAGCAATTCAATCAATTCAGCACAAACACAGTATAAATTACAAACAAATTATTTTAAACTCCTTGATTTTAAAACACTTTCCACATTTACAGTATTGCTTACACCAGAATGGGAATTTAGTATTCAGCAGAAGCATTTGGTCAGTGAAGATCTCATGGTTTATTGACTGATTGCTTTCAGTTTCTCTTTACGTTAAGATATAACTTGGTGTGATTATAAAGTTTAAAGATCTTGAATGTGAAGTGTGCTTAATAGTAGTAGTATAATAAAAGTCTAGTGAATGTTATGATAACTTCAGATATAGAAAAATCCCAAAAAAGTGACTTTGGAAGAAGTAATAGAATGTTTGACCATGAAGTCATGGTTTGAGCTGGCATTCAAGAAGATGACAAAATGTAGACTATAATACTTAGTATAAAGGATTTTGGGACAGCACTTGACAGATAAAGAATTATAGATATTTATTGAGGCTATTTGCTATGTCAGGAAGCTAGAATCGTATGCAGTTGATGCCTGACTTATTGAAGGAGCAATAGTATCCTATTACCATTACAACAAACAAAAAAAAATGGTAACATTTGAGATAAAAACATGGACACCTATGAATAAATACTGTGTATATTGAACATCATATAGTTTCTTTGAAGAATAAGGCAAGAAAAAAGTATGCTGCCGTGGTATTTAGGAAGGTAAAAAGAAAAAAAAAAAGACTATTTTGACTTTGCAAAAATAAAAATGATATGGACAGGATTTACTAATGAACCAACTGGTAAAGAAAAGGTAAGCAAGTTACTTTTATCAGTATCTGATTGAAAATATGATAAACCAAAAATAATTTTAGTTTACAATTTGTTATGAAACAGAACAAGTGTTTTGGTAATTATGGTAACTGACAAAGTGAAACATTTTCCTGTTATTAGAAAATGTGAGTTTTCTAAAATCACACTTCAAAAAAGATATTGGTTGATTAATTTTCTGCCCTCAGCATTCCTTAAACATAATCTGACTTTTTCAGATGTTTTGAAACTATTCTGACCGCAATGTAATCATTCAAGAATGTAGAGTCAGCAAGGACAAACGGAAGGAAACGTTGGAATTACTAGAGCATAATATGGAAGAGCTAGAACTAAGTCCCTTTAAGACTTTTGCACCTTGAGTTCAGTGAGACTGGAAGATGAATGAGAAGAACAGGCTGGCCAACATGGGAGAGAGAATGTTTAAGTTTTCATTGGCCGATGTGCAGTAGCCAGAAAGGTCTTATTTAGCTATGTAGCAGACACAGTGATGCTTTGAGACATGAATGGTGACAGCTTGTCATTTCAGTTTGCTATTGCTCATGATAATGTTTCTGGAGTAGCTTTTGCAAAGTATTGTTACATCTGCTTTGTGCTCTCATCCCATACAAAAAGTGGCCTGGTTCACATACATTTTGTCATTTTGGAAACTATACAGTGAGACATCTGTTGTATTTTATTCTTTAGGGTTGCTATTAGTTAGACTGTAATTTCTGATGAAAAGGTGGTTGTATTGATAAGAGTGTATCCTTGAGCAACTTATTTAAATTTTCAATTTAGTGGGCTAGTGTTAATAAACGGAGTTAAGGTTTTATGTAACCTATTGCTGAAAAATAAAAAGTGTGTGTGTGTGTGTGTGTGTGTGTGTGTGTGTGTGTGTGTGTGTGTATGTGTTATTGCATAGAAATTTAGTCCATGTACTTTCATCAAATTGGAATATAATAATGGTTACAGCTGCAAACAATTTTAGAAGTCTTATGCTAAGCACACACATTTTATTGACTTAAAGTTTATTATGTTAGAAGAATATAAACAAAAGCAAATAAATACATAATAAATACATTTCCTTAATTGGAGGGTACTTCTACATTACTGGCTAAAATATATTTTAACAGTACCTGTTTTAAGATTACTACATTGGAAGATTGTATTGTTATAAAATTCTAAATCTGTCTTAGTGTAGACCATTGGCTAAACTACTGAGTGTTTGCAAATAGTAAAATGTGAGTCAAAACAGATTTTTTCATTATGTGATGGAGCCAAAGATCTCATAAAGGCAATTTAACAAAAGTGTTGAACACTAATTCAGTTATATGTATGTATTTATTGTTTTTGCTCTTGCCGTGCCTGTTGATACACATCGTTATAAGATATTGTTTTAGCCACCTACATGAGAAGTTGGATATATTTTCTTTAGGAGATTGGCTTGCTATCATTACTCAAAAGAATAATTGCTATTTAAATGTCTTCATTTTATGACATTATTCTCTTAGGATGCTGCTTTAATTTCTTAATTTAGGGGTCCACATTCTTAATACTTTATGAGGGTGTTGTATGTAATTAATTGTTAGAAAATGTTATGTAAACATGTAACTTTGTGCAGTTTAAGAAATCTTGAAAAACAAAATGATGAAGCACACACGTTTTTATTTAAGATGATAGAATTATTTCTTTTATTGGGGTCCCTTTTGCCTCATTATTGACTTAAAGTTTATTATGTTGGAATAATATACTAACAAAGAGTTATGAAGGTATTTTAAGATAGCCTATTGATTGAAATATATATATATGCAATACAATTGAGTTTGTGATTAGGAGTGTGAAATTATTGTGAATAAAAGGACAGAGTGTTTACTAGTCAGAAGGTTAGAAGATTCAGTGGAAAAAATGTTGGCTAAGAATTTCAGATTAAAGCCTTTTTTGACTTGTCAGATATGCTCAGGCTGAAGTTTATAAGATATTGCAAACTAGACTATGTAATCTAAGTAAGTATGGATACAGCTATAGTGAAAGATGTAAATATTTATAATTGAATAAGTTCCATATTAAGAGTACAGTTTTATCTTACGTGATTTTAATTTGACCTTGATAAAGATTTAACTCGCTATGCACTTTTAATCATCACATTTAGATGGCCGATTGGCTGCTTTTCCTGAGAGGCAAACTTCTGCATAACAGTTTGTTTTAATTTAGTCTGCTAAAACGCTGAGAGTATGTTGAGACTAATGAATGAATGCTTACTGGCAATCAGACTTGTTTAACTTCAGCTTTCAAGAAAATTTAGGGAACTGAATAATGTTAAGATATCTGTAACCGGATGTAGTTAATATTCATGTAATATGAAATGTAATTAAATGTTTCCTTTTGTATACTAACTCTTTTTATTTGTATTTATTCTGATGGGTAGACCTGACTCCTTCATAAAGAAGCATGGACATATACTAGATTGGGAAAAACAATTTGTGATTTGAATGGATGGTGGCATTTTATAATGTATGTATCTGAAACGGCTGTGTATTGATGACTATCATGAAGCATTGTTTTTGTGTAAGTCTTGGGGGAAGTCAAGTCAAATAATAAAAAAGGGTAATCAATTAACTATATTTTCTGCTAAGAAAGATTAATAGTATTTTTATGAGTAAACCACATTGTAGGCTTAAAAACTACAGTGAGAGTGAGTCAGCTTTGAGGAGGTAGCTAAGATTCATTGACAGAAATTACTTGAAAGAGTAATCAATAGGGTTTATTTATCTTATTTTATTTCAATTTGTTAACAGGGACAGAGCATTGATCAGATCAGGAATGCATTAAAATTTGACAATTATAGGTACATATAACAGGAAGTAAATTAAATACCTATGCACGCACACACACACACACACACACACACACACACACACACACACACACACACACACACACACACACACACACACACACACACACACACACACACACACACACACACACACACATACACACACACACACACACACACAAAACAATGTTGCCTTACAGCAAGAAGTTCACAAGTTCAATTGTTCACTTCTCAGCTAGTGTGCCTTCTGTGCAGAGTCTGCATGCTTTTCTTGTATTCTCGAGGGTTTTTTACAGTTTTTTCCCACATTCCACAGACATGCAAAGGTGGATTGAACACTGTAAATTGGCCATAGGTGTGAGTGTGTGGTGTGAACTACAGTGGTAGGGCTAGCCACCCTGCAATGTGAACCCTGTCTCTAAATGATTGTCACTATTAGAGTGACACCTCAACCCCATCTGGAAAAATGGGTTGTAGATGGATATCTATATATATCTATATATATATATCTATATATATATATCTATATCTATATATATATATATATATATATATATATATATATATATATATATATATATATATACACATACATACATACGTGTGTGTGTACTTCAAATTATATAAACAGCATAGTATCGACAGTCAAATAATTGACACTCAAAATATCTAAACACAACATTTTACAAAGTCAAAGTTGTACTGCAAAGGGTTTATGCTCTTTTCTTGCTGTTGTGTGACCTCAGCATTGGCATTTATAATTAGCAGGGGGTGTGGGGCTGCATGGGGTATTGCACTTCTGCAAAAATATTGCAAATGTGAAAAAATTAAACCATATACAAAACAATAGAAAAATCTGAGAATCAAACTACATTTTGTCAATGATTTTGCAGGGGGACAAGCCCCCTGTAACCCCACACCTCCTACTAATTAAATATATCCACTTCAAGGTCATATAGCAGTGGGAAAAAGGTATGGAGCCTTCCCCAGTATAACTTTGATTTTGCTGATATATTGTGTTTAAATATTCTGCAGTTTAGGTATTTTGACTGCTGATCATTTCACTGTTCATATTGTGCTGTATGTATGTGTATATATATATATATATATATATATATATATATATATATATATATATATATATACATATATATATGTATATATATATATATATATATATATATATATATATATATACACACACTCGCGCACACATACATACAAATATATATAATAGATATGTATGTATGTACATAAATTATATACTTATATATATATATATATATATATATAGATATATATATAGATATATATATATCATTGTACATATATATGTCTGTGAATAATTACCATTCTTGAGAATATACAGGAATTATGTACAATAATAGAGACAAACATTTTTTTATTTTATTTTATTTTATTTATTTACATTTGTTGACCGGGAGTGTCCGAATGGACGTAGGTCAATTTTCAGCAGAGGCCCGAGGAGAAAAGCTCCACAGTTAAAATAAACAGACAGTAGTTACATTGGATTACATAGCGATTAATAATTTAACATAGCAATTACATGCAACATATTTACAGATGAAGAACATAGTACATCAGTAGACAACTAGAATTCTGTGAAGTACATAACAGACATTAACAAATGTTACAATAAGAAGTTCCTGCTGTATAATAAGTACTAGACTTATGAGCATCTGAGCTTGCTATAATCAAGGTAGTTAGTGGAGTGGAAAGAAAGGTAGTGGTTGGATGGGGTGGGTGATTTTAGAGTGGGAGTTGCAAGGGCATAGCCAGCATGTTTTTAGGTGCGCTTTTAGTAAAGTTTTGAAGTGGGTGCATGATGGTACGGAGGTAATTGTGGGTGGGAGGGAGTTCCATAATTTGGCTATGGTGCAAGAGAATAGTGCTTCACCAGCAGAGTTATTGGCTTTAGTGATCTGCAAGTGATTTTTGTTGCTGGATCTTAGTGGTCTGGTGGTGCGATAGGGTTGGAGTAGATTCTGAAGGGATGGGACATTTAGTGGATGGTTTACTAGTTTGTGGGCGAGTGAGAGTTTATACCATTGAAGGAGGTGAGGGAGTTCAAGCCAGCCAAGTTCAGCAAGTGACAGACAGTGGTGACTACGGTAGGATGCCACTGTGGTGAATTTGGCAATTTTGTTGTAGCAGGTCTCTAGCTAGTTTAGATCGCATTGCCTTAGGTTGGTATATATTGGAGAGGCATGAAGTAGGGTGGAGATAAGGTGGGAATTTGCTATTGAACTCTTTGCTGCTTTGGTGAGAAGTTGCTTATTTCTGTATAACGCTCCTAGTTTTTTGTGAACTTTTTTTATGGTCATGGATATGTGAATGTCAAATTTTAGTTTGTCTATTTCCACTCCTAGCAATTTGGTGTGTTCAGTTGGGTATATAGTGGTGTTGTCTTTTGCTGTGATGTTAAAGTGAGAGTTGTTTTGAGTATGTTTGGTGGGTTGGAAGATGAGTAGTTTAGTTTTGTTTGGGTTGAGTATTAATTGGGCATCGGATAATCAAGTTTCAACAGAGGAAAAGGCTTCCTGTGTGACTTTTTGCAGTTTGGGTAGGGACTGGGCTGAGCAGATGATGGCTGAGTCATCTGCGTATTCTATGAGTGTGCCATGTTTGGTGGCAGAGGCTAGATTATTGGTGAAAACAGAGAAGAGTAGGGGTCCAAGGATGGATTCTTGGGGAACCCCTATGGAGACAGGTAGTTGGGGAGATATGTCATTCTGCCATACAACGGATTGTTGGCGGTCAGACAGGTAACTCTGAAACCAGGTGGTGACTGATTGAGAGAAGGATAGGTTATTGAGGACAGAGATAAGTTGTTTGTGTGAGACCATGTCAAATGCTTTAGATAGGTCTAGGAAAGTAGCGAAGGAGAGATAGCCATTGTTTTTATGCTGAAGGATAGTGTTAGTAAAGGAGAGTAAGGCAGTGATGGTGCTATGGTTTGGTCGGAAACCATGCTAAGTATTGGAAAGGAGGTTGTTAGTAAGGAGGTAGTCTGAGACCTGAAGAGTGTATGCATCTCTCTAGTGGAGAGAGAATAGCTATGGGGCGGTAATTGGTTAGTTCTGTGGAGGGTCCACCTTTGTGGAGGGGAATTATATGTGATACTTTCCACAGTGTGGGAACGTAACTTTCTGACAGAGATCGGTTAATCAGGATGGATACTGGGTAGGCCAGAGCATCAGCTGCAATTTGTAGGTATTCACTTGGGAGGTTGTCTGCTGCTAATTTGGTGGGTTTAAGTTTAGTTAAGAGTTTTTTTATGTTGGAGGTAGGTACAGGAGAAAAAGAGAAGGCAGTGGGGAGATTACTAGTTGAAGGTGTGGGGTGGAGGGGAGGGGGGTTGTGTTGTTTAGCTAGTGATAGCATGGTTTGTGTGAAGTGTGTGTTGAATGAGGTAGCAATATTTTCTGAGGAGTGAGGGATGTTAGAAGGAGGGGTACTGACTTTACCTGGGTGGAGGATGGAGTTTATGGAGGACCAGAATTATTTGGGGCTGTGTTGGGAGGAGTCTAGGGCAGACTGGTAGTATTGCAATTTGTCCTGTTTTATTAGCTTTTTGACTCTATTGCGTAGTTCTAGGAATTTCTGTCTAGTTGAGGGCGTTTTGGTTTTGCACCAGTGCTCCCAGGCTTTATCCCTGTTTTTCATTTCTGACTTAATGGTTTTCTGTAGCCATGGGGAGGGTTGTGCTTGAGTTCTGGAAAGTCTTATGTGTGTGCAGTTTCAATACAGTCCCATATATATATATATATATATATATATATATATATATATATATATATATATATATATATATATATATATATATATATATATATATATATATAAACACACACACACACACACACACACACACACACACACACACACACACACACACACACACACACACACACACACACACACACACACACGTGTGTATGTATGTTTGTGTGTGTGCTCATTTCTGCTAGTAGCTGACAGCAGTCAAGGCATTTGTTTGCCTGTAGGCTGGTAAAGATTTTTTAAAAATGTTGGCCATAAGTACCATATAGAATTGTTGTGCTCATATTGTGTTTCTTTTTTTCAAAACAGGTTTATTGTTTTAACATATAAGAGAAATATCAACAATTTTATACATGTAATTAAAAATATGTATTATTATAATATTCAACAAAACAACTAAAGTATTTACAAAGACATCCACTACAATCAGATCAATTAATTAAACTAAAATACCATGCTACTGAAATAAAAATATTTTTAACAAATTTTGTAAATTATCCCTTACAATAAAATAAGATGTTTTTCTGTTTGTTCTAGTCCTAATTGTGTTTATTTCCATATGGCACACTATATTCATAACATTTTTAAATTCATTGAACGAAGGAGGTGTATCTGAAATCCAATTTCTAGTTATTATTTTCCTAGCCACTGCTAGAATAGACCATAACAAGGGAAGCTTAACCTTTTTAACACTTTGAGGTACAGGTGTGTTGAATAATATAAGAGATTTAGAAATAATGAAATTATCTGTAAAAAGAGCCTGCAAAAATTCATTAATTGACTTCCAGTATTCTTTCAATTTTATACAGTCATAAAACATATGAGCCCAGTCAGCATTAATTTCTACATTACATCTTTTACATAGATTATCTTTATTATTTATTTTATTCATCATCAAAGGTGTATAAAAAGATCTATGTAAAAATGTCCATGTATAAAGTCTCCAGACAATGGAAGACGTAGTTCTATAAGCAGATTCCAATATATATTGTTTATCTTGTTGATTTGGTGGGTCCCCATTAATAGAAGTGAAATAATTCCAGTATGAATCTACACTGTAAAAAGTTTCTTGTCTGATAACTTTATGTATGTATGAAAGTTTACCTTTATCAAAAACTTTATGTTGTAAATTTAATATCAAGTAATCAATCAGTGTTGGAATAGATTCTTTAACAGTTATAGACATTAAATCTATTTTATTAATGAGATGTTGTCTGAAGGTCTGAACCTCTAACCAGCAAGTTTCTCTTAGATCAAATTCTTGTTTTAAGAAATCTAGATTTTTAACTTTATTATCAGATATCAACTGATACCAGTACTTTAGATCATTATCTATAGCTAAATGAGTTCCTTCAGAAGTAGATGACAAAAGCATACCCTGAGTATACATTATAGGAAATACAATAAAATTCCATTCCCTATACTTAGGGTGCATGAATATAAAGTTACGATAACTAATAATAATATTTAATGGGTAACAAACCATATGTTTAGGTGTAATAGGTGAAGTACAAAATTCCTTTAGTAACCATAACATGGAGTTATTTACAATCATATTTTTATGTGTTAAGGAGATTTTCATGAAGTGTATACTAATTAGCTCCCAATAATCTTTCCATTTTGTGACATATGACTGATCTATTAATAAAGTAATAACTTTTACAATAGAAGAGATAGTATATAAATTAAAGTCTGGAAAAGAAATACCCCTTGAGACCAGCTATTAGTATGTTTCTTTAATGCAATCCTAGGTCTATTAGGTGCCCATAAGAAATTTAACATTAGTGTGTTCAGTTTCTTGATAATTATTTTTGTAGGTGGAAGTATTATTGATTGTATTAAGTATAAAATCTTGGGGAATATTATCATTTTAATAATTGTAAGTCTCTCCTCCATAGTAAAAACATATTATTCCAGGTATTAAAAAGATTTTGTATATTAAGAAAACAGGTATTATAATTATTATATATAATAGATTTAATATCTTTAGATAGTATTATACCTAAATAAGTTATCTGACCTGAATTGGGTACATATTTAGTAAAATCACTAATGAGAATATTTTTTCGTGTATATATAGGTAGTATTTTAGTTTTTCCTCATTGAATATTAAACCAGAAATACTTTTAAAATTCATCATGTTATCAAATAGAGACTGTATAGAAGAATTAGATCCTGCTGATGTAATTAGAACATCATCTGCAAAAGTTGAATTTTGGATGTTGTATTTTCATCTATTTCAAAACCCTCTATGTCAGTACTGTTTCTGATCAAATTAGCCCAAGGCTCCATTACTAAAGTGAATAATAGTGGAGAAAGTGGACATCCTTGTTTTGTACCTTTAAGAATGGGTATTTTTTGTGAAACATATGTTCCTACCTTAATATAAGCCAACGTTCTTTTGTATAAATGTTCAATTAGATTTACAAATGCATCCGAGAAGTTTGTGCACTTCATTAAGGTAAACAGATAGTCCCAACCTACTGAATCAAATGCTGAACTTATATCAAGACTAATAAGTGTTAAATCTTTCTTTTTCCTATTTGCAAAATCTATTAATGTTAAAGTTCTTCTTATATTATCAAAAGTATTTCTATTTACAATGAAGCCTGTCTGATCTATATCTATAATGCCGGAATGATTGTCTTCAATCTATCAGCAAAGATATTCATAAACATTTTATAATCAACATTAAGTAATGAGATGGGCCGATATGAAGAACATCTAGTTGGATCTTTATTAGGTTTTAAAATTGGCGAAATAAATGTATATTGCCAAGATGGGGGGGGGTTATTAACTCAGTTTGGGCCAAAATAAAAACCTTATGTATTAATGAATATGTATTTTTAGAAAGGATTTTATATATCTCTGGTATAATACCATCATTACCTGGTGCTTTGTTTGATTTAAGCTTATTTATTTGTGTAATAACTTCTGTATATGAAATACTCTTGTCCAATAGTTTAATCTGTTGTTTATTAAGCTTTTTATTCATATTTGTGGTTATAAACTCCTTTATTTTATCTTTAGGTTCCATGTTAATATTATTATGGTTAATTTTGTGAAAGTGATTTCTAAATTCATCTAGTATTTCTGGTATACTAGAAACATTCTTCTTTTCCTTAGAGAAAGATTTATTTGATATGGTTTTGTTTATTCAACCTTTTTGTTTTATTTTTAAGTCTATGTAAGTATTTGGGGCTTATTGAATAAGACAACTTGTATTTCTCTAAAGTTATTTTAACTTTATGAGTTAAAATTTCTTTGTATTTCTCATTTAGTTTGTTTATTTCTTCAATAACTTTCTTGTCCATAATATTTTCTTTATTATTATGTTTATAAGAATCTAATTTACTTTGAATATCTAACAATTCCTTATCCCAAGATTTCCTTTTATTATTATACCATCTGATACTTTGTCCATATAGATATGATTTTAAGGCATCCCAAACATAAATAATGGAGACTTCAGGAGTGTTATTTATGTCTAAAAAATGTTTTACTTCTGAAAGTATATATTCTTTATAGTCTTTTAGTTGAGTTAAGTATGCTGGTATCCTTTTGATCTGAACATTATGAGTATTTTTTATCATGAATTCAAAAACAATTGAATTATGATCAGATATAGGACATGAAATGATTTTGGAATTAATTAAATCTGTTACCATCTGGTTAGAAATAAAGACCCTATCTATTTTTGAATAAGTTTTGTATCTGTTGGTGTATGGTAATGATTTTGAATCTATCTGATTATTAATATCATTCAAATGATAAGAATTAGCAAAATCCTTTAAATGTTTTGCATTAGATGTAATTCTTCTCTTTCCTATAGTGGTAGTATCACTTTCATGTAGTATACAATTAAAGTCACCAGCTAAAATAATATCTCCTATAGAGAATGATATGATCTTATCAAGATGATGTTTCACTGTATTAATACCAATTCCAGGTATCCAATATACATTAATTAAAGTGTAAGTCTTCCCATTAATTTGTATTGTAACCATACAAAACATTCCTTTGTCATCCTGATAAGACTTAATGGTTTTAGGAATGGGCATACTTTTATTCCATAAAATAGCCACTCCTCTTTTTCTGAGTGTGCTCTGAACTAACCAATACTGTATATTTGTTTGTGGCTAGTTTATCAATATCTTTTTCAAGAGATGGGTTTCTTGTAGGAAGACTAAGTTGGCCTTATGTAAATTAATGTATCTTATTAGGCTTGCCCTTTTACATGGATTATTCAATCCATTAATGTTCAAAGAAATTCCTTTTAAAGATGTCATTTGGCATTTTTAAAACTTAAGAATCTTATGATCAAAATAACAAATAACAAGATAAGTAATGTTACATCTCCTCCTTTAGGTGTACCTTTAAATATAGCTGTATTTATTGAATCTCTTATGGGATTTTGTATAGGATTCAATTTTGTTTGTAGTGACAATGAATGTACAAAATATATTGTGGATGTCAAAACTATATACAGATAACAATGAACAAGTGAAAATAATGTAAGGATTAAACCTTGCATCCAGCCTGGAGTTGTAAACTCCAACTTAGAGTAGTATTTACCACTCAAGTTAACCCCTACCCTAAGCAGCAGTACGTCAGCTACCACCTTATCAATTTAATACTAGTTATATTTAACTGAAGTTAACAGTTTTCAATTCAATTATCTAGCAAGACAAGACTACACATTTGGTAAAACAGCATCATATAAACTAAAATAAACCCTTTTTTTTTTTTTTTTTTAAACTGTTCATACTACTATATACATCCATGTAATATAAAACACTTGTATGCAAATAGCATTCAAATAATCTTGATGTTAGAAATCAAGAGGAGAGAAAAATAAGTTCTAACATTCATTTAAATCAAAAACTTTGGCTAATATGATTCAGAGATGACATATATTAGGATGCATCTATTTTCTGTCATGTAAATACAGTTAACAGCTTCCAAAAAAACCTTGAATTGCTTGTATATGAGCATTTACTCAAACTCATTATTGCCAATAGAATAAAATATTGTATTCATAGAAATTGTTATAAATCATACTTCATAGTTAAGCAGATTCTCAGAAACATTTATATACATATCTACATACACATACATACACACACACACACACACACACACACACACACACACACACACACACACACACACACACACACATATATATATATATATATATATATATATATATATACATACATACACACATACACACATATACATATACATATATATATATATATATATATATATATACACATGCATACACACACACACATACACACATACACACACACATACACACGCACATCACATACACACACACACACACACACACACACACACACACACACACACACACACACACACACACACATACACACACACACACACACACACATACATATATATATATATCTGATCTCACTGAGTTGTATCTTTACTGAGCACCATCTTACATTGCTGTCCCTTCAATAAATCTGTCTGCTTTATACAAAATAATGCACAGCAAACACATTTTACTAACCAGATTTTACAAACATGCTATACTACTGCTTTAAAATATATCACATGACAATTTCTTCCAGTATAGAGTTATAAAATTATTTATGCTTGTCAATCAGATGAATTAAATGAGTTATAGTAATGTATATGTTTGGGACATAGGTTTTTAACACATATTATTAATCTGCTATTCCTGTATCTGTGATGTGTCAGTGTGATATCTAGGTCAAAGGTGAGACCAGCTGCTTTCAGCTTCTCTGTGAGAATTCTGAGAGTTGAAGCTTTGAAGTAGCTCATGGACACTGTGCATGAGACAGCCCACATCTCAGATTGTCTCTTTACATTTTGGAAAACTTTTTAAAACTAGTGACAAACATTCATTTAGCAGTGTAAATGCATCTAAACATGACAAAACCTTCACAATGCATTCTACAGGTTATTACAGACTCTATGTAAGTGAAATCAAGCCCAAAATTATTAATAAGTAACAAAACTCAACATTTTTGTCCCAACTCAACTCCTATGCGAATCTTATTATTTACTGTGTCTATATGATCAAAAGTATTTCTATATATTAATAAAGAAAAGAAAAGAGAGTAGAAAGTAAAAGGGTGTAAGGCAGAAATAAAAAAAAAATGTATGAGAAAGCTATAAGAAGTATATACAATAGAATATTACTTACTGTTTATATTAATAGAGTTAAAAATAAAACATATTATTTACTATTATTTAGTTCTAATTATTATTAGTTAAAGCATGACAGATTATTTACAAACAAGCATAAGCAGTGTAATCAAGAAAGTATAATTAGGTAGTGTCATTCCTGTATCTGTGATGTGTCAGTGTGATATCTAGGTCAAAGGTGAGACTAGCTGCTTTCAGCTTCTCTGTGAGAATTCTGAGAGTTGAAGTAGCTCATGGACACTGTGCATGAGACAGCCCACATCCCAGATTGTCTCTCTTAACATTTTGGCGGGAAACTTATTAAAAACTAGTGACAAACATTCATTTAGCAGTGTAAATGCATCTAAACATGACAAAACCTTCACAATGCATTCTACAGGTTATTACAGACTCGATGTAAGTGAAATCAAGCCCAAAATTATTAATAAGTAACAAAACTCAACATTTTTGTCCCAACTCAACTCCTATGCAAATCTTATTATTTACTGTGTCTATATGATCAAAAGCATTTCTATATATTAATAAAGAAAAGAAAAGAGAGTAGAAAGTAAAAGGGTGTAAGGCAGAAATAAAAAAAATGTAAGAGAAAGCTATAAGAAGTGTATACAATAGAATGTTACTTACTGTTTATATTAATAGAGTTAAAAATAAAACATATTATTTACTATTATTTAGTTCTAATTATTATTGGTTAAAGCATGACAGATTATTTACAAACAAGCATAAGCAGTGTAATCAAGAAAGTATAATTAGGAATAGCATTTGAAGAACATATAAACTTTTAAAGGGAAAAAAAATGTATCAAATTACTGACCTTATTTTTCCTCTTCAGAAAGAGAAACAAGTTAAATCACAGCTTGCCAATAAATCTCCAGATATTTTGACTAGTTATGAAACAAAACATTTCTTTGCACACAGAGAATAACTTTGATTAAATCTTTTTCAAAATATTTGTTGCTTCTTGGAAATGCAGGAACTATGTTTAAAAAGATTAATAATAAAATAAAATGATGAGAGAGAAAAAACATAGTACAAATCATTTGTTTTTAGTCTCTTCTTCTTCTCTGAAGTCTTCCACGAAGTTTCAGTTGCCAGTCTCTTTAACGAAGGACTAGCCCATTCCATTTCTTCTATTTTTCCAAAATCTTATTTTTTTGATAAACAGTAAAGCAGAGTCTAAGTCATCGAAAATTTTAGGACCATCAGGAAGGAAGATTTTAAGCTTGGCAGGAAACAGAAGGTATGTTTTAAACTGTGCTTTTTTAAGCTCCCTTATTAGTGGCAGAAAAACTTTTCTTTTAGCTAATACCATGGAAGAATTAGTCATTGTCAAAACACACAGTTGTTTCATTAATCTTAACAGGAGCTTTAGCCCAAGCAGATTTAAGAACCATCTCTTTATCAAAAGATGATAGAAATCTAACTATAACTGATCTAGGATAGTTTTTGTTAGAGTTAGTATTAGCTATAGATCTATGTGCTCTTTCGATACAAAAAAGAGAATGCTTCTGGTAAATCTAAAGTTTTAGGGAGCCATGTTGTTAAAAAAGAAGTAATATTGTTACCTTCAATATTTTCTGGCAGTCCAAAAATCCTAATGTTATTGCCTAGATCTATTTTCCAGGTCATCCAGCTTTGTTTGTAAATGTGTATTTTGTTTCAGCAGAAACTCAATGTTGATTTCCTCTTCTTGTATTCTATTTTCCATGTCATTCACAGCTTCTTCTATGTCTGTCATCTGGATCTTCTGTTGTTGCAGGTCCATATGTAACAAGTCTATTTGTTTTGTAGTTTTTTCTATGAAAGTGTCTATTTTAGTATCCATTTTATCCATCTTAGCAGTAAGTTGCTGGACTATAATTATCAGAGACTGAAGTTCTTTCTTGATGCTGGAGTCTTGAGAATTTGTCTTACTGGAACTCATTTCAGACTGATAAACTGACAGGAAAATTTCCAAAGTAATTTCTGACAGGAATATTATTAAGATTTCCTTTCTTTTTTAGATATAGTTCAAGAACTATATAAAACAAACATATTTAGAAAGAAAATTACTTCAAGAATTAATTTTTTAAGTAATTAATTCCTGTCAATGTAATGAAATTGGTGGAGCTGAAGAAATCTGCTGCTATCCTGTGTTCATCCTTGGCCATGCCCCCCTCATATTGTGTTTCTAGTAATATTATAGAATTACTGATTCTATTTTAAAGAGGCATACCCACATTTCAAAGAGATTACTTTTGTCAGACAGCTTTTCATTGATTTCATTTAATCACACTTTGCATGAACTTAATTTATGTGAACTGGCATTGAACTTCAGCATTTTTTTTCACTTGTCCCCACTGTGGAATTAATATATATATAACCTGGAGGTATGTGGCGGAAGTAGTGGAATTGTTTTGTATTTTAGGCATTTTTGAGTTATGCTTCTTGATACAGGAAAGTCAATGAAACATATCTTGTTTTTCGATTACTTAACTGCATCTAGGGAAAGTATTTTATGATGGACATGTTTTAACTCTCCTCTCATGGTGACAGAATAAATATGGGGCCAGATTCAATAAAGTTTACACTAAGTGTACACTGTTCTGAGTGAACAGACAAGAGACATAACACAAACCTTCTTCCTCCTAATTTAGTTTTCCTGCTGATATTCTTGCAGCTTTAAATATTAACAGGGATTCATAATAGTTACCACAAAGTGTAGACTACATTTGCACTTAGTGTAATCCTTCTGAGTGACTAAAAAGCACAAAAAATGTGATAAGAATTTTACTGAATATATATCATGTACACTTAGTATAGGCTTTACTGAATCTGGCCCATGGTTTCTATGTAGAGCTAATTTTCAAACAGGGTGCTTTTTATTTAAAAAGATTTTTAGACTGAACTAATTGTGCTATTCTATTAGTTAGTATAATGTGATCAAGGTATAGTCTTTAGTTGTTTAAGACATTATCTCTGACAGTGTATGAAAATTGGGGTAATAAATATCTAAGATATGTTCATACTAACATTTTGCAAGGGCAGTTTAAATTACATTTGTCAATGCAAAAGTATTCAGTTAATTTAGAAGCTTCTTAGCTTAAATGGAGGAGATATGTAATTGTGTTTTAAATTCCTGTGTGATTTCTTGACTCTAATTTTTTTGTGTTGACAGAAAGTGATTTGTTGCCTTTTTAAATTGTAGAGTAGGATCAAATTGCAGTTTTAAATAGAACCTGGCATTCCCTAATTGTCTCTGAAATTCTAAGTCATAATCCCTTCTATCCCATACCACAACAGCATCACCAGTATCTCATTTGGCAATCAAGGAGTTTAAAACACAATTAAGTCTAGAAAAATGTAAGAGTCAGTGGTTTTATTCATTACCAAAATCCATAAACAATTATCTGCAATTCCAGGCTGGCATGTAGTTTCAGGAAGGGGTCACTAACTGAACCCCTTACAGAATGTTTTGAATATTATCTCAAACCCTAGCTCAGTTTGGTTAGATCATTGATTAAGTACTCCACTCAGTTTATCAAACTCCTGGAAAACATCTGGGTTTATAAATCCAGTTATTTTTGCATACTAGATGTGCAAAGTCTTTATACCTGTGTTCCACATGAAATGGCTGTCAGGCAGTTGAACACAGGATAACAAAAGTGATTTGTATGTCCCCGTACTCCAATAATTTTTGTTAAACTGTTTAAGACAGATATTAAAAAGTGTCTCATTTTGAGAATGATTCTTACCTTCAACTTAGGGACACAAAAATGGGGTAATGTTTGCCCCCACTTATGCTGACCTTTTCATGGGGTTCCTTGAGCAAGTCTATAGCTATCAAACTGAAAAAGATAAGTATCTATATGCCATTGGCATGTGGTGATATTTCTGAGATGACTGTTAGTTTATCTGGAAAAGTCAGTTGTTTGATCTCTCTGGGTTTATTAAATATTTAATTTGTAAAAACATAGGAATCCGTTTCACAGAAAAAGCATAATTTATTTACCACAGATTGTTTAGATATTAATATGACAAAGTTACTGGATGGTTCAGTAAAATATCTTTGTATAAAAAAATCCTTCACCAAAATACTTTGCTGTATGCTAAAACTAGGCATCCTGGGTTCAGTATTCAAAACATACCTATGTCTCAGTTCTTTAGAATAAGGAGAATTCACAATAGTAATAAGGAATTAGAGTCAGAATTTGACAAATTGGGAAATTAGGAAATAATTTTCTCCAAAGGAGGATATTGCAACAAAGACATTGCAACAGCCAGACTCAGAACTGAAAACATGCCACGAGAAACGATCCTTACTGATAAGGAAAGAGCTGAGCAATCTTGGAGTCATCCGAGATATATCATAACTTTTGGGACTAACACCAGACATATTAAAAAGTTAGTGGACAAATACTGGCCTGTATTAATATCAAATAGTTTTTTTTTTTTTTTTTTATAATTTCACCATGATGCAGTTTTACACATAAAAATGAAAGTTTATTTTGTTGTGTGTGAGTCTTGGTAATTTTAGATTCACACTAAAATGATCACACTGTTTTTGTTTGCCCTTTTAAGCAATCAATATTTGATGAGACAGTTTTATTTATATATATATATAAATATATATATATATATATATATATATATATATATAAATATAATATAAAATGTCTTGCCCCTCTTGTTTTGTTTGCTGAAAGACCTTTATTGTACAGTTCCCTCATCAGTGAAACAGTGGCTTCAGGAGCTGTTTTCACATCCCAGAAATGTAAGAATTTATTTCTCTTCACTAAATTTCATACTCATAATATTTTGCAATGTAATTTGTGCTTTGAATTTGTTTGGAGTTCTAGATGATGCATAATATTTGCAGCTAATAACTGTTTCTAAAAGGTAATATTTTCTACTAAGTTGTTTCTATAGCTACACAAATTTGAGTGCTAACATACTGAAAGGAACTTGTGACATTATATAACTATGTACATGTATACAGGTGTGCAAAACATTGAATCTCTCATGGTATTACTTCAAAGTGTCATTTAACAAATAAGAAGTACACATTATTAATGAACTTTGAATCTGCTGGGCCAGGGCAGTGTTAAGCATCAGTTACATAAATACAACATGCATTTTGTGTTTTGTGCATTGGTTTAATCAATGGTGTCAGAAATATTTGTAGCCCAGAAATGTTGTTAGATGGCATTTTTCTTTAATACGTTTTAATTAAATCTATATTTATTATACTTAATGAAATGAGAAGGATGTGTTTATATCCTGGAAGGGACATACAATGCTGATAATATTCTGCAATATGTTTTTGTCTTGATTTTGTTTGGTGCATTATGTGATACAATATATTTAAAATCTATAAACGTGTTTTTTTCAGATGCACTGAGGAAAGCTTTTGTATCTGAAACAGGTTCACATCTTTCTTAACTTGCAGCTGTTGCTGTCTTCACTAAAAATAAAATAAAATAAAATTGGAAAGTAAATTTTTATGCAATGGTGCTGGAAGTTTTTTTTTGTGTTTGCTGCATATTGTTCAGTGTTTGAGTAGTGAGGAACATTATATATATATATATATATATATATATATATATATATATATATATATATAAAACAGATATAGATAGATATAGATATATAAAGAGATATACAGTAGATGTGTGCGTGTATGACTCTACATAAATACAATGTTAAAATATCAACCCAAGTTCTATCATTATGTAATGTCACAATTCATTTTAAAAGTAACCAAATCTAAAAGATCTTTTATATCATCCTTAGAAAGCAAGCCATGATACAGTTCTACAAATACTGTTTTGCTAAGGGTAGTTTTCCATTAAGATGGCATGTGTACTTTAGTCATATTTTAAAAAGGTGTGAAGGTCCTTTAGTTAAGCATTACTTTTGGTTTTCAAAGCTGCATAATATATGATAATATTTTTTCCCCACAAGAACTGTCCAATTTCTCCACTTCCCCAACACTATCAGCCTCTCATTCTGTTGGGAGGTGAGATATCGTCATCTCAAGGCTTGCTGAACTCTCCTTTCATGCTTCTGACCACAGCCATCTCAAGGCTTGCTGAACTCTCCTTTCATGCTTCTGACCACAGCAAGTGTACCTCCATATGTTCTCTCAGCTTACATGCCTATACATAGGTTGATAGGCTCATGCTCTTTGCGTGCAACATTTAGTTCTCACACCTCTGTCCACCCAGGGTGGGCAAGCCAGCAGATGGCTTCTCCTACCATCCACTGCTAGCTCTAACAGGCACCAGAGTCACTGGTCAGTCTCATCTCACCTGAATCCTAGAGCTATGGCAGTCTAAACCACAGAGCTAGATTTGGCTCCATATTCTTATTGTGTGCAACCATTACTCGTATGGAGTTAAATATATAAGGAAAGCAGAGACAACATTTAAATGACATGATATTGTACCCTTGGCAATGAAGATATATGGAGCATGTACTAACACTTTAGACCAGCATGGTTAGTAGAAGGTAGGAACATATTTTTTCAGACTTGAGGGCAATACAGTAGCCCAAGTGAGGCAAACATTGACTGTGTTCTAAGAATGCAGCTTTTTTAGCTAATCGAGTAGTGCATGGAAAACACACTAACAAAACAAAAATATCACTATGGTGCCGAAGCACTAAAATGTAGCACTTTGTTGTTTTTTCTTTTGGCTTTTCCCGGTTAGGGGTCACCACAGTGGAACTCTGGTCCACTAATGACTGGCAGTCGATTTTTATGGTGCCGAGGTGCCAGCCTGACACCCAACCTTCAATGAAGGTACACCCATTTCACACAAGTCTTTCGAACACCACTCGGCCATGGGGAGAACATGCAGACTCCACACAGAAGGCGCTCCAGCCGAGAATCGAATGGGAGAACCTCTTGCTGTGAGGCAACAATGCTACCGCTGCACCACCATGGCATACCAAAATGTAGCACTACAAAGTAAATAACTTTAAAAACCATAAATATAAGCTCTTTCGTCCACTTAAATAGTGAAATTGATGCTGTTTAATATAAAGACATATATTTAAATACACTTAGATCGATCTTGATTGATTCACACAGACCACAGCCACCTTCATTCCTTTGAAAACAAACAAGAATAGATACTACATAAACTAACTTAAGTAAAAAATGTAATGTGCACACAGCATAAAAAAAGCAAAACAAAAAGAACCTAGGAAATCTTCAGGAGCACATTTAAAACATATAATACTTCTACAAAATTTGATATAACCTGACTATTTGGTAGTCCTATGCAACTAATCTCAGTGAGTATCTTCTTCTTCTTCCGGCTTTTTCCCAGTTAGAGGTCCCCACAGCGGATCACCTGTCCGCTCATGATTGGCAGTGGAGTTTTACGGTGCTGAGGTACCAGCCCGGCGCCCAACCTTCCACAGAAGGCACACGCATGCACACACTCACACCTAGGGCCAATCATGTCTTTGGGATGTGGGAGGAAACTGGAGCACCCGGAGAAAACCCAGGCAACCACAGGGAGGACATGCAGACCCCCGTACAGAAGGCACCCCAGCCAAGAATTGAACCAGAGAACCTCTTGCTGTGAGGTGGCAATGCTAACCGCTGCACCACAACTTCTAAAATGCATATGGTCAGAATGTGTTCTTAAATAATGTACTATTCGCATATTAAAACAGGAAATAAATCTTAATCATATTATATGTTTCATAAAATATAGATAAAAAATTGAATACTTAATATATATATATATATATATATATATATATATATATATATATATATATATATATATCAACCAAAAAAAAACACAGTGCACAATAGTAAAGTGCCCGGAGAAAATAAATCCACACAACAAGTACTCTAGCACATAAAAAAACAGCAAAGCAGTAATGCCAACTACATTTATACAACAAACAGTCCACTTCCCAGACCGGTTTCGCCGCATGGCGTCATCAGTGTGTGTCTCATGGCAACAGTGACATGATCATTTAAATACATTCATATTTAAAACAACAGCCAACCCATGTCCCACATGCATAATACATATATATATATATATATATATATATATATATATATATATATATATATATATATATATATATATATATATATATATATATATATATATATATATATATATAACTAATACATGCAAAACCAGAGCTATACAAACAATACATACATCATATGCCAACTAAATATATGTATATTATTTTTGATATTAATTACCAATGGTCATTAAGACCCGGTTTGAATAGCGCTCCCAAATTTACTATCCGTATTCATTCCTTGTTAGTCAATAATTTGTGTTTTTTATCCAAAGTAAAATGGTCCCCTTCAATTTTGTCTATCCCCAAAAAAACAAATGTGCTTATATAATGCACTTCTAGTTCATTTACATTTGATATCACTCAAATGTAATGCTATATGTTGTTTAAAAGCACCAACATGTCTGTCTTATATAAAAGGAACCACATTGGCATACTGCCATATATATTATCCTTTCACTAGTACATGTAATTAAATGTCTAATGTCATAAACTTTTGATGTGTTGACTGAGGAAAACAATTTAGTCCTAGAAATAAGGTTACAATATTTACAATGCCCACAGAAAGTGCTGCCCACTAATACTTCTCTATCCAAGCCCTTCCCTATAATATGGCCTTTTTTGTATGACGAAAAATGCTGTGCCAATATTTTGCCTTTCCAAAAACTATACCCACATCTATCACCCAACATAGATGCAAAAAAAGATCAGATTTCAAAATGTGCCAGTGTTTAGATATAACCAACTGAATCCTAAATGTATTATTACCAAATGAAGTCACCAATCCAAGTTGATCGTGCCCCTCGGAATTCTTAACTTTGCCCTCCTCTAAAAGACTTGATCTAGATGTAGAGTGGGACTGTTCGTACGCTTGTTGAATCACTGTTTTCCGATACCCCCTCGTTTTAAATCTGGACCTAAAATGCTGGGCTTCCTCTACAAAATTCTTATCTGTGGTGCAGATACGACAAACTCTTTGAAACTGGGCTTTGGGGATGTTATCTATAATATGCCCCGGATGGCAACTGGTGGCATGCAACAAAGAATTTTTACTAAAAGGTTTCTTGTATAGACTGGCAATCATTGTCCCATCTATGGTTTTAGTTACATTCACATCTAAAAAATCAATGGCAAACAGATCTAACGTATCATTGAAATAAATGTTATATTTATTGTTATTTAAATAACTCACAAATGCCCATCACCTATCTAAACTACCATTCCATACTACCCAGCAATCGTCTAAGTATCTGCCCCACGTAACCAATTCAGATGAAAAAAGATTGGCTTCACTAAAAATGTATTGGTATTCAAAGTATTCCATAAAAAGGTCAGCATATATGAGGGCAAATGTAGCCCCCATAGCTGTACCCTTAATCTGTAAATACCAATCTTGCCTATATACAAAAGCATTATGTTCTAATACCAGCACCAACAAAGTCAGTAAGAATTCCATGTCAGCCTCATCATAGATATCAGAATACTACAGCCAATACTTTGTTGCTATAATACCCCCTTGGTGTGGGTGCTAGTATATAATGCTTGTACATCGAAAGTCCCCAGATAAGCACTGTTAGAAATTTGCAAATCACTCATAAGTTTCAAAAACTGGTTGGTATCCTTAATTCTGGCCTGCACAAATACCTATAAGGGTTTAAGTTTAAACTCATTGTACTCAGATAGAGATTCAATGACAGAATCTCTTCCAGCAACTATGGGATGCCCTGGGGGTGGGTGATTGATTTATGAATTTTGGGTACTAAATAAAAATATTGTGGTTGGGGGTAATTTGCCTGTAGTATAACCACCAGCAAGTAACTATAATCCAGCACAAAAAAACAGGAATCAATTCACCATAAAACTTTTAATTCACACACAGAATCAATTCTCTTAGTGCCTCAGCTAAAAATAGCCTATACAGAGTCTACCTGTAATTGGTCACTAACCTTTCTGAAATGATCCCTTGCTCCTGCACCTGATGTAAAAAAACATCTATAATGTTCTTGAACCCCAAAGTTGGATCCAGTGGAAGGTGACAATATTATATTGTATATGACAAATGTCTGCTAACTTCATGATTATACTCCTGTTTGTCCCAAACTACTATAGCCCCTTCCTTATCTGCCCCAGATACCATCAACCTATCATTATGTTGTAAGTGTCCTAAAGCTTTCTTTTCTCCCACTGTTAAATTGCAGAAATAATTCCTAAAAAATATCCCCTTGATTGGCATGCAAGTCTTGCAGTACTAGTTGTTCAAAAATTTGACTAATAAGAAACGTATGTGGATAGTAAATTTGGGAGCTCTATTCAAACCGGGTCTTAATAACCATTGGTAATTAATATCAAAAATAATATACATATATTTAGTTGGCATATGATGTATGTATTGTTTGTATAGCTCTATTTTTACATTTATTAGCCTGTGGGGTAATTAGGTTTGTCTGGCTGTATATATATTATTATGCATGTGGGACTTGGGTTGGCTGTTGTTTTAAATATGAATGTATTTAAAGGATCATGTCATTGTTGCCGTGAGACACACACTGATGATGCCATGCAGTGAAACCGGTATGGGTAGTGGACTGTTTGTTCTATAAATATAGTTGACATCACTGCTTTGTTGTTTTTTATGTGCTGGAGTACTTGTCATGTGGATTTATTATTTCCGAGCACTTTACTATCCTGCACTGTTTTTTTTGGGTTGAGTTGTATTATTCACGAGTGCTGATGTACATTTGGGTCAGAGGATTTGCGATATTGTTCATTGGTTGGTAGTGATTTTGATTACAGGTGGACAATCAGCAGGAGGATTTGGCAGTCGAGCGCTTTACAGTGGAGATTACAGTCCGGTATTAAGATGGCAATGGGACAGGATTTTAAAACTTTTCTGGATAAAGTGGTGACTGACAAAAATGATCTTTCATCATTTGTGATGGGGAATGATGACAGCAGTGTCAACCGCGGCCAAGAGATAACTGACATGCAGCAACAGTTTAAGCTACTTATGGACATAACTAAAAAGGTACTCTCTAACTTTTTGCACTGCAAATTACTTAAAGCATATTCTAAAGCCAAAATAGCCCCATGAGGTCTGCGAGTTTTCGTAGAACTGGGGGTAGGGGCCGATGATGCTACATTTATGACAAAATGGCATCAGATACAAAAAACGGCCTTGAATATGTTTATTATGCTGTTAGTTGAATATTACTAACAACAGTTACCAGGGTTACTGGCCAAATTGAATTAATGTTATGATCGGATTAAGATTTTTTTCTACAGAAAAGGGTTATGCTGAGAAATATGCCATGTTTTTAACAGAGTCTGACAAATATGATCAAGAGTTACAGGCACACAAAATCAAAAAGTACCAAAGAGATCTAAATTACTTTAATAGTGACAGCGCATACACATGGAAGAAAAACAAGAAGGCTGTTCATTTTACAGACAATCAAGGTTCTAATAGACCTAACAGGAAAATGGTTAGGTCTATTTTGAGTAAAATTAGCCACACGGCGTCAAGTAGTTCCAAGGCCTCATCAGGGAATTCAAATATGGATACTGAGACTGACACAGGGGAATTATTGTCTTTAATTTATCCTGTTTCCAAGAGATCTAGAGCCTCTTTAGAAGGGGAGGCTGAAAGCATAAGGAACAAGGAAGTAGAACGGATGTTCATCCACAGTTTACTGGCACAATAGATGGGCATGTGTTCATCATTGGGAGTAATGATGAAAAAGAGTTGGTGGTGAATTTGATGGACTATTGTTTTTCTGAAACTGAATTACAATTGTTGAATAAAGGACTGGGATTTGTGCCATCATTTTCTGTCTCTCAATATGATGTGGTCAAAGATGCAAAAGAATTTTGTCGATTACTTCATTTAAAATATTTTTTGCACAGCGACAGCATACATCACTCATACCTGGTAGAGGTTCTTTTACTTTTAGGAAGTCAAAGTTTCAACCCCCCTATCAGGGATCTGTCAGGATTTTTGAGCAACTAGTACTGCAAGATTTACATGCCAATCAAGGGGATATTTTTAGGAATTATTCCTACAATTTAACAGTGGGAGAAAGGAAAGCCTTGGGACACTTACAACATAATGATAGGTTGGTGGTGTCTGAGGCAGATAAGGGAGGTGCTATAGTGGTTTGGGAAAAACAGGAGTATAGTCATGAAGTTAGCAGACATTTGTCAGATACAATATCATATTGTCACCTTCCGCTGGATCTGACTTTGGGGTTCAAGAACATTATAGATTTTTTTTACATCAGGCGAAGGAGCAAGGGATCATTTCAGAAAAGTTAGTGACCCAATTACAGGTAGATGACCCCCCAACCACAATATTTTTATGTAGTACCCAGAATTCATAAATCAGTCACCCACCCTCCATGGCATCCCATAGTGGCTGGAAGAGGTTTTCTCATTGAACCTCTCTCTGAGTAACTTGAGTTTAAACTTAACCCCCTATTGGTATTTGTGTGGGTCAAAATTAAGGATACCAACCAGCTTTTGAACTTAGGAGTGATTTGCAAATTTCTAACAGTGCCTATTTGGTGACACAAGCACTATATACCAGCATCCCACACCAAGGGGGTATTATAGCAATGAAGTATTGGCTGCAGTATTCTGATATCTATTATGAGGCTAAAATGGAATTCTTACTGACTTTGTTGGGGCTGTATTAGAACATAACGCTTTTGTATATGGGCAAGATTGGTATTTACAGATTAAGGGTACAGCTATGAGGGCTACAATTGTCCCCATATATGCTGACCTTTTTATGGGATGCTTTGAATACCAATACATTTATAGTGAAACCAGTTTTTTTTCATCTGAATTGGTTATGTGGCGCAGATACTTGGATGACTGCTGGGTTTTATGGAATGGCAGCTTAGATAGGTGGCGGGCATTTGTGAGTTATTTAAATAACAGGAAATATGAAATTTGGGAACGCTATTCAAACCGGGTCTTAATGACCATTGGTAATTAATATCAGAAATAATATACATATATTCAGTTGGCATATGATGTATGTATTGTTTGTATAGCTCTATTTTTGCATGTATTAGCCTGTGAGGTAATTAGGTTTGTCTGGCTGTATTATGCATGTGGGACTTGGGTTGGCTGTTGTTTTAAATGTGAATGTATTTAAATGATCATGTCACTGTTGCAGCAAAACCGGTATGGGTAGTGGACTGTTTGTTCTATAAATGTAGTTGGCATCACTGCTTTTCTGTTTTTTTATGTGCTGGAGTACTTGTCGTGTGTGTGTGTGTGTGTGTGTGTGTGTGTGTGTGTGTGTGTGTGTGTGTGTGTGTGTGTGTGTGTGTTTATATATATATATATATATATATATATATATATATATATATATATATATTCGTTTAATTCCCATAAATAATAATCAATAATAAAGAAAAAAAAAGATATTACTCCATACTACACATGGTATGTTTTAAAATCAAGTACACACAAGAATTCACACCATCTTCATATAAAGCATGTGAGCTTAAAAATACTGGGTCAAGAGCACATGTCCAGTAAGATCTGCCATATTAATTCCTTTCTCTCTAAATATAATGTCCGTGGTACACCCTGACAACTATGGATAACTCTTTCAATTGCCATACATTTAAATTGATGCCCTGGAAATTCATGAATGTGTTTATTCAAAGCATTATTTAGGTTTGCTTTCCTAATACAATATTCATGCACATAAATGGGTTCCCTCAATCTATGTTCCATCTTGCCCACATAAAAGCATGGGCAGTCAGTACATAAAGCAATATAGACCACTCCCTTGGTTTCACAATTAAATTTATCCTGAAGTTTATACTCGAGGCCTCTTACCCTGAAGGAATTACCCATATAAATATATTTATAATAATTACAAAAAACACATTTTTTTCATTTCTGGCAATGGGGATCTCCTTTTAGTTTTTACCTTTTCTAATAGGTCCTTAAAATTAGGCCCTCTATGAAACAATATCTGTGACTGGTCCCCTACTTTGTTCCTAATGTAAATGTCTTCTCCAAAATGGGCCAGTTTTTATGCAGGATCCACTTCAACGTGCCATAACCATGGTGGTATGTAGTTATAAAAGCTGTTTCAAATGTATTATTCATATTTATAGTAGGTTGATTCAGACCCAAATTCTCAATAGTAGCTGGAAAATATTTATTAAAATTATCATTTTATATTCACTACTCACAATTGGCTTAAAATGCCAACTATGTGTTTTAATTTTCACCTCTTCTACCAATTAATTCAGAAGCTCCATTGGGTATCTCCTCTTCTTAAACATTTTCATCATTACCAGGCATTCTTCCTGAAATTGGTTATCAAGGGACACCATTCTGGCTGCCCTCACCAGTTGGCCCTTAACAACCAATCTCTTCTGATTGTATAGGTGAGAGCTGGTGAAGTGAAGAAAGTTTTTTTTAGCTGCTTGCATTTATTGGAATGTAAGTTGCAAATATATGGAGGAGGTAGAACAGTTGATTTTAAGTAATACAATCCCTTGTCTTTGTCCACAGTTACGTAAATTCACAGTTAGCATGTATACATTGCAAAGAAGTTTGTATGAATCTGTCCTATATGGACTTTCTGGTGGTCTTGTTACCCTGCAAAATTATGTGTTTTGACTTCCTCTTGTATTTAATTTTTTTACAAATCTAACATATATATATAATTTTTTTTTTCATTGGAAGAGGATTTTGTGAGTGGGTTTCACTGTATTAGAAAGTCATTGTGTTGTGGTTCGTTATGCTGAGGTGGAGCACTGAAGACCACTCCAGATGGACTGAACCATGCCTGAAGTTATGGAGAGATATGGTTTTATATTAAGGCTTCTGCTAACCAAAAAAGTCTGCAAAGCCAAACAAGTGTAAAAGAACAGAAGCCCTTGAAAAAGGAGAAACTCTTGGCATGCAGGACAGAGTATCTGACATGAATATCTCTGTCCATTTTCTGACTTTTGATTCTCAGCCCACTGACAGCCAAGGTGATCTCCATCCTGGAGTTGCAATATAAAGAACATAAAAGTTAATCACACTATTAGCAACACTGAAGAGCTGATTGCCAGCAGGAGCTATGTCAAGGGACAAAAAACAACTTTGTTATATATATAAATTATTATCAAATGAAAAACGAAAATCAGATAACACCTCAGGGAAGTGCTAACATAGATTCATAGGTTCATAGGTGTGTACTAGGCTAATGGCCCTAGAGCTTTTACAAGCCTAACCCATAGGATTACTCTGGCATAGTGCCACCTGACCTTAGTTCCCAGTGCCTCTGTCGGGGAGAGCCACTGGAGTTATCGCCGGGGTAAATTTTCTATTTTCCATCCACTCATCAAGATTTCTCTTGAAGAGGCACTCTGCTTGACATGTATGGGAAGTCTAATCTATAGCATGGGCAGTCTTTGGGTTATGAACCTGTCCCTCCAGCTTGTTCTGTTGATTGTGGAATGAGGTTGAAGTATCTGGACCGTGTAGTGTGGAGGGATTGGGATTTCTTTAGATGTAGCATTTCTAATATTGCTGGGTTAGACATGGCTTTGTAAGTCAAGCAGAGATCGCCTCTAAGTAGGCGATATGAGACAGAGAATAGTTGGAGTTTTTGTGAGTCTGTCCATGTAAGACAAGTGTTTAAGGCCCAGGATCCTCTTTATGAGGTAGTTTTGTGGCATTTCCGGCTGTTGCAAGTGTCTAGTGAGGTACATGCCAAATGGGGCACTGTACTCGATGATTGGCCTAATGAGGGAAGAGTAAAGGGAAACAATGATCTCTTTCTTCCTGGATGCAAAACCCTTAGTAATGAGATGTACCACATATAAAGACTTCCTGACCACAGTGGCAATGTGGTGGTCAAAAGAGAGGCTGCTGTCAACCTGTGTTCCTAGATCTCTTATAATGCCTTCTGTGTTCAGTGGACTACCATCAATGTGGTAATTCATGGGAACTGGATTTTTCCCAAAGGGGATGGGGAGACATTTTTTGGCATTGAGCTTAAGACCTTGGTTCTGACACCAGTCGTTGGTTTCAGTGAGGCCTTTCTGTAGGATGTCAACATCACTTGGGGAGTTAATTATGGCTCCCAGCTTGCAATTGTCTGCGAACTTTATCAGCCAGAGTCCCTTTGTGTTGGCCTGAACTTCAGAGAAGTAGATACCAAAGAGGAGAGAACCCAGGACCGAACCCTGTGGGACTCCACTCGTGACTGGTCGGCAGTCTGACTTGGAGTCAGCTACTTTCAAATTGTAGTTTCTAACTGTGAGCCAGTTTGCAACCCATTTAGTGATATAGGGGTTAATGCTTAGCTTAGTGAGTTTTTCTATGATTCCTGAGTGGGGAAATGGTATCAAAGGCCTTGGCCAGATCAAGGTAGGCTGTATGAACCACCTTGCCTTCATCCACAGCTCTGGTGACTGACTCAAAGAAGTTGACCAGGTTGAGCAGGCATGATCTACCCTTCACAAAACCAAACTGTGTGGGATCCAGAGTTTGGAGATTCTCTTTATCCTTGTTTATTAGGTCCATGATGATGCATTCCATAGCTTTGCATATCAGACTCGTCAGGCTAATGGGGCAATAGTTTCCAGGGTCTGTAGTCACTCCTCCTTTGTGGAGAGGGATGACTGTAGCAGTGCACCATTTGTTAGGGACAAAGCCTGGAGTGAGGCTGTGATTGAACAGGACACACAGGTGAGGTGCCAGTTCACTCTGTAGTTCATGTAGAACACAGCCAGGGATATTGCCAGGTCCCAAAGAAGATGCATTCTTGGCCTTAGACAGTGCTGTTTTAACCTGTGCAGCAGTAATTCTGGGTGCCTGGCAATCAAATAGTATTGTGATTGGTCCTTTGGTGGGGGAGAGAGTAGTAAAGTTGGCACTGAGTCTGTCGGACAGTATATTGGCAATATCTGTTGGCTCAGTATAAGAGGTGCCATTGTGCAATAGCTCTGAACCAATTTGGGTAATGCTGTGGAGATTCTTTACATAAATATAGAAGGCCTTGTGGTTGTCTTTCCTATCTGCTGCAATTCTGTTTTCATAGCTAGATTTAGAGGATTTGATGAGGAATCTCAACTTTTTGTTGAAGCTGATAAGGGAGTTTTTCCAGTCTTGGGACTTCATCTTATTCACATCAGTTTCCTCCTTCTGTTGTAGAGTTTGTTTATGGCAGGGAGCCACCAGATTGTCTTTCTTTACCTTTACTCCCCACTCCCCATCTACCCTGTATCCAACTAACCTCCTCTACTTCATAACCCCCCCCCCCATAATAGCTATCACTCCTTCCCTGATACTAAACCAGCTAGCTCCTTACATACTTACCTGAAGTACTAGACCTGCCCACCAGATGACACCCTCATCCCAACCCTTCATCTCCTGCTTAGCCCCCTGTATTTTCCTCTGTAATTACACTAAACCCCTTAGGTCCTAGACCTGCTCTTATTTTCTCACTTACCTTTACTTCAACTGTATACTCTCACCTTTTTTTTTTTTTATCTCAGACTCCTGATATATCTCTGATCTTTCCCACTTCTGACTCACCTACTTACCTTCAGCTACCAGCATTGCTGATAGTTTCTTCTCTAGATTCTCCTTCACTTGCCTCTGACTATTTCCCTTAAGCCCATTACCTCCCCACTACCTGTGATCTCCTATCTCTAGGTTCTTAACTGTATCATTTTCTCTGCCATTCCTACTTCACTTACCTTCTGTACCTTCTGCACCTCCTGTCTGAACGACCAATAGCCTCACTAGGTGTGGCTTGTCTCTTGCCCCTCCTGACTGTACCTGTTGCATTACCTCTTCCCCTCCCCTCTCAGCCTCTAATCCACTGGGATACTATTTATACCCATAGTCCTGTGAGGCGCCATCTTTAATTATTTTAGAAATCCCTGGCTGCTGGCTGCTCCTGCCCAAGCACCTTTTTTGCCTCTGGTAAGTGTTTTTTTTTTGGTTCTTTATTAGCCTTGTCTAATGCTGAGGTGCAACTGTGAATTGAATGCTTTAATATATCTAACATCCTGCTGCTGTATTTGTAACTGTGTACCTAAATGATGTTTCTTTCTTGTGCTCTGCTGCTGTCTGTGATACTGTCTTTCTTAAATTGTGTAACTGTGAATTGAATGCTTTAATTCACATAGCATCCTGCTGCTGTATATGTGATTGTGTACCTGAATAATTTTACATTTGTTCTGCTGCTGTCTACATTACTGTTTTTCTTAAACTGTTTCCAAGCCTGCAACGGCTATTGCAAATATGCCACCCACGTGGACCCTGTATGTTTGCCATTGCTCAGCCACATGCATACAAGCCTGAATCGGCTGCCTTAGACTACTGCTGCCTGTATTATCTTTGATAGGACTGAAACGGTCACTGCTAGTGTTATATTTTTACTGGTATGCTTGCAACTGCTAAGTAGCATTATTCCACCCATGTGGAGCTACTTTTGGCGTACTACATATCCTTTTAGTCTGTTCTAACCTAGTACGGCTATTTGAAATTGCACCACCCACATGGAGCTAATTCAAGCGCACTGAAGATTGTTACAGTCCGTTCTCTGCCTGGAACAGCTATATGCAACTGTGCCATCCATGTGGAGCTAGTCTCAGCGTGCTTAGGTTAGTTTTTGTTCGTATTCAGCCGGGAATGGCTATTTGTGAGTGCACTACCCACATGGAGCCAGTCTGTGCGTGCTAAAGGTATTATTTCCCCTCCAGCCGACCACTACATGTGAATTAGAGAATGGAGTCTATTTTAGCTTCTCGGCTTTCAAACTGTGCTATTTACCCAGCTCTTTATGCTGTAATGATGTTAGTTACAAGCAATTAAAGGCTATCCTTAGACTACATTAATTGTATGGAAGTACAAATCTGCTTTTAGGTTTTAATTAGTAAATTAGCAATTTAAAGAGTTAAGTGATCAATGTTAAAGCCTTCCAGAACTGCTCTCGCCAATAACCACATAAGTAATATACTCTGCTTCCTACTTTAACTGATAGGTCTTATTGACCAGAAATATGACAATGCTGTTGTAAACAGTAGTATCTAGAGGGTGCTATCCTGAATAACATTAAGATATCACTTTGCCCATATGTATAGCATACATACCTAGTGAGTGCATATTATATGATTAACTACAAAGCCTTAATTATTGTGTTATTAGTGGGAATGGTGTACTCTATGTGAGAATATGAATGTATTGTTTCCCTTCTGGTCCAGTGTTTAAGGTGTACTTTATGTTAGAATAAGAATGTGATGTTCACCTTCTGGTCCATTGTTTAATGGTGGGTTCTGAGCCTGCCGTCTAGTTTGCCCAAACTCAAACCTGGGTTTATAGTCTAGACTCCTGTTTTAAACTATGAATTGCTTTGATAGATGACACTCCATCTATTCTACTGCATTATATGTATGTATTATAACTCAGAGTCATCATATGGTCTGCTGTCCTACTGAGCCTATTAACAGTGCCTTTGCTACTTTATAACGTTACAGTACTACTAGCTTACAATTGATTCCAACAGCCTCTCTCAGAAATTAGAGCATGTATATAAGCTATTTTAATAACTGTGTCTTCGTGTAAGCTATTTGTTTGTTAATTGTCATTACTGCTTGATATGTGCTAACGCTTTTTCTTTCCTCTACGATTATCTTCTCTTTCTCACCAAAGTACCCGGCTCTCCATTGCGCTGTTCCTGATATAGTCTCTAAGAACCTATCTACCTGATGACAAAGGACCCTATCCAATTATGTGCGGTCTCATCTAACAGCCTTATTTTGCCCAGCACCCACTCTCAAGGAAGTAAGAAAGTATGTGATTGACTAAGTCCTGTTTGTAAAACTGACTACCATCTACTACTTGCTTCAGGGGTTATAAAGTAAGCTAACAGCCTGAACAGCCAGCAGCCTTTACTCCCCCCATCTACCCTGTATCCAACTAACCTCCTCTACTTCATAACCCCCCCCATAATAGCTATCACACCTTCCCTGATACTAAACCAGCTAGCTCCCTACATACTTACCTGAAATACTAGATCTGCCCACCAGATGACACCCTCATCCCAACCGTTCATTTCCTGCTTAGCCCCCTGTATTTTCCTCTGTAATTACACTAAACCCATTAGGTCCTAGACCTGCTCTTATTTTCTCACTTACCTTTACTTCAACTGTATACTCTCACCTGTTTTTTTTATCTCAGACTCCTGATATATCTCTAATCTTTCCCACTTCTGACTCACCTACTTACCTTCAGCTACCAGCATTGCTGATAGTTTCTTCTCTAGATTCTCCTTCACTTGCCTCTACCCGCTCCGTTTGCTGTGTGGGCTCACTTCACTCCCCTACCCTACCCCATTCCCACCCACTCCCAGGGGCCCTACTCTTATACCATCTAACCACACCCCTTCCCTCTTCCACTAATCACAGCCCTTCCCCATTGTTAATTAACTCAAATTCCCTCATTTCATTTGCTACTCCCAATTTCTCCCACCACACCCTAAACCTATTTCATTCCACAGGTAGGTTCTTGTTATTTTTTTTTTTTTTTTTTTATTTATTTATCATTTGTTGACCGGGAAAGTCCGTCCCTAGGTTCCTTCCACCTGTTTTCCTTTCAGCGGAGGAGGCCCGGAAAGATGCCAGATGCATGTTGTTGGGAGGGGAGGAACGGAGGAGAGGAGGAGGAGGGAAACCCACACAGACACACAAAGAAACTCCAACACAAGGGCAAGGCAACGAGAAGAAGAACGAGAACCCGAGCTGTGTGTGCTGTGAGGTGCTGCTGTTACACTGTGCAGTGCCGCCGGCTTAGAGGTATGCTAACAACATACCCTTTTAGATGTATAAGCTACCCTCCCCAGCCCTCTTACAGAGGTTATTCATACTTACACTTCTACCACCCCTAACTTTAGCCTACCTGCTAATCTCTTATGAACACCCACTATGTCCACACTTTCTCCACTCTAATACATTATCTACCTCTCCTTCTCTACCTATTCTCACTAACCATGTTAACATAACATCTACACCCAACTATCTACTAGCAAAATACCATAGGATAACCCACATTAGATATGACTCTCCCAATCCCAGAAAATCTCTTACTCTATATAGTAAGTTTCCAAATCTTATATTTCAAATACTACTCCTCTCTTTAAAAGATGGAGACATTCACCCAAACCCAGGCCCAATAACTGCTACTACCATTCAACCCCACAACCCCAACCCCCATCCTATCCATTCCTTTACTAAACCACCAAGCTCACTCTTAATAGCTCATCTTAACATACATAGCATTAATAACAAAGTTGCACAACTCCATGCTCTCCTGGAAGTCAACTCCTTTGACAGTCTTTGTTTAACAGAAACTTGGTTAAAACCTGCAACTAAAGACAATGTAGTCATCCCACCCGGTTATAATATTTTGTGACTTGACCGTACAACCAAAAGGGGTGGTGGTGTAGCTATTCTTTTTAAATCTGGGCTACAGATTATTGTCTTCAACTATAAACAACCTCAAGACTCCAACACTGAAATTCTTCTTACCAAGCTTCAACTTAACAAATTCAAATCCATTTATATTATCTGTACCTATCTTCCTTCTGGTAACAACATTGCCACAATAGAGAATATCTTTTGTTGGCTATCCCAAAATTTACCTCAAGAAACCATAATCCTAGGTAATTTTAACATTGATTGGAAGTGTTGTAGCAGTACCCACCCTACAAGCCATATTAACCTTTTTATTTTTTCACAAACCATTACCTCCCCACCAGGATAAACAAGACTAATAAGAAAGAAAGTACCTTAGGATGGATTCTCATAAATAATCATCTCCAGACATATGAATCTGGAACCTTCCCTGATGATGTAAGTGACCACTCCCTAACCTACATCATCAGGCTTAAAACCAATCTACATAACCAAGCCATATCTAGGACAATTAGAACCAAGAAAAACTTCAACCCTGATCTCTTCCAATGGGAACTAAGGGCATGTAACTGGTCACCCTTAAAATACCTCCCACTGGAGGAAGCTGTCAATTACTTTAATTCTAACTTCTTAGCCATACTAGACCACCATGCCCCAACTCGCTCTATAAGAATGAGAACTAAATCTGCCCCATGGCTTTCAAAAGAAATCAGGCAAAAAATCAAACTCAGAAATAAATACTGGAATAAATCTTGCATAATTAAAAACACAGTAGATCAACAAAACTACAGACAACTAAGAAACAAAACTAAAAAAGCTGTACTGTCTGACAAAAGAAACTACTTCTTACAATTACAGCAGACCCATCATAATCAACCACAAAAGTTCTGGGCAAGTATTAATCAATTATTACACCCAGGTCAATCCATCACACCAAACCCACAAGGCACAGACCAAGAGAATCCCAAGCAGACTGCTAATGCCTTTAATACCTTTTTCACTGAAGCCATTCAAACCCTTGCCAGTCAGTTATCCACTCAGGACTTACCTATATCCAACACTATCACTAACCCCCCCTCCATTTCTCTTCCAACCAGTCTCAACTACATATATTCTTGCCCTTATCCAAAAACTTAAACCATGCACTCCTTCAGCAGACCAGCTACCCGCTGAATACCTACAAAAGGCAACCAAATCTGTTGCCTTCCCCATTTCCATTCTTATCAATAGAACCATCAGTGAAGGACACACCCCTAGAATATGGAAGGTCTCCCATATTATCCCCCTTCATAAGGGAGGAAACTCCACTGGACTCTTCAATTACTGTCACATTGCCTTACTGTCTCCCCTAGCAAAGATCATGGAAAAATGCATCCATAAACAATTGCTAGACCACCTAATCCAAAATAACTTACTTTCCAACTCAACATTGTTTCAGACCTTCCCACAGCACTACTACTGCCCTCCTTTCTTTCACTAACTGTATCAACAAAAAACGCAACCTCAGTATGCTTTCCTCTGCACTGTTTATAGACCTGTCTAAGGCGTTCGATATGGTAAGTCACCAGATACTTATAAATATCCTGAAATCTCTGTCACTAGATGCATTAGCTATAAAATGGTTCCAGTCCTATCGACAACAGACAACAGGCCGTGCTATGGCATAACATTTTATCTATCCATCTGCCCATCAACATAGGGGTCCCTCAAGGATCCATATTAGGACCTCTCCTATTTTCTATATTTATCAGTGACCTTCACCTAGCAATCCCCCAAGCTACATGCATACAATATGCTCAGCCACATCTATATCTGAACTTCACTCCCTCACCCAAAAGGTCTTTAACACGGATGAACAATGGTTTACTCAACGCTGTCTCCTTCTAAACCTCCAAAAAAACTAAACTCCTCCTTTTCACTCCTACTTGTAAGCCCCCCCAATAGACTTCACAGTAACATCCAACAACAGCACTTCCATATCCCCAGACCCAACTACCAAACTACTAGGTATCACCATAGATAACAACCTTAACTTCGACACCCATATTAACAATATCTTAAAATCTGTTAATAGAAAACTGGGCTCTCTCTACAGGATCAAACCCTTTCTCTCTCCTGCAGCAAGAATAACTATTGCTCACACTCATCTAATTTCTGCTCTCCTCTATGCCTCACCCATATATACTAATCTCTCTAAAAACAACCTTAATAAAATGGAAAACTCCTATAATAACATAGCCAGATTTGCTACAGGTAACCCTTTCAGAACCCACAACTGTATTAACCTAAATCAACTAGGATGGCTTGAATTACAAAATCAGCTTAAATTCCACCAACTTACCATTGCCCTCAAAACCCTTTACCATCCCACCAATAGCCCTATACTATCTACCCTAATTATCCCCTACAAGAATCTAAAGACCTTACGCTCATCACATAGACTTCTTGTAAATATTTGTAAATTAAACAACAGGGCTGGGGACTCTCTTTTTCTAATACTGTTGGAAAATCCTGGAACCTTCTTCCTTGCGAATTTTCCTCTGTTCCCTCTATATGACTCTTTAAAAACAATCTGAAACTTTTCCTCAGAACACAAAGTTTATGCCCCTGTACTAAACTTGACTGTTCTACTACCTCTCTTACTTGGATCTACCTACTCTCCTCTTCTCTGTAGTCCTGTTCCTTTTCTTAAAAACAACTGACCTAGACCTTTCTAAATATTTTTACTCGCATCCACATCATTTCATTAAGGAGACTAGTTTTACTCTTCTACTGTATATTACAGCTCCTACTATTTTTTCTTTATGCCAACTTGTTTACTGTTATATTGTTTAACTCAGCTGCTATGTTTTTACATGTTGTATTGCAACTACATTTGTATTGTACTAATTGTACCTGTATATTTAGCACTATGCTATGAACAAACGACATCTTGTGATTATTTACCTGTTCTGTACCTGCAATGTTCAATATACAAATTAATCTTTTGTATACGTGATTGTATTTTGCTTCCTCTGAGCTTATATCCCCGGGCCTCTACTGAAAAAGGACATATTTCCAGTTAGACTAGCCCAGTCAACAAATGTAAAATAAAATAAAATAAATAATAAATTTATTTGGAGGAGAGCATCTTGGTTCTGTTGGGTATGGCGAGATCCATGCATTTGTGTATGTGTTTGTACAGGGCATTAGGGTATGATTTAGCAGTCATGCAGCTATTCTCCAACTGCATGGGTGCTGTGAAGTTAGCCACCTCTGTTTTAGGAGCCCAGAGTTAGCTTTGAAGAAGTTTTTCATGGTGGTTACCTTTGCGGGGGGATTGAGGGATGTGGATTTCCAAGGTGATTAGTTTGTGGTCAGATGTAACCAGGGAAGAGTTGACTATTGGTATAGAGCAACAGTTGCCCATGTTAGTAATGACCAGGTCAAGGATGTTGCTACCTCTAGTGGGGGTAAGAACAAGCTGGTCCAGGGCATTGGAATTAATGAATTCCAGGAAATGTTGGGCAAGTGTATTAGTACAGGAGTAGTTTTCCCAGTTAATGGAGAGGTAGTTGAAGTCACCCAGTATGAGAGTGTTAGGTTGGACCCTGATATTCTCCAGGGTGCTTAGGAACATGGAGAGTGATTCTTGGGATATGGTTGGGGACCTATAGCAGTCTACGATGTGAATCGCTGTCTAACCCAATATTAGCTGCACCTGAAGTATCTCTGAAGTGTTATGTTGGGCTACCAGTCTGGAGGTGTGTGCATCCTTTGTGAATATGGAAACACCACTGCCTTTGGAGCTTCGGTCCAAGTTCTGGGGCCAAAAGGTGTGTAATGAGTTAGTGCAGGGATGCTTTCTGCTGCCTTGAACCAGGTCTCTGTTACATCACAAATGTCGATGTTCTCCATTTTAAGGAGTGCTTCACGTGAGTGCATTTTGAGATTCAGACTTCTAGCATTGAGCAGCATGACCCTCAGATTGCATCTGGTTGTAGCTGTTATGGTGGTAATTTGGTCTTTGGAATACCGCCTGAAAAAGGCACTATAGGGGTGGCAAGAGCCTTGGCCAGTATCTGGAAGCCCAGGGGTGACAAATGCAGGCCATCTCTGGCAAAGCATCGAGGTCTGTTAATCATGTCATCCTAGGAAGACAGATGCTGGATCCCCTTAGAATGACACCAGAAACTTAAGCCAGTTGTTGAAATCAATAATTTTCTGCTTGTACTCTGGTATCATGCTCATGGCTAGGGTCATACCCGCCTGGGCTACATAATCCAAGAGTTCCTCCTTGTCTCTTTTCATGTAGTCCAGGGAGGTACGTCTCAGGTCATTCACACCCACATGTACAACGACATAGTCATATTTCTACCTGTTGTTAAGGGACCTGAGTGCGTGCGTTATGTGGTGGATCCTGGCACCTGACAGGCAGCTGACTGTTACTTTCTCCTTATTCAAATAAACAACTGAATCAAATTACTTGCTAAAGAACCAGACCGAGTACTTCCTAAAAACTTTAATATGAAGTGCTTTCATCTTGCTTTTAGCAAGACTTTTTCAGATAACAGATACTTCCAATACTACAAGTTATATGCACATTAAATTAGTCACATGATCAATTTAAAAGCAATAAAGCACACACTTTTTCACTACAACCCTCCCATAACATTCCATCTGGCATTTAACCCCTCAGCTCCCATTATACAAACGTTTTTACTCACTACATACAATGTAAAGAATTGTTATAATTTATATATGCATACTTATACTAGTTTATAATAAACTTACTTTCACACTTAATATACTTCATAATAAAATTATTTATAAATTAGCACAAATTAAACTTCATCTGTTTAAGCTTCTCAACTTTAAAGTACAGAAAATGGAATACATTTCGTTCAGACCAGGGTAATGACATGATCAGTATGAAATTGTCACAACAGTTCCAATCTTTCAAGCAACAATGTTTCTGGGTCCACCCCTTCTGTCTGGTATGATGAAATCAATTGCTTGAAATTTAAAATGATGTTGTGAGTATTCTTTTATATGCCTTGCTAAGGCATTCTCCAATTTTAATTTACTAATAACATATTGATGTTTATAGACTTGTTCTCTCAGTCTTCTCTCCGTTTTGCCGATATAGAAGGCTGGGCAACTTTGGCTCAAAGCTGCACTAGCTTAGATTGGCAATCTAGCTTGTGTTTTGTCTTATAACGTTGCCCCTTGATGGTAAAATTCTGCCCTATATCTATATATTTACAAAAATTACACATAAGGCATTTAAACATTCCTGTCCTATGTGTAAAGAGATTTGGTTTCCTCTCCAAGATACTTTTCAGGTTGGGACCCAGCTTGAAGGTAATATGAGGGCGCTCTTGTAGTTTTTGTCTCACCATACAGTCATTTTGAACTATATCCCAGTTTTTATAGGTTCATAGGTTGGTACTAGGCTATTGGCCCTAGGGCCTTTACAAGCCTAGCCATAACAATTCCCTGGCTATTTCTTCTCACACTATTTACTTCCCTGGACCCCTGTCTAGCAGGGCGACTGACATGATCCCCAGTGTGAATTTTCTTTCTCCCATTCAATCATCAAGGTTCCTTTTGAAGAGGGCCAAAGAGGCGCTCTGCTTGACATGTATGGGCAGTCTATTCCAGAGTCTGGGAAGTCTCTGGGTCAGGAACCTATCCCTCCAGCATGTTTTGTTTATTGTGATGACAAGGTTTAGATTCCTGGAGCATATGGCTCTAAGGGATTGGGATTTCTTTAAGTGAAGCATGTCCAACAGCTCTGGGTTTGACATGGCTTTGTATGTTAAGCAGAGATTGCCTCGGAGTAGACGATATGCAACAGAGTATAGCGGAGTTTTTTAAGATGGTCATCATAGGGCATCTGCTTTAGGCCTGTGATTCTTTTAGTGAGGTATTTCTGCGGCCTTTCCAGTTGTTGCAGATGTCTTGAGAGGTACATATCAAATGGGGCGTTGTATTCTATTATGGGTCTAAAGAGGGATGAGTACAGTGGGACAATGACCTCCATTTTTCTGGATGAAAAGCCCTTAGTGATGAAGTGTGCCACATAGAAGGATTTCCTGACTGTTGGGGCGATGGGGTTATTGAAGGTGAGACCACTGTCCACCTGTGTCCCTAAGTCTCTTATCACACTTTCAGTGTTTAGTGTACTGCCACCTATGTGGTAATTCACGGGTACATGTTTTTTCCCAAAGGGGATAACTATACATTTCTTGGCATTGAGCTTGAGCCCATGGCTCTGGCACCAAGCATCTGTTTCTGTAAGGCCCTTTTGTAGAGTATCCACATCATTTGGGGATTCAATAATGGCTCCCAGTTTGCAGTCATCTGCGAGGCTTATTAGCCAGAATCCCTTAGTGTTGGCCTGTACTTCAGAGAAGTAGATGCCAAACAAGAGAGGTCCCATGACTGAACCCTGAGGTACTCCACTTGTCACTTGTCTGAAGCTGGATTTGGAGTCAGTTACTTTTACTGCGTGGGTTCTGTCAGTAAGCCACTTGGCAACCCATCGAGTGACGTAGGGATTAATGCCCAGCTTAGTAAGTTTATCTATGATTCCAGAGTGGGGGATGGTGTCAAAGGCCTTGGCAAGGTCCAGATAGGCTGTGTGGACTGCCTTACCCTCGTCCACAGCTCTGGAGACTGATTCAAAGAAGTCAGTCAGGTTCAGGAGACAAGATCGGCCCTTCATGAACCCAGACTGGGTGGGGTCCAGTGTTTTAAGGTTGCCAATGTCTTTGTTTATAAGTTCCATGATAATACATTCCATGGCCTTGCAGATCAGGCTCGTAAGACTGATGGGGCGGTCGTTCCCGGGATCCATGGTGGATCCCCCCTTGTGGAGTGGGATAACTGTAGCTGTGCGCCACTCAGTGGGAATGAAGCCTGAGGTGAGGGTATGATTAAAGATGCCACTTAGGTGAGGTGCCAGTTCATTTTGTAGTTCATGTAGTACACAGCCCGGGATGTCATCTGGTCCCATGGATGCTGTATTCTTAGCTTTGGAGAGTGCATTTTTTACCTGTGTGGCTGTTATTACCAGAATTTGGCAATCTTCCAGTATTGAGATGGGCCATTTAGGGGGTGAGAGGGAGTAAAGTTGGCACTGAATCGATCTGCCAGGATATTGGCAATATCCTTGGGATCAGTATATTTAATGCCATTCTGTTGTAGCTCAGAGCAGATCTGAGCATTGCCATTTAGATTCTCGACATAGTTATAGAATGCCTTGTGGTTGTCTTTGGAATCTTTGGCAATTTTATTTTCGTAACTAGCTTTGAAGGATTTTATGAGGGATTTCAGCTTCTTACTGAGGCTGGTAAGGGAGTTTTTTGCATCCTGGGATTTTCCTCTTTTCTGCAACAGTTTCTTCCTTTTATTGTAAAGTTTGTTTATGGCAGGGGACCACAAGATTGGCTTCCTTTTTTTTGGAGGAAAGCATCTTGGTTCTATTTGGGTTGGCAGGATTCATGCATGAGTGGATGTGCTCGTACAGTGCCTTAGTGTAGGACTCAGCAGTCAAACTTTCAGTTCCTGTCTGCATGGGTGTCATGAAGTCTGCCTCTTCTGACTTGAGTAGCATGAAGTTGGCTTTGGAGAAGTTTTTATGGAGGTTTTTGTACTGGGGGGTGGGGTGGGATGTGGATGTTAAGGGTGATTAGCTTATGGTCTGACCTGAACCAACGAGGAGGTGACCATCGGTGTGGAACATCGATTTTCCATGTTGGTAATGACCAGGTCTAGAATACTGGAGCCCCTGGTGGGACTCTGGATTAGTTGATCCAAAATAGAATAATTTTTTTGGGAATTCACGCTATACATTGTGACTAGATTGTGTGTACCATGGAATGACCTTGCTGAATTATTCATAGATTCAGTTAAATCACTATTTGGCGGAACTAATATTTCCCTCTGTGATAGAATCGGTTGATAGAAACCTGTCATTCTTTTATGTTGTACCTCCCACATCACTTCTGATACTAAATTCTCGGGTTATCCTTGTTTAGTAAGCATGTCATGTAAATTTTTACATTCATAATCAAAGTCAACCTCTAAAGATGTCATGCATGCTACCCTTACATATTGACCCTTGATTACTGACTTTTTCTGGTGGAGTGGGTGACAGCTACTGAAATGTAGTAATGAGTTAGAGTAAGTTTCTTTTCTAAAGATCTTAGCTATAAAGCATTTATTAATACTGTCTTTACTTAAATACACATCTAAACAGGCAATCCTGTTGACATCAAAATTGTAAGTAAACATCAGAAACTGGGTAGTAGAGTTAAAGTAAGTCACTAACTCTTCCGCTATAGATACATCACCTTTGAATAGAATAAAAATGTCATCCAAAAATCTGGAATAATGACATTTTTTCTTTTATTCCAGTTATTTTAAAGATATATTCCTGCTCCCAATAAGCCATAACTAGATTGACGAAGCCGGCCCCACAAGGGGAGCCCATAGCCACGCCAATTTTTTTACAGGAAATATCTATTGTTAAAGGTGATGCAGTTATTGGACAAAATTAGTCCAATAACTCTTCTACAAGATTCACCTCAGTTCTTGAGGCCCCTCTATTCCCTAGTAAACAACTTACCCACTCAATCCCTGCTAGATGAGGGATAGAAGAGTACAAATCTTTGACGTCTACTGTCATAAAATCAAGATCGCTCTCATATGTCAAGTTGTTAATAACCTCCAGAAAGGACCATGAGTCTTTACAAATATGTTTTTCCATCACTACATACTTTTTTAAAAGTTGGTCAACAACCTTAGCACAAGCATATGTAACGCTGTTCCTTGCATCAACGAGCGGCCTCATCGATGGATCAAAAACACATTTATGTATTTTAGGTTGGCCAAACAAAATGGGAATCTTAGGGGCAGGCATGGTTAAAAAAATTAAATAACTCCATATCAGTTTTTGCTTCGATAAATAAATCATTAAGCAATATTTTAATTCTAGAATACACTATGTTCAGTTCGTTTCTTGAAACTTCCACATATGTATTACCATCTAAGATCACATTCATTCTTCTGATATAGTCCACAGTATTCAAAATCACAAGGCCTTCCCCTTTATCAGGTTGCATGATTCTCACATTTGCTTGTTTTAGGAACTCAAGTGCTTGTCTTTCACTGATAATTATGTTAGAGCTAAATCCATTCTTCTTTTTGTAAATGACAGGCAGTTTCATATAGCTAATTCACAAACTTGTTCAAACAGCAATAGTATCGTATGTAGTGGAGGGTAATATGTGCTAGCTTCTCTAAAAGTATGCAGAGGAAGTTTGTTTTGTCCCAACAGCAGTTGCAAATTTAACTTCCTTACAAACAACTTTGCATCCAACAGAGTATTGGCTAAATCTGCTTTATATGCAGGCACAAATGTTTGTCCCTTTGGCAATAAATCAACAAGTTCAATACTAATGTCTAATTCAGAAAAATTATAAACTTTAAAGACATTTGTTGAACTCAAAATTATTTTACAGTCACTACTTGCAGAATGGTCGACAGCTTTTACCTGCCCTTCCTGTTCTTTTTCGGTCCCTGGTTGTTCCTATGATATTTTGTCTTCTGAGGATTGTGACTGAAGAACCTGTTTTGAAAATTTTCTACCCTCCCTGGGCCAGCTTGTTCTGTATAATCCATTCCCCTGTCTCTATTAGACACCAGCTGTTTGCTTCTCCTTATTTGTTGGGCAGCATTCTCCTCCATGTTGTCTGCACTCTGAGGGGGTGAGTCTTGGACGCTGATTTCATGTGGGCAGTCCTCCCATCTGTCCTCTCCACTCACACTTGAAGTTTGAGATCCAGGAGGTTTTGAATAAGCAGAACCTGCAGCATAGGACAAACAATCTCTTTTTAGACAGTAATACATATGTGGAAGTTTCAAGAAATGAACTGAACATAAAGTATTCTAGAATTAAAATACTGCTTAATGATTTATTTATTGAAGCAAAAACTGATATAGAGTTATTTAATTTTTTAACCATGCCTGCCCCTAAGATTCCCATTTTGTTTGGCCAACCTAAAATACATAAATGTGTTTTTGATCCACCGATGAGGCTGCTCTTTGATGCAAGGAACAGCATTACATATGCTTGTGCTAAGGTTGTTGACCAACTTTTTTATAAAGTATGTAGTGATGGAAAAACATATTTGTAAAGACTCATGGCCCTTTCTGGAGGTTATTAACCACTTGACATATGAGAGTGATCTTAATTTTATGACAGTAGACGTCAAAGATTTGTACTCTTCTATCCCTCATCTAAGCGGATTGAGGGGTAGTTGTTTTACTAGGAATAGAGGGGCCCCAAGAACTGAGGTGAATCTTGAAGAAGAGTAATTGATTTTTTTTTTTAAAACTGCATCACCACCAAACACAATTTCTGTAAAAAATTGGCATATCTATGGGTTCCCCTTGTGGGGTCAGCTTCGCCAATCTAGTTATGGCTTATTGGGAGCAGGAATATATCTTTAAAATAACTGGAATAAAAGAAAAAATGTCATTATTCCAGATTTTTGGATGACATTTTTATTCTATTCAAAGGTGATGTATCTATAGTGGAAGAGTTAGTGACTTACTTTAACTCTACTACCCAGTTTCTAACGTTTACTTACAATTTTGATGCCAACAGGATTGCCTGTTTAGATGTGTATTTGAGTAAAGACAGTATTAATAAATGCTTTATAGCTAAGATCTTTAGAAAAGAAACTTACTCTAACTCATTAGTACATTTCAATAGCTGTCACCCACTTCACCAGAAAAAGTCAGTAATCAAGGGTCAATATGTAAGGGCAGCATGCATGACATCTTTAGAGGCTGACTTTGATTATGAATGTAAAAATTTACATGACATGTTTACTAAAAGAGGATAGCCCCAGAATTTAGTATCAGAAGTGATGTGGTAGGTACAACATAAAAGAACGACAGGTTTCTATCAAAGCATTTTATCACAGAGGGAAATATTAGTTCCACTGAATAGTGATTTGACTGAATCTATGAATAATTCAGCAAGGTCATTCCATGGTACATACAATCTAGTCACGATGTATAGCATGAATGCCTGAGAAAATTATTCTGTCCTGATTAAAAACTGGGATATAGTTCAAAATGATTGTATGGTGAGACAAAAACTACAAGAGTCCCCTCATATTACCTTCAAGCAGGGTCAAACTTGAAAAGTATCTTGGAGAGGAAACCAAATCTCCTTACACATAGGACAGGAATGTTTAACTCATTACATCAGAGTGACTTTTCCAGGTGCATCTGCAGTTAACTCCTACTGACGCCTCCAGGCATCAAATATTGTTTGTTCATATTTTCATCAATAATTCCAAAACCATGCTATGTACAAATTTTTAAAAGATTTCAACTTAAAGCTTACACAATGGCAAACACAGCTGGAATAATATTTGACCTCTGTTTTGTGCAGATAAAGAGATATTAACTATTGTTTTATGATATTAATTTCTATGGATATCATTTTCACATTTTTCTAAATATCTTGACAACAAGGTAGCATAGACAGAATGCCTTAGCCTTATATAAAAGCAATCAGCTAGATTAAGACAATGCTGCTGACAGTCTGTGTGTAATTTGAGTGGTTGCTGAGATATTGTAAGTTGTTTACAAAATATTGCATACATAAGTTACCGTATTTACTGTGACTTATAAAATTCACTTTAACACCTAGAACCTAAAGAATACTACTACTGTAAAATAGTTTGTGCAGAAGAGTGTACCATTTATACTTTTTTCGTAACTCCTATGGTTCCAGAAATATGAACATTTGTTTGAAATGTGAGGGCATAATTTGATTATGTCAAAAGGTTTAGGCTCTGCCCATTGGAAGTTACAGTGAAAACTTCTAGAGCTGTCTTGCAGTGAATGAGTTAAATGCCTTATGTGTAATTTTTGTAAATATATAGATATAGGGCAGAATTTTACCATCAAGGGGCAATGTTATAAGACAAAACACAAGCTAGATTGCCAGTCTAAGCTAGTGGCATATGCAGCTTTGTGCCAAAGTTGCCCAGCCTTCTACATAGGCAAAATGGAGAGAAGACTGAGAGAATGAGTCTATGAACATTAATATGCTATTAGTAAATTAAAATTGGAGAACTCCTTAGCAAGTCATATAAAAGAATACCCACAACATCATTTCAAATTCTGAGCATTAGATTTCATACCAGATGGAAGGGGTGGCCCAGAAACATTGTTGTTAGAAAGATTGGAACTGTTGTGGCAATTTCGTACTGATGCATATCATTACCCTGGTCTGAACGAAATGTCTTCCATTTTCTGTATTTTAAAGTTGAGAAGCTTAACTAGATGAAATTTAATTTGTGCTAATTTATAAATAATTTTATTATGAATTATATTGTGTGAAAGTAAGTTTGTTATAAATTAGTATAAGTATGCATATATAAATTATAACACTTTTTTACATTGTATGCAGTGAGTAAAAAAGTTTGTATAATGGAAGCTGAGGGTTTAAATGCCAGATGGAATGTTATGGGAGGGTTGTAGTGAAAAAGTGTGTGCTTGATTGCTTTTAAATCGATCATGTGACTAAGTTAATGTGTATATAACTTGTAGTATTGAAAGTATCTGTTATCTGAAGAAGTCTTGCTAAAAGGCAAGACAAAAAGCACTTCATATTAAAGGTTTTAGGAAGTGCTCGGTCTGGTTCTTTGACAAGTGATTTGATTCACTTTCTCCTTATTCAACCTAGTGAATGGGACATCAGTGTGCCTCACTATTGAGTCACCTATGACTAGTGTGTTGGGCATGCTCTTTTGCCTTAGAAGCTTTGGTTGAGTGGCACACTGTTTAGGAGAGTTATGTGTCTCATGATTAATGTAGTGTTGTGGTGGTCGAGTGCGTTTCTGCCTTGGAGGTCTCTGCTGTTTGGGTAGATTTTTATTGATAGCCTCTGTGAAGGTGGGTGTGTGGTTTGTGTTTTTATGTGAAGGCAGTGCTGGTGTGTGTTCTGGAGGGCTATGTGTTCCATGTGGTGTGATGCAAATGTTGACTTTCTCCTCTTGACCAGCTATTCTCGTCTTGATTGGAGAGTGCATGGCTTCCAATTTGGATATATAAGTGCATCTCTCGCAAGTCTGAGTTTTGGGAAGTAAGAGGAGAGGGTTATCAGTGTACATATGGCAGTTGCTACATTGCCTCAGGATGCTTATCAAAGGATCTGTTGACATGACAAGAATCTTGAGTGACTTCTTTAATTATAGTGCTATAGACTTGGGTACAAACTTAGCATGTGATGAGGTAGATAATGCTGCTAGTGTAGATTACATGATTAAAGAGTGCACTTACAGTAGAATGGGCCCAAATAGTCGATCAGTGCTTATCAGTACGATCAGGAATGTATTACTTGAGCCAATTATTATAATATACAATTCTTAATTTTATTGTAAATGGCTGGAAGCGAAGTAACAGATGATTGGAAGCATTTTGCAAAAACCACTAATTCATAAAGGTGGAAGCTATAATGTAGTCAAAACTGCCATCTGATTGGGCTTACTTCCATCTTGGACAGATGCTTTGCACATTTCATAACTGACATTACAAAGAAAGATAACAATTATACCCAGCTATTGGATGTCAGCCAATATGAGTTTTATATGGAATAGATCTAGCCTAACTAACTTAATTGCATACTATGAAATTGTCTGAACTTGACTTTAGTATGCCTATATTTGTTGTTGGCTTAGACTTGGGTAAAATTTTTGACTCCGCTATATCAGGAAATTATAGGCAGGCAAATTGTATGAACTCAACTCATATATATAATGTATGTAACTTAGCACAGAAGACTAGAGTCCTGAGCTGTTTTAATGAGTTGTTTCCTGTGCCCAGGATACTGGCTTGATTCCTTCCACCTTCTTTTGCTTAACGAGAGACTCTGAGTAAGTCACTTAAATGTCACTTACCCATCCAGTGATTATAGGTCACTCCGGAAAGGGACAATTTTGTCCACTGGTCTCACTTGATCAATGAATAGGTAAAATAAAAAATAACTCCAAGATACAGAAACATTTTCTGTATCACAATATGCAGTTATGCATGACAAGCCCTCCACCAGGTGTATGGGATTCAGGGACACACTGGGCATGAGAGGGGAAGGATGAGCAACCTAGCCGCCTGCACAGAATACCTGTCAACTATCCAGATTTTTACATAATGTCCAGATTTTTGCCTCAAATATTTGGTCTGTCCCTCATAAAATTTGAGGATTGTAGTCAGTAAATAATTAGAGACACTTGAGGTTCAGACAGTGCAGTATGCTAATGGCAATAATATGACATAGAAATGAGCATCACCATTAAAATGTGGGACTTGGCAGAGACAAATGATGGTAAACAATATGGCAGATTGATTTAAAAATGTTTCTATTTCTATTTTGTGATTGTATGCATTGCCTCCAGAACAATTGACCACAGTAAAAGTTACAGGAGGTGGATCACCAAACGATATATAAGTAACTGCAGTATTTATAAATTTACATACGCAACAGGCTGTACTTGCCACTGGTAGTCAGATTGTTGCATGTCACCCTCAAAGGTGCCACGTCATCTATTCCCACCTAAAATATTATGTTCTTCATGACACTAAAACTGTTGACTGCTTCTCTGTCGCCTTCATTTGCATGCCAGTTGGACGCATTGAGTACCCATCTCTGTGGATTCCAAGATATGTGTGGCTTTTGAGAATACTAGCTACAGGGCTTTTCAGTAACCATCTGGGAACAAGGTACTGGTACCCCAGTCCTCTGCCTTAAGGATACTTCTCCATTTCTATGGTGTCATGCTGTGACACATATGAGGTTTCCTTGTACTGCAGCGGAGACAGCCAACACCATGTGGGGTTTTTATGACATATCCCACTTTTCTGAGGGACTGGAGAGCCTTAGACTGCACTCATATTGAAATAAATGCCCCAACTGGTAAGCAGGGAAGAAGGCATTAACCATAAATGTTATCACTCCGTCAACAATCAGGTGGTCAGTAATATACTTGGCATAATCTACAGTATATTTGTAGGCTAAAAAATGTAGTACACATGAATGTCACATATGGTGCATGTGCCATGTATATTAATGGTCTGTGTGCAGTGATATTCCCCAGAGTATCTTATTGGCAAAAACTGATACACCCTGAAGCCATGGTTGATGACACCCATCAGAAATCCACAGGCTGTGACAAAAATGCTTACAATGTCCTGTCACATACTTAGTCATTGCTGAGTGTGTGAACAGATGTACCTGTTAGTGCTCTGCAGTATGTCTGTAGTAGATATACTAAGATATTTTCTGTCTGGGCTGTGGTACATAACATAATATTGAGGAAACAATTGAATCAGGGAGTACACATGCAGGAGGAACAAATTCTACCACAGCAGGCAGTGGAGAATGAGCCTGATGAGGAAGATGTGGAGGAACCAGCAGCAGGGAAAGACTTATGCCAGAAGAAAGTGGGTACAGTTGCCATAGTACTGGCTAGGAGCAGTGACTGGGCTATAATTATGACCCCGAATAAGCATTAACAAATCATTAAAAGTGATGCATATGAAAACCTACAACCAGGTTTTGCTCATCATGCGTAGACCGACCACACTCTGCATCACAGTATGCTACTGAAGTAACAAAGAACAGAAGGCAGGGCAGAGTTGTTATCATTGTCTGCACATGTGGGGATTAGGCAGTGTTCAGTCAGCATACCACTCAACCTCTTAGAGCAAGAAATCTGGACAAAACCATAAATAAAAGTGGGATAAAGGCCCAAAAATAGGGACAATTTTTAAATATTGCTCTTACAAACTTAGAAAGTTGATAGAATAACAGGTTTTGCATTAGCATGAATTTTCTGAAGGATATGAAGTCTGAAACTCAAATGTCTGTCATTATTTTCTAAAGTTAGTCTCTAATGATTTGCCACTAATGTGCCAGAAAACTACAATTTTATGAAAAACAGACCAAAAATATGAGTAAAAAATCTTGACATTCTGCGAAAATCTGTACATTTGAGAGGTATGGTTCAGTGTCTTTCACAGGAAATTGTGTGCAATGATATGAGTGGCATCAACATGGTGCTGTGTGACTTAGATGTATATGTGTGCATGGGGGGCGGCGTACCTAGGGTATACTTGGCAGGCAGGGGGAGTTGTTACCATTTCTATGCATGTGTGTACATGTAAGCATCAAAGATATATGTGTGTGTGTGTGTGTGTGTGTGTGTGTGTGTGTGTGTGTGTGTGTGTGTGTGTGTGTATGTGTGTGTGCACGCGCGGACAAGGCCTTAGTGGATGTTGCAGCACTGTGACCAGCTCACACAGACAGTTTCTAGTGCACTCACAGGAGATATTTGTGCATTCTATGTGTGTTACTGTCCAGTGGAGTGCAATCTCCTGAGAGGGTCACAGGCACTATCAAGCCCCTGCCCAGAAGAATATGTGTTGCATGTGTGTGAGTGATAGCCCATATTAAAGATTTATATGGCATATGCTCCACTGTCTCACGGCTGTCCACCTCATAATGTACTCACCTCCATACTGGATGGTGGTGTGGAAGTGGTCATGCTGAGGCTGCCAACTTATGCCTCCCCATTCTGTGATGGCTCTAATCACTGGAGACAGAAGTGGAATAACCAATGGAAATCTGTCTGTTGTATATTCTGTGTACACAAAGAGACCTGTGGTGTGCATGTTGTCAATGGAACATGTCCATGCAGTCCCTTAGGTCATCTTGCATGTTGCATATTCTGTGTACACAAAAAGACCTGTGGTGTCTATGTTGTCAATGGAACATGTCCATTCAGTCCCTCAGATCATCTTGCACACCCTGTAAAACATGTACCATCAACGACTGCAGCACTGTTAATCTGTTCATCTGTGACCGCTCCTGTCTTCTCCATGTTCATTGGAAATGGCACTGACAAATGAAGCCTGTGCCACAAAGAGAAACATCCCTTTCCAGCTAGACCTGTCTGCAACTCTCTGTCCTTTAATCTTTTCCTGTGTCTCTGGGTTGCATTTCACAGGCATACAGGCCATGTCTACTGACTGTTGTGGTGATCTGGATTCATTTCCTGTATCCCTCTCAAACATAATGCACCCTGACTATGTCAAATTTTGACTGCCATTGTTGTCAGTGTCTGAGTCTTTTCAATGTCAGACAATAATATATCCACTGAGGAGGTGCCTAATATAATTTTGTCTGTGAAGACATCAAAGGGGAATACCTACGATAAGTAAGTGCCATCACCATTAATTTAATCTCAATGAATAAACACTGACTTTTATGTACAGTGGTAGAATGTAATAAGATAGACCTTATCTTGTACTGGTGGTTTTATAGTTTGAAGCCCTGATGTTCCCAGATACAAGAATGGAACAACATGTAGTCATCTGTAGTACAGTACACATTTACACAGCATGTATTAACCTAGTCAGAAACAGATACACACATTGGGCATTTCCACTGCACAAGTTTGGAGCCTGCTGCAGTTCTGCACCAATGCCCAGGACTTCACAGTAGCCTAGGGATGGCTTAGATCTCCCATGCATAGATGCAGGGAACTCCATCTGTTAATAGTGGTTCAGCCAATCTGACAGCTTCAAGTTGCTCTAATCTTTCCCTCTCAGCCTAGCAGCATGTTCCATAGGACATGTATCATGTCAGTGGCCAGGCTTCTGTCCTGATTGTAGTCTCTGCCCTGGCCACTGACAGCATTTGTAATACTGATCACATCTCACCAGGCACAGTAACTATAGGGCTGGTGACTTTAGCATGGCCAGTCATCCACCAACCATGGAGATGGACAGCCTGCAACAAGATTTTGTTCTCTGCACGAGAGAACTAGCATTGTCATGGCTTGTGTTTGGCAGGAATAATTTTGTGTGAAGAAAGAGTGACTTATGTGGGATATGCTTATCAGTATGTTTCATACGCACACACACACACACTCTAATATGGTCTACTGACCTGTGTAATGTTGGTAAGATCCAGTAACATACACACACACACCCACACTCCTACAGGTACTGCTAATATTTATTTGATATGTTGTGCTCCCAGTGGAGAAAAGATAACCAGCATACACGACATGTCCATTCTGCAGTTGACAACATCAGACAATTGCCTCCTGACAAGCTCTACTGTCAAGTATTACCTGTGTGATAATTTACTGTTGCTGACCATGCACGTGGTGTGCCTTTGAGTGCATATTGTTGTATTTGCAGACATAGCTGCCTGCAGCTCCAGGCTTTGTCAAGCAGCTACACAAACATATTCTGTGTTTTGAGTCAAACAAAGGTGTCACTGCCTAAAGCAGCAACGTTATTTTATTTATTTATTGACATTAGTTTACTGTGAAAGTCTGACTGGGTAATAAATTCCCATTTCCAGTGGGGACCTGGGAAGAAAAGTTCCAGAGAGTTAAATAACATCAAATAAACCCTAGCATATATACATACCTAGGTTCATAGGTAAGTACTAGGCTAGCAGTCCTTGTTGGCCATCTCAAGCCTAGCCAATTTCCCTCCAAGGTAAGAATCAAACCCTGTACCTTGTGACTCAGAGGAAACACTTTATGCCAACTCCCAATATATAACTATATAATGTATAACTATATATAATACATAAACACGCACACACACGAGAATATGACCATCACTATCTACAAAAGTATTAAAAAGTATAGTCTACTATGATAGGAAATAAAAAAATACAAGTCCACTATAAGAGTAAGGAGAGGGTAGGCACTAAAAGCTATAGATAGTTTGATGAGAGGTTAGGTTAGTAAGAATGTAAAGTTTTTTTTAATGTCGATCGTGCAGGTGAGGCATATGAGCATAGCCATGAGTTAATCAGAAATTCTTTGAGAGAGGACTTAAATACATGGAGGTTAGATAAAGTTCTGATTGAATTTGAGATTGAGTTCCATAGCTTGGATATGCAGTGTGCATATAAACTTTACCCCATCCTTTTTTGGTTTATAGGCTTCAAACAGGTTTTTATCTTGAGAGCACAAAGGGCTATTTGGGAGATAGTGATGAAATACTGAGGTGATAGGAGGGCAGGTAGACGGGTTATATAATATTTTATGTGGTCGAAGAAGTTGCGTACGGGCTAGCTGATGTGGGAGTTTTAACCAGTTGAGAGCATGTAGTGTAAAACAATGATGAGCTCTGCATGCAGGTTAGCTGCAAATCTAGCTATCTTATTATAACATTGTTCGGCTCCAACTGTGATTTAAGAGAGATCTGGATGTTAGTCAAATTAGGTGAGCCATAGGGAAGAGAGGGTAAAATATAAGTGTTAGCTAGGGTGATTCTACTAGAAAGAGTAAGGACTTTTTTGCTCTATATAGTAGACGTAGCTTTTGATGAGTTATTTTATACAGATTTGTATGTGAAGATCAGACTTTAAGTTGTCATCTATGGTGAATCCAAATAAGTTGGTATGGGCAACTACTTCTATAGATGTATTGTTTAATGATAATATGGAAGTTACTTTTAGCACTGGTATAGGAATTTGGAAAAAAATTGTAACAGTTTAGTCTTTTTGGGATTAAGTAAAAGTTGTTTTTGATGTAGCCACATTTGGAATAAGCCAAAGGCATTTATGCCATTGATTATAGTTATATTGGGCTGTCAGATGAGCAGATGTGGGTTGAGTCATTTGCATAATGAATAAGGCAAACTTACCAGGAAGGGGTATATAATTTGTTGATGAAAATGTTAAAGAGCAGTGGACTGAGAATAGAGACTTGAGGAAAATTGTTCCATCTGGGTTGGGAGGGTGGCCTAATGGTTAAGGCGTTTGCTTTACTAACGCAAGGTGCAGGGTTTGAGTCTCTCAAGGGATAATATAGGCTGCTGGCCTAATGTGGCCTGGCAAGGCAGTTAGCAATTAATAATCCTAATGAAAATCTATTTTAACTAGGAGAAAAAGAGATGACGAAAAGAGCCATTTGACAGATTGATATCATTCAGATAGATAGTTAAAAAACCATAGAAGAGTTGATTTGGAAAGGCCCAGAGAGGACATCTGAGTCAGACGTTTCTCATGTGACACTGTGTCAAAGGCTTTTGAGAGATCTAGAAAAACAGAAGAGATAAGCTTTCCTTGATCTGTAGCCTTATTAATGGTAACAGAAAAGTTAATGAGAGCTGTAGTGGTGCTATGGACTGGTCGTAAACCATGTTGTGTTGGGGTTAGGAGATCTGTTTGTAAAAGTTATTGAGGAGTTGCTTATGAATACACTTCTCCAGGATCTTAGAATGGGGGGGGAGATGGCAATTGTGCTAAAGATACAGTTTTCAGAGGAGTTACCTCCTTTATAGAGGGGACTAATAAAGATTTTTTTCCCACAAGACAGGAACATTAGAGTCCTGAATATATTTGTTAATGAGAATTGAGACTGGGTATGCTATAAAGTCTGTGGTGGGCTTAAGGTACTCAATAGGGAGATCACTGGCACTAAGAGAACAGGATTTTAAGTTTCTTTAGTAACTGCTAACATATGACATGGAGACAGGTTGGGGATTGAAGGCATACATTTCATGACTAGTAGAGTTTTGGGGTAGGTTAAATGGTTGGAGAGATCTGGAGGTAAGGCAAGCTATGATGTCATTGAAGAAAGTGTTAACTTTGGTAGCTGTTTATGAGGGAGATAAGTCCAGATAGAGTTTGGTGGGGAAGGAGAGCCAGGATGAAAAATGTTCTTAATTGAGTTCTAAAATTTCTTTGGATTTTTTTTTAAGATTATCTCAAGGATCACAGTAATATATATTTTTTATTTTTGTCTAGGTGAATTTGCTTTTTGGTAAGGTTGCACACCTCCTCGTAGAGATGCAAGGTTTGAGGGTTTTATTTTTCTGCCACTGTTTCCCTGCTTTGTCTCCTCTTTTGCATGAGAATTTTCTAAACTAGACAGTCAGGGGCTTGAATATTTTTTACTCTTTTATTTCCAGACGGAACAAGGGTATTTAAAATATTCATGAATATATTGTTGAATTTGCTGATAGCTTCATTGAGGGGTAGGGTTTTGAGTGGAGACCAGATGATGGATTTTAGTAGATTATTGAGTATACCAGGATGAAAGTTAAAAGGATTTTGGGTATTCTCTGTATTGATGTTTTTAGCTGGTGGGTTGAGTTCTCTATTGGTGAAAGTCTGGTGATGGTCACTAAGAGAATCAGGTAGTACCCTTAGATAGCATGCTTTCTGGGTTCAGAGACAAGTATCCACTAAAGGATAGAATTTTTATTATTCACTTTAATGAGTTGTGGAGTTGTGTAGATGAAGAGATCAGTTGTTTGACCCCATACTTTTCGGCCCCAAAACTTGGACCGAACCAGAAAAGGAGGGGGAGTATCAATATTCGTCAAAGATACCCACACCTCCAGGTTGGTAGCACAGCACAAAGCATCAGAGACTATCCATGTGCAACTAACAGTGGGTAAAACTGCCTTCCAGTTTATAGCCTGCTACAGACCACCCTCCCAAACCCAGGAACCCCACTCGGCCTTCCTGAGAACACTGGAAAATATGAAGGTCTCTCCAAACACCATTATATTGGGTGACTTCAACTACCCAAACATAGACTGGGAGCATTACTCTAGCTCCAACACCCTAGCTCAAAGGTTCCTAGAATTTATAAGCTCAAATGCTATGGAACAACTTGTTACCACTCCCACAAGAGGGGAAAACATACTGGACCTGATCATCACCAACATGGGGACTCTATGCTCCAGACCAGAAGTGTATCCCTCACTGGTAAGATCAGACGATAAACTAATCTCACTGGATATTCACATCCCGACCCCACCCCCTGCCCAGAAAACCACAGTGAAAAACTTCTCTAAAGCAAATTTCACACTCCTCAAAACCAAGGTGGAATCCTTCAAAGCCCCCGGGCCTGTGGAAAATACAGCCCAGACCACAGAATCCTTTATAAACGCATTCTATGAACACCTTCAGGAATGCATGGATCATGCAATCCCAAATAAAACCAAGACCCAATCCTCCAAAGGCAGACGTCCTGTCTGGTGGACCCCAGCCATAAACAAACTATACAATAGAAGGAGGAAGCTACTACATGATAGAGCAAAATTCCAAAAAGGGAAGGCATCTCTGATCAGTGTTAGCAAAAAACTACGGGCACTCATAAAATCGTCTAAGGCCAGCTTCGGGAGAATAATTGCACAGGACACTACGGATAATCACAAGGCTTTCTTTAGTTATGTTAGGAACCTGGGTGGGAATTCCCAGATATGCTCAGAATTAGTCCAAAATGACAAAAAATACACCGAACCCACAGACATTGCCAACATCCTAGCTGACAGGTTCAGCGCAAACTTCTCCCCCCCCCACCAAAAGGTCAAATATCTATCCCAGCAGAGAGCTGCCCCTCTGAAATCGCAGATGCTCAGGTAAGAGCCGCCCTCTCCAAAGCAAAAAACCCAGCATCAATGGGACCAGACGGTGTCCCGGGCTGCATCCTACATGAACTCCAAGAAGAGCTAAACCCAAACATAAAACTACTGTTCAATCTCAGCCTTACCACAGGATATGTACCCAAAGAGTGGCATACAGCAACAGTGGTCCCTCTCCACAAAGGTGGTGCCTCAATGGATCCTGGAAACTATTGCCCCATAAGCCTGACTAGCTTGGTCTGCAAAGCTATGGAAAGGATCATCATGGACCTCATAAAAAAAGATATTGGGGACCTACAGACACTGGATCCTACCCAGTTCGGCTTTGTTAAGGGCAGATCCTGCCTCTTAAACCTGGTTGATTTCTTTGAAACAGTCACCAAGGCCATTGACGAGGGGAAGGTGGTCCACACAGCCTGCCTGGACCTCGCAAAAGCATTCGATACAATACCCCACTTGGGCATTATAGATAAGCTCACCAGCTTAAATATAAACCCCTATGTCACTAGATGGGTTGCAAACTGGCTCAAGGACAGAACCCACATGGTTAGAATTGCTGGAGCCATGTCAGACTCCAAACCACCAGTTACAAGTGGCATCCCACAAGGCTCAGTCCTGGGACCTCTCCTGTTCGGTATATATTTCTCGGAGGTACAGGCCAACACGATAGGACTGTGGCTGACCAAGTTCGCAGATGACTGCAAACTGGGCGCTAACTCTCCAGCCGACACAAGCATCCTCCAAAAGGGCCTCATAGAAACAGATGACTGGTGCCAGAGCCATGGCCTCAAGCTAAATGCCAAAAAGTGTATAGTCATCCCTTTGGCAAAACCAAAGTGCCCATAAATTACCACATAGGTGGTAATCCATTAAGTACAGAAGAAGTAATTAGGGACCTAGGGACCCAAGTTGATAGCAATCTCTCATTTGACAACCATGTGGCCAAAGTGGTTAGAAAAACATTTTATATAGCCCACCTAATCATGAAGGGATTCACATCTAGATCAGGGGAGGTCATCGTGCCTCTTTAATCATCCCTCATCAGGCCCATAATTGAGTACAATGCCCCTTTTGGGATGTACCTTACCAGACACCTGCAGCAACTGGAAAGACCCCAAAAGTACCTCACCAAGAGGATCAAAGGGCTCAAACAGATGCCATATGCTGCCCGGTTAAAGAAACTCCAGCTCTACTCAGTGGCATACCGCCTGCTCAGAGGTGACCTGTGCCTGACGTATAAGGCCATGTCCAACCCGGAATTAATGGACATGCTGCACCTCAGAAAATCCAAATCCCATCGAGCTACGCGCTCGAGAGACTTGAACCTCAGCACTGAAATAAGTAGGACATGCTGGAGGGACAGATTCATAACCCAGAGGCTCCCTTCACTCTGGAGTAAAATCCCAGTCCAGGTTAGGCAGAGTCCCTCATTGATTCTCTTCAAGAGGAGTCTTGATGAGTGGATGGGAGATCATAGGTTTACCCCGGGTATCACTTCTGTGTCACTGTTAGACAGAGGCACAGTATACTAACCTCAAAAAAGGGCATAGCAAAATTCATTTAAAATGGGTGGCGAAAGCCAAACACACTCTGGCTAGGCTTATAAATGCCCTAGTGCAGATAGCCTAGTATGAACCTATGAACCTATGAACCTATACAAGTTGAGACTAGTAGCTGTGGTGTTAGATGTCAATGTTAACTTTGCCTAAGATAATGGTTTCAATAGTAATATTTGTAGTTATCCAGCAAATAATTTCCTCTAATGAGCTAATATTATTACCTGGTGGTATGTAGAGAACAATCATACAAAACGTTTTATGTTTACTAACATTGAGAAGAGAGAGATAAGAAGTTCTGCATTTTGGAAGGTTGGTATGTTCTGAGGGGTGAGAAACTTAGACACTTATTATATACAATTGCAACATCTCCCTCCTTTTTCTGTAGTCTGTCACATCAAATTATATTGAAGATAAGGGATAGAATTTCAAAATATTGTATATAAGGTTTTACTCATGCTTTGGTAATGTCAGTAATATCTGGTGAGTACTAAAGAAATCACGTTTGTAAGTTTGTAACCTTGTTAAGAATATTATGAATGTTAACCGAAGTAAGGAAAAGTTTTGTGGGTGTTGTTTAGGGGTTAGGGGCAGAGGAGAGGATGGTGGAATGTATGAGGCTGAGGGGCCAGCGTTGGGATGGATGCCACCACAAGTAATGAATTTAGAAAAAGAGGATTAGGATTAGTTTATTTTGTAAAGTATATGAATTTTTTCCAGGTTATATCAAAGTGAAATGAATGCTTAGATGTTTTGCATTTGAAAAAGTAACTAGATTGGACAGTTAAATACATTTGAGAAAACAGATATGAAGGGGGGCTTAGTTTGAGTATATGTAGGTTGACCAGTAGTATGTGAATGAATAAAGTGTGAGTGTACCATGGTAGGAATTAATGTGACATAAAATGAATAGTAGAGATATGAAGATGCAAAAGGATAACATGGTAGATAGAGAAGACTATGGAGTAGTTAAGGGAAGAATGTAGTTGAATAGAAAGGAAAAAAATGTTAAAGGAGAAGGGAGGAAGAAGTGAAAAGAAGATGAGATTAGAAATGGCTTTCTGGAGAAGCCAGGCAGGGTGGCCCTTTATTATGGAGATGGTGAAAGGTTAAGATTTTAATTGAGCATAATCAATTAGAGAAATGTAGAGTATACCATGGTGTGGTAGGGTGAAATTGTGAATTAAGATAGTATTAGGAGAATGATTAAGTGGGTGATGTGTATAGTAAAAGGTCTGTGAATATTATGTTTTCTGTCAATATTATTAAAGGAAAGGAAATATTAAAGGTCTTGCTAAAGAGGGGGAAGAAGTGAATATTGTGCAAAGGGGAAGGAGAATAATAGTATAGATTCCAAACTGAGAACAATAGAAAACAGTAAATTAAGTAAATTAAATTAAATTAAAAAAAAAAAAAATTGCACTTTATCTGCTTTTACTGTATTTGTGTTTCTTCCTACTTTATTACCTTATTTTGCTTTTGCCTCTTCTTAAAAGTACTCAATTGTGTTTATTCTGCTGCATTTATTACTGCTTGGTAGTAGACTGATGAAATTGTAACTGTTATTCTAAGTCTTTTGGTTATTGCACTTGGGCTTCAGACCAGTTGTTTTGCATTAAGAAGGTTTGCGGTCTGTACTGTTGTGGCAGGACAGGTAGCTTACATCCTTCTAAATTGGGAATTGCTGATTGAAGGCTCAGTGTATGTTATTCTAAAAACTGTATTAGTTCTGGTTTAAGCACTTGGGTTCCAGGCCAGTTATTTTACATTAAGAAGGTTTGTGGTCTGCACTCTTGTAGGAGGAGAGGCTAGATTCTACTCTTCTGAGCTGGGAATTTCTGGTTAAAGTTTAAAAGGTTAAATGTCCCTGCTCATTTGAACTGTTTTTCTGATATTGGTGGGCATTGTCTTCTGTAGCATAGACTAGATTCAGGCCTGCTGAATCTAGCTTTGTTTGTATAACTTGAGCACTAATCTAGGCCATCTTTTTTGGAGAAGGTTCCCCTGCACCCTGGTGGCAGGAGTGTGCGGTTAGAACTTGTCGGATTGAAGACTGCTGGAACAGGGCTCAGTTTTGAGGGGTTTTTTTACTGGTTAATTGAGTAATTTGTTTAAATCAGTTTGCTCATTTTCTATTGTTTTTATATATATATATAAATGCACTTTATTCATCTGCTTTTACTGTAATTGTGTTTCTTCCCACTTTATTACCTTATTTGCTTGTGCTTCTTCTTAAAAGTACTCAATTGTATTATTCTGCTGCAGTTATTACTGCTTGGTAGTAGCCTGATTAAATTGTAACTGTTATTCTAAGCTGTTTGGTTTAAGCACTTGGGCTTCAAACCAGTTGTTTTAAGAAGGTTTGTGGACTGCATTGTTGTGACAGGACAGGTAGCTTACATCCTTCTAAGTTGGGAATTGCTGATTGAAGGCTCAGTGTCTGTTATTCTAAAAGTGCATTAGTCCTGGTTTAAGCAGTTTGGCTTCAGGCCAGTTGTTTTACATTAACAAGGTTTATAGTCTGTACTCTTGTGGGAGGAGAGGCTAGATTCTGCCCTTCTGAGCTGGGAATTTCTGGTTAAAGGCTTATTGTGCCTGCTTATTTGATCAATTTCTTTCTGAAATTTGTGCATCTTGTTTGCTGTAGCCCAGAAGTTAATAGTTTATTGGCCATTTTAGGCTAATTTACATCTCTTTCATTTCCCTGCTATAAAAACCTAATTTGCACGGTTTTGTGCCGGACAGTGCCAGTTAGCTAGGGTTAAAGTATTCCCGGCTCCACGCAGTCTGCTCTTCAATTTTTCCCTTGGAGCTAGACAGACTTTCAACTTAAGCACTCAAATCATTCATTTCACAGCCCAGCACTTGCTCAAAACTCATAGCAAGCACTAATTAACCTTAGCACTAGACCCCTATACTGTTCAGAAGGACAAGGCTCTCTATTCATCCCTACCAGCTAATCAGTAAAACAGCTCACTTTACCTATTCAGGCATGTCCAAAGGGCAGTTTCAGGTGTACTCTCCAGTCCAACTGGTGAATCTGGGCATTTTGAAGCAATGTTACAACTACCTCATGCACACAGACAACCCTCTCCTCCTACCACCAAGCACTAATATATGCGAGCACTATTATACAGCCAAACTGGAGGCAAAGCTCTCTCAACCCAAGACTGGAACTGACAGTCAAGAGGAGAAGGAAAATACTTGCAACACACCACCATTCTCACATAGACCTACTAAACTAACACCGGCAAATAATACACATAAATACATAAAAACATATTCTGAGGCTCTAAATAAAAATATGCAAAAGCAACAGAGACCTCCAAAGCAGACACCCAAGCAACCTCCACACCCCATCACAAACCATGAAACTCATACTTAACATAATCAGTGTGCCATGCAATCACAGCCCTTAAGGCAAAATAACATACCCAACACACTAGTAATGGGCAACTCTGTAGTCAGGCACACTGATGTCCCGCTAGCTAGGCTGGACAAGGAAAAGGTTACAGTTAGCTGCCTGTCGGGCGCCAGGATCTACCACATAACACAAGCACTCAGGTCACTCCAGAACAAGTACAAATATGACTCTGTCATTGTCCATGTTGGTGTGAATGACCTGAGACATACCTCCCTGGACTACATGAAAGAGACATGGAAGAGCTCTCTGATCATGTAGCCCAGGCCAGTATGACCCTGACCCTAAGTAGCATCCTGCCCTCACCAAGAATGATGACACAGTATAAAGAAAAAATTATCAATTTCAACAATTGGCTAAGTTTCTGGTGTCATTCAAAGGGGATCCAGTTTCTGTCCACCTGGGATGACATGCTCAATAAGCTACATTGCTTCACAAGACATGGATTACACCTGTCACCCTTAGGCTTTTGAATACTGGCCAAGGCTTTTGCCTCCCCCATAGTGCCTTTTTTAGGCAAGGCTCAAAAGACAAACCCACCACCATAAATAGCACAAGTAACCAAAAACAGAGGTTAATGCTACTCAACGCCAGAAGTCTAAACCTCAAAATGCATGCACTCGAGGCACTCCTCAGTATGGAGAACATTGATATCTGTGCAGTAACAGAAACCTGGTTTAAGGCTCCAGAGACCACCCCAGCACTACCAGGCTATAACTCATACCATACTTTTCAGCCACAAAACCTGGACCAAAACACAAAAGGTGGGGGTGTATCCATATTCATCAAGGATACCCACATCTCCAGGTTAGTGGCACAGCACAATGCCTCAGAGAACATCCATGTGTCACTAACAATTGGCAAAACTGTAATTCAAATTGTAGCTTACTACAGATCACCCACCATGACCCAGGACCCCCATTCCACGTTTCTGGAGACACTGGAAAATATGAAGGTCCTACCAAATGCCCTAATATTGGGTGATTTCGGTTACCCAAACTTTAACTAGGAGAACTACTTAAGTACTAACTCCCTTGCCCAACGCTTCTTATAATTTATAAACTCGAATGCCCTGGATCAACTTGTCAACACTCCCACCAGAGGTGACAACATATTGGACCTGGTCATCACCAACATGGATGACTGGTGTTCTACAACGGAGGTCAAACTCTTGCTGGTTAGATCAGACCATAGACTAATCAGTCTGGATATCCACATTCCACACCCATCCCCAATCAAGGAAACCTCCGTGAAAAACTTTTCAAAAGCAAACTTCATGCTACTTAAGACCGAGGTGGAAAGGTCCACAGCCCCCATGCTAAAGGACATCGCTGTCCAAGCTGCTGAATCCCTTACAATCGCACTCTATGAGCACCTGCAAGAATGCATGGATCGTGCTATCCCAGGCAAACCCAAGACTTACTCCTCCAAGAAAAGGAAACCAGTCTGGTGAACCCCTGCCATAAACAAGCTATACAATAGAAGGAGGAAACTAGTGCAGAAAAGAGTAAAATCCCAAGAAGGAAAGACATCCCTGATCAGTATCAGCAAGAAACTACGATCCCTCATAAAATCTTCCAAAGCTAGCTTCAAAAGAAAAATTGCCAAGGACTCCAAAGATAACCACAAAGCGTTCTTTAGCTATGTCAAGAACCTAAGTGGAAACTTTCAGATCTACTCTGAGTTAGTGCAGAATGGCACAAAATACACTGAACTGACTGATATTGCCAGCATTTTGACAGGTTTAATGCAAACTTCACCCCCCTCTCACCCACTAAAGGGCCCATAACTATACCAGAAGAATGAAGTAACCCAGTGATCACTGACACACAGGTTAAAACAGTCCTATCCAAAGCCAAAAATACAGCTTCAATGGGACCAGATGGTGTCTGAGGCTGTGTCTTACATGAGCTCCAAAATTAACTAACCCCTTACCTAAACACACTGTTCAAACTCAGCCTCTCTACAGGCTACATACCCATAGAGTAGCGCACAGCAACATTTATCGTGCTCCACAAAGGTGGAGCCACAACGGACACTAGGAACTATCGCCCTATAAGCCTGATTAGCCTGGTCTGCAAGGCTATGGAGTGCGTCATCATGGAAGTCATTAACAGAGACATTGGGAACCTTCAAACATTGGACCCTACCCAGTTTGACTTTGTTAAGGGCAGATCATGCCTCCTAAGCATGGTGGACTTCTTTGAGACAGTTACCAAGGCTTTAGATGAGGGAAAGGAGGGCCACACAGACTACCTTGACCTCACAAAGGCTTTCGACAACATTCCCCATTCTGGTATTATAGACAAGCTCACCAGCTTGAACATGAGCCACTAAGTTACGAGATGGGTTGCCAATTGGCTCACAGATAGAACCCACATGGTGAGAGTTGCAGGCTCTAAGTCCAACTCTAAACCAGCTACAAGTGGCGTCCCCCAGGGCTTAGTCCTGGGACCCCTCCTGTTCAGTATATACTTCTGAGAGGTACAGGCAAGCACAGGGGGACTATGGCTGATCAAGTTCACAGATGGCTGCAAACTGGAGGCCATAATTGACTCTCCAGCTGATAAAGACATCCTCCAGAAGGGTCTCACTGAGATGGATACCTGGTTTCAAAATCATGGCCTCAAGCTAAATGCCAAAAAGTGCATAGTCATCCCCTTTGGAAAAAACAAAGTACCTGCGAACTACCACACACGCGGTAGTCCCCTAAATGCAGAAAATGTCATAAGGGATTTGGGGGCCAAGTAGATAGTAATCTCTCCTTTGATAATCATATTGCCAAAGTGGTTAGAAAATCCTTCTATGTGGCCCACCTAATCACAAAAGGGTTCACATCTAGAACAAAAGAGGTTATTGTGCCCCTCTACTCATCACTCATCAGACCCATCATAGAGTACAATGCCCCATTTGGGATGTACCTTATAAGACACCTGCAGCAGCTGGAAAGACCATAGAAGTACCTCAGCAAGAGGATAACTAGCTTCAAACATATGCCCTATGCAACCCAACTGAAGAAACTCCAGCTGTACTTGGTCGCATACCGCGTACTCAGGGGTGATCTCTGCCTGACATACAAGTCCATGTCCAACCCAGAATTGATGGACATGCTCAACCTAAAAAAAACAAATCCCCAGGAGCCACACGCTTTAGGGATCTAAACCTCATCACAACGATAAATAGGACATGCTGGAGGGATAGATTCCTGTCTCAGAGGCTCCCCATGCTTTGGAACAGGATTCCAATCTACATTGGGCAGAGCCCCTCACTAACACTTTTCAAGAGAAACCTTGACAAGTGGATGGAAAAGCGAAAATGTACCCAGGGATCATTGCAGTGGCTCTGCTGGACTGAGGCACAGGGAACTAATGGCTCTGCTGGACTGAGGCACAGGGAACTAATCTAAGGTGGCGGCGAAAGCCAACACATTTTGGCTAGGCTTATAGATGCCCTCGGGTAGATAGCCAAGTACTTACCTATGAACCTATGAACCTATGTAAGTAGAGAAGAATAAGTATGGAAGGAAAGGGACATAATATTGTGAAGGGTTTGTATGAATGCTATTAGATAATGAGGAAGTAGCAGGGATTGATGAGGATAGTAGGAAGAGGAGGGGATAGGAATGAGAAGGCAGGAGATTGGTTCAGTATAAATTTAGATAAGGAGGTGGTGGGTGGGAATTGGGGGTAGGGCATGGCAGCATAGTGAGCTCAAGAATAGTGAGAGTGAATGTTGTAAGTAAGAACCCCTCACAGTTGGAGGCATTACCCCAAGAAAAACAGTCAGTGACAATGGCAGTAAGGGAATGTTTAAATAGTGTGTGTGGTTTGTTATCATAATGTAACTCAATAGGACAGTGAAGCAGAGAAAGTTTAAAAAAGTTCCTCATGGTTAAGAGAACCATACATTAAAGTCAGGACAAGCTGCTTGTGGGCAAGAGAACCATATGTATTAAATAAAAATGGCTTTAACAAGCCTGAAGTAAATTGACATACAAAGTGCCCTCTTTCTTTATCAGTAGCACTGGCTGCAAGTTCAGTGGTACAGATGGCTTTGGCAGCTTACCTAGTGGCAGTCCTATATACTGTCTGCACTGAAAAAATATTGTTTCCAGGATGCAAATCCACCTAGCAGAGCAAAGATAATTTTATGCAGAAAGATGAGGAAACGGATGACTTTTGATACTGGGTGAAAGGAGCAATCTTGCAAACCCATTAAGGAAATAAAGCTTAAGGTAAACTAAAATTTGTGCAGATTTCTAAACAGACAAAATGTATAACTTTTGATTAATTTCATAAGCTGTTAGTTAGGACTTAGTTAAATCTTTCTTACTTGCAGTTAGTAAGTCTGCTTTAAGGTTACAAGGCATATCTTATGAAGTGCACATTTGAATAAAGAAGCAAACTTATATAGATCATCAGTTTGTTTAGGCAACCATTTTTCCAAAAAAATAGTTTAGGCCAATGCAATGCAGTATTAAACTTTTAAACATCTAGCTGTTGTGTATCATTTACTAACTGACAACATTAATTGTTTTTTACAGACTGTGCTTTTGTACATCATAAAAGACAGTAACTAACAGTGGTGTTCTTTAGCTGGACTTGTAATAGGTTTTCAGCTTCTTTAAATTCAACGTGGGTTGTTATGGAGAAGCTTAATCTAAATTAGCATTGCAAATTGCACTGTTTTAACTGCCTTACAGTGATTACCTAGACACCAGATTGATAGAATTAATTATATTCTTTCACTACCCCAAAAATAATTCAGAACAGAAAAACAAAACAGCAAAAAGGAAAGTTAGGAGAGAGAGAGAGTGAGAAAGAGATGGGGGGGGGGGTCATTATTACACACATTAGCTTGTTTAGGCAAAATTCATGCATAGAATCATTTACTTTGTTTATAAATTGCAGCTTACACCCACAAAGATTTCTCTAGAAATTAGTTCTAGTAGCATAAAGACAATTTCATATCAATAGTGTTTAGGAGAGGTTTGAATATCAAAGGCATTTTGGAGAGAAGATCCAAGAATTTAAGTAACAGGAATGGGATGTTTAAGTGTAATATGTGCCGCTATTGCAGCCATATAAAGACAGGGATGAAATTTGTTATTAGGAATGAGATGTTTCATTTGAAGGGTAGATATAACTGTTGTAGCACTCAAGTGGTATATTTGGCCCAATGTTCCTGTTGTCCTGTCTTTTATGTTGGGAAAACCGACAGAAAACTACAGAAACGTATATATGAACACCTTTATGCCATTAGAAAAGCCAAGATGGACAATGCCTTAGCCAGACACATAGTTGAAAATCCAAGCCACCATTTTTTGGTTTGGTATCATTGATCAGGTAAAATCAGATATTAGGGGAGACCCGCCTCTCTGTTACTGGAGAGTAGGGAGTTATTGTGGCAACTTAGGTTGGATGCTTGCCACACTCCAGGTCTCAATGGTATGTTGTCCATCACTTGCCTTTTAAAACTTAAAAGATTGATTAGGTAAAATTTTTTTAATCAATTTTTTAATAGTTTTATAGACACTCCAGTTTGTTGCCAGTCGCTCCTTTCCTTACATTGGCCTTTTTGGAGCCAGCAGTTTATTCAGTAGCGGGCAGTTTACATTTTTTGTTCTAACAGTTCTTTCCTACTTTCATTAGTATTGTATCATCTTGTTCGGGTTAGGTGATAGATATTTTAGGTTATTCATTTATTATTCATTGTTTATTTTTTCACTATGTATTATGTCAGGCGGTTAGGGTCAGTATAAGTTTGATATTCATTCTCATTTCTGGTTGAGTTGTTCCACAAGGATTGGGTCTGAATTATGTATTCACTAGATGAGGTAACTGCCCTACCGTCTTTGGTATATATTAGTAGTTAGGTTTGGAACTATATCTTGCATTGTATTTCATTTGATTAGAACCCATGGATTATTTAAGTTTTATTTTTACATTTTTCGGTTTTCCTGTTTTGTAGGGAAAACTGTTATTTATATTTATTTATACTGTCTTGATTTATATATTTATATATTCGTACATTGCTTATTGTTAGAACACTGTCTTGGAGATTATCTTAGTCTGCTTTTTAGTCCCTGGACCTTTAAGACATCATGGTCCCACTTTCTTTTCCGGTGAACGTACGTTTACTAATACGTTCAGTAAAACACCTGGCCCCTTATAGGATGAATAGTTATTATTATTATTATACTTTTTGATCAATGAGACCTTTACAATGTTATTTGAGTTTACTATTTGGTCATTACCGGGCTATCCAAGTGGTGCCTACAGAACTAATTGCCATCGATTACCAGGTGATTATGTGTTTGTATATTGTCCTATGTGCATACTGGTTTGTTGTGCTTGCCACAGTGACCTAGTATTCTCTGATTTTATATTGTGTTAGGCTACAATTTAACTTTGGCGTACATTTATGTTGGTATGACCGAGGTTTGTTATCTCGGGCAGCAGTCCATATCATGGTATTTTATATTTTACATTTCATTATTTTTTTATCATTGTGAACTAGTCAGGTGTTTTTTTCTCTAAATACTTCCTGTTTTTTTTCAATGAGGAGTGTGTCAGCATTTAACTGAAAACTAATTGGTAATTACTGATTAAGTAATTTCAAATTGTTTTTGTATATAAGTTAACGACTAATGGTGAGACACTGTTTACTGTTTGTTCTGAAGAAGTTGGAGCGTGTTCCGATGAAAAGCTCGTTTTTGGTGCTTAATAAACTATTTTAACCTAAGAGACGATTTGTGAGGTTTGCCTGATTTTACCTAATTTGCTACTGGGACTACTTGAATTTGTTATACTGCTTGGCTCGTTTCAATTTTACCTGCTGGTACTGGAGCATCATCCATTTGTTTTTTCACCAATTTCATATCAATGTCTGATTAGCATTAAAGCATTCCATATGCAGATTAGTCTTACGCCTGTTTCACAACAAATGCTGTCTTAAGCTGCAGTACCCTAAGCAGAATACCAGCATTTACAAATCAGCATATTTGAGACACATCGCTGGTGCATAAAGTATACTGAAGCAGCAATATTCACTGTGTTGTAGCAATCAGAAATACCTGTGCAACCATGTCTGTACAAATAACTTTAACACCACTGTGTGCAGGCCTGTACAAGTAACAACTTCGTCCATGCAATCCTTAACTGAAGCATCAGCAAATAAACACCAGTATTCGCAAAAGGCACTTCTGAGATAATTACTTACATGCAGTGTTTGTACAACTATAAGCTTCACAGATTTAAATAAGTCTTTACAAACAGCAAATACAAATACACAGTGTTGCAAGAATTTGAGGTATACAATGTTAAGCAATTCTGTTTCTGCAGCCAAGTTCAGTCAAACCCCTAGCATAATCAAAGTTCAATTTTAAAAGGTATGTACAAAAAAGTCATCAGCACATAAAAGCAGATCAAATAAAACACTTTGCTTACCTTGAGCAGCTATGTTTATGTGTGTGTGTGTGTGTGTGTGTGTGTGTGTGTGTGTGTGTGTGTGTGTGTGTGTGTGGGGGCTGTACTGACACTAAATGGGGAGGTAACTTAAAGCTATTTCAATTCTCCTGGGATCCTTAAACCTCCTATAGTAAAGTTCCGTGGTATATATGCAAATGAATCTTAAGGGAATACCAATGGCTTCTAAATATCCATGACTTTTTACTTTTTTTAGATATTTACTGGTACATTCAGAAAAATAAAGCCTAACCTCACTAGCTGTGGACATGTTTTGACCTTTTTCAGAGCTCATCAGTATATAAATGGATAGATTGTGACCATATGTTAAAAATGCAGAGTTTAAAAACAAGCCTGTTGCCCATACAATTGAGGAAACTGAAAAAATATCCTTAACTTTCAAATTAAAAGGTAAAAAGGTCACACAAATGAACAACTTAGTAAATGGGCAGTTAAATAATTGAAATCAACAAGCTGAACAACTCCATCATCCCTGATCTTATTTTCCAACTCCAGCAAGACCACTATCACAAAATTGTTGATAGGAATGAGAAGAATATGATCTGAATAAGAGAAATAAAGTACAAAAAGCTGGAGTGCGCCAGACATGACTATGAACCTAAGGAAGCATATCCAGTACCAGGGAAGGAAAAAACAAAAATAATAATTTCGCAAAAACAGCAAACATATTCCCCCAGTGTATGCCAGGATTGAGGAAGAATAGGATTTCAGTAACAACAATCACAAGTAGGATTTTTAATAAATCCTGGCAGTTGCACAGTCAGAAAAATTAGCCATATAAGTGGCCACTCGGGGAGGATGTCAAATGCAGTTGAACACCGCAAAGTGCCTTGCAGAACTCCCAAGGTGGAGGGAGGTAAAGAAGAAACCAGAACTTTTAAAAACAGTTGACCAAGATGGTCTCATTATTCAAGAAATGAACAATGTCAGCATTTACAATTACACTACTAGAAAAATCATTCCAGGTTTTGTGGGCCTATTTTTGAAAGGACTAACTTTTGTCGATAGTTTCACTGGTGAATGTACTTAGAGTCAGAATACCTCACAAGGAAGCTGAATCTGAATTTACAATATCAGCATGCAGATAATTTTAATTTTTTTCAGAGCTTAAGAGGAAAGGTACCTGAAACCCTATTCTGCGAATTTATGAAAGAATATATGGAAGGAATATCAGAGAACCTAATGGTCAGAAATCTAAGAAATTTTGTAAACATATTTTAAAAAAACAGGCAGAAGTGTTGAACTGTTTTATGTGATGTAAGACTCTTCAAATTATGAAGCTTGATAAGGGCTGGGGGTTAGTAGTTACTGAGCATGCAGAGTATACCAACAATATTTCTAGTTCATTACTTATTAAAGACACCTGTGAACTTACTTCTAGGAATTCTGTTTTAGTTGCTTCTAGCAAGATTGATATTCACTTGAGGGATCTGTTTTTTAATGGTTTGAGTTCTAAAAACTTGTTTGAATTCATGCAGGTAAAAGATCATGTTATGCCTTCTTTGTTTGGAATACTTAAGATGCATACATTCTTGGTGAACCTGGTGTACAGACTGATTATATTTTCAAGTGGTTCGATAACAGAAGGTACAGCCTCTTTTATTGATCATCAGTTAAAAACTTTTAATTAATGATAAACCACCCATGCTACTTGATTCTTGGCATTTCCTCAATCATTTTCATTCATATCAGATCAATGGAAATGAAACATTTGTCATAGCTGATATAAAGAATTGTTTTTCATCTCTCATAGAATAGGCTTAGAGTGGTTTACAGAGGCCATTTCAACAGATACAGCTTAGACCAATAATAAGGTCAATATTTTAGAGAATTGTATGGAAATTTTGTGTGCAACAACTATGCTTTTTTGAAGGTGAGCATTTTTGACCAGTGTATTCCATGGGTCCAAATACACACCAGTGTATGCCATCATCAAAATCAAAAGACTTACTAAAGTAAAAAGTCATAGGCAAACACTAGTATGTCCTTAGGGGAATCATTTGCATATATCCCATGTGCTTCCACCTCAAGAGATTTAAGATATTACACAGTTAAAATTCTAACTTTGCTGGGTCTTTCTTGTCATTTTTTTTTTTTACTAAATGGTCTGTCCTTGTGATCTTTTATCATTTAGTTTGGATGTTATCTAGGATATTTTATACTCAGCTTAATGTTATGGACATTAGGTCTGCTTTTAATCTCTGTATTTTAAAGAATGGGCAAGCATTGCACATATGCTGTACTGACAAACTCAGAAAGCTAGTAAAGTTTTATCTTTATTTGCCTCAATGCCCCATTAAACATATTAAAATAGTGAAATGTCATAGCATTCAGAAGCCATATAGATGCAGCACTTGTATTATTTGTTTATTTATTTATTGGCATTTGTTTACTGGGAAAGTCTGACTCGTTCTAAAAGACCCTTTTTAGTGGAGGCCTGGGGAAAGAAGCTCTGCATATAGCAACCTAAACCATTTCTAAAGTCAGTAACAACACTTAAAGTTCAAAATCAAGGATATAAAATTATAAGAGATATTCTGTAATTCCACTCCATTTAAACACCATTTAAACTTCAGCAGCAGAAAATTTAAGAGGAAGAAGAGCAAATACATAGGTGAAATATACAAGTGCAGTTTGCTATAGTAAAATAAGATAGGAAATCCAGGTAGAAAAATCTAGCTAGTAGCAGAAGGTATTACAGAAGGAATGGATAGAGCATGGGCAATAAGAGAAGGTTTGTAAAATATTAATCAGGAGAGGAGCAAGAGCAGAACAAAGTTTTGGATATTCATTTTTTTAGAGTAGGTTTGAATGTTTGGAGATTTGGGCTAGAGCTGATGGGAATTGGGATAGAATTCCAATTGTTAGCTACAGTGTGGGAGTATAGCCAGAGACCAGGATATTTGCTGGGTTTGTAGATAGAGAAGAGTTGTTTGTTGTTAGAGCAGAGAGGTCTTTTGGGGTGGTAGTTAAGGAAAATGTTAAGGGCAGGACAGGCAAAGAGTCTAGAATTTATGTTATGTGTTGTAACTAGCTGTAAGTAGGTGAGGTAATTGGGGAGTTCAAACCAATTTAATGAGTGGAGTGGAGTGCATTGGTGGGTGAATTGTCTTGTGCTAGTAGAGAATTTTGCAGTCTTATTGAATCAGGCCATGAGTTTAGATTTTAATGATGTTTGGAGATTTGTAAGGACTGGCACTTAATATAGTAGTGAGGGAATGAGGTATGTGATAGCAAAGGTGATTTTGGTAGATGTATTTAGGTAGTATTTGTGCAGATAGGGCATATCAGTTTTTGGTGATTTTCTTTTTACATTATGTTTTTATTTGAAGATCGAATTTGAGACTGTCATCTATTATCATTCCTAGTAGTTTTATATGGGGGAATACTTGTGCTTCTACATCATTTAGTGAATAGATATTGAAATTCTGTTTGTTATGACAATGAGGTTTTGGGGAGAAGAGGAGAAGCTTTGTTTTTTTGGCATTGCAAAAAAGTTGGGCTTTGCAAAGCCAGATCTCAATTGAAATGAAAAGATTCTTGAGTTATTTGTAAGAGATGTTTTAGACTAATGGAAGAGCATATAGGCATGGAACAATCTGAATATTAGATGAGAGAATCATTGCAGGAGGTGGTGTGGAAGTTATTGATGAACATATTAAAAAGGAGGGCCTGAGGATGGATCCCTCTTGGACTTTAGTGGGGTTGTGTAGGCAAGGGGAAAGATAGTCACCCCTTTTACCAACTGTTGTCTATTAGGTAAGTAGCTGTGGAGCCATTTGAATGCAGGGATTATATACTGATGCTAGATAGTTGTGGCTCGAATTTTAGATGAGATATTGAAAGCCTTAGACAGGATGAAAAATAGTGAGAAGACAAACTTGCCTATGTCTCATAAGGTAATTTGCATATATCCTATAGACCTTGACTACAGGAGGTTTACTGCATTTCACAGTGAAGGCTCTACTTTACTTGGTCTTTTTTTTTGTAGTTTTTACTAAATACTCTCTCTTTCTGTATGACCTTCCTACACTTCCCTTTGGTTTGGGTATTGTTAGAAAGCAGGATAAGAACAGATTGGCAAGTTGATACAGACTCACTCTATTATGACAAAAATTTACTGCTTCTAAGCATGTGTGGGGGTGGGGGCTAAGTTTCCCAGACTTTTATTTATATCATCTAGTAAAGAAAGCTCATAGATTAATACGGTGTTTTAAAAACAAAATCATCACCTGAACATAGGAACCCCTCCTGGGCAAAACCTTGGTACAAATGCCTATCCTCTTATGCACGTAATAGCATATCAATACCTTTTTATAATGGAAATTCAATTAACAACTTAAAGGTTCACAACTTCTTTCACAATCTTATAAAATATTTACAAAATCGGATTTCTGACTTAAATTTTAAAAAAAAAAAAATATATATATATATATATATATATATATATATATATCTATATATATATATATATATATATGTATGTATACTATTATTTCTCACAATTTATTTATTTAACCCCAACATTTTAATATGGGTAAATGTCTGATTTTTCTAATTTCCCATGATTAAAGCAAAAACAAACATTGGACTTTATATCAATTAAATCCAATTATTCAGAAGCTATTTCCCTCAAACTGTCCACCCAAAGGATTATCTTCCAATATTAAACCAAATTGTATACCATGTACATTCAAACTTTACCTTGGTAATTTCCCTGAAACATTCAACTCATGCAGGAGTTTATATGTCATTACTACAAAGAGAAAGCCATTTCCATAGCCTATAGGATAGCAATAAATAATACATTTAAAATACCTATGTTTATTCTCCTTTTTGACATAATTAGTTTCATATCCAATTGAAAATAGCCATATAAAACCTCAATATCTTATATCTTAAAATACTTTCCATCAAAAATATTCTTTAAAAGAAATTATGCTATTTAATATTGCATACCTTACTCCAGTCAAAAATCTTCATTCAGCCCTAACCTTTCCAAAAAATTCATGCGATATGATGAGACAAATGTTAATATGTTACATTTTCTGGTGTTGCAAAAATCTACAGAATCTATGGACTATTCTATTAGAAAAGAATAATAATTTTTTACCCAATATGATGCCCATAGATTGGACATTCACAATTGTATATATCCCTTATACAAATTCCCATAAATCCAGCATGTTGTTGTTGTGTCTTTCGGCTTTTCCCGGTTAGGGGTCACCACAGCGGAACTCCGGTCCACTAATGATTGGTGGTTGATTTTTACGTACCGAGTTACCAGCCCTGATGCACAACCTTCAACGAAGGTACGCCCATTCACGTATGTCTCCACGCAGAAGACGCTCTAGCTGAGAATCAAACCAGACAGCGTCTTACTGTGAGGTGACAATGCTACCGCAGCACCACCACCGCAGTCTCCCATAAATCCAGCATATGTATTTTAATTACATGTTTCTGCATACTAAAAAAATATATATATATATATATCCCAAACCTCATTAGATTTAAATTCCATAAACTGGAAAAACTTTGTAGAAATGGCTTAGGAGCATTTAAAAGCCATCAAAACCACATCTATAACCTCTGATACTGGAGCTAAATATTTCTCTTATCAAAGTACCAGTATCTTTTAACTGTGTTTACTGCCTCCTTGGTTTTGCCTTTTGATTACATTTTGTACTAGGAGTTGGTTTCATCCATATGTGGTGAGATTTTTTGTGACTGAAATACATACGGCAGCAGGAAAGCAATTCAGGGGGTGTGGGACAGGGTCTATATTATTTCAGTGAACATTTAAAATAGCAAAAGCTGTTTAATCAACCCAATAAAGTCGAAATCCCTAAATCCCAAACACATGGAACAGCAATTTTTTTTCCCAGGGAATTAGCATGAATTTCTGAAGGATAGAAGTCTGAAAGTCAAATGTATGCCGTTATTCCCTGACAGCAGTCCATGTGGACAAAGACACAAATAATGGGGAGACAAAACACTAAAAATAGGGACACCACTTGAATATTGCCCTCACACACAGAAAAGTGGATTGAAAACAATATATGCATCAGCACGAATTTCTGAAGGATAAAAGCCTGAAAGTCAAATGTATGCCATTATTTCCTGACTGCAGTCCTCAATGACTTGTCAGAAAACCACAATAGTCACTATATAACATAATAATATAACAATAATATAATAAATATTGTTTTTTACATCCTAAGGAATGTTTAAGCGTAGCTAAGCGGGTGTGTGCATTATGGCCCTCCACTTACCATAGCCTAAACATCCCATAGGAGATAAATACAAATATACAGCTAAAATTCCCCAGCTGAGATAGTGTAGTTGTTCGAATCTTGGCTTTACATACAGGCATTAATGGTTCGAGTACCAAGACAGGCAAGTTATTTTTATGTGGGAAAGCAGTGTTAAAATTATTTTTTAAACTTAAATTATGTAGTACCTGCTTTTTGTCAAACAGGGAAATGTAGCTCATGTAAAATGGAAGTGTGAGTGCATATAGCATGTGAAATCATCCATGTATATACAAGTGTCCCATACAGTATAGTCACATCCCTTGCTAATGTACTGAAAGCACGTAGAGGGATGTCATGTAAAGTAAATCATATATACCTACTAAATGAAGCCATCATCCTGATATTTTTTTAAATGAAATGTAAGCAATGGTCAGCAATGCCAAGGTATGCTTACCAGGTTTAAGCATCACTTACACTTGATTGCTAAGCAGCAGGTAGCTCAGCTAAGCAGATTTGCCCACTGTTAAGCAGTGCTCAGTAAGCGGTGCTAACTGAAGCTAAGAGGGTTTAACCATCTCTTAGCAATGCTTAGCACCACGCAAAACCATGCAAACCCTCTTAAAATGGCTTAAAAGTGTCTTAATCACTCTGTTTCCATCAGCCCTTGTTCTGCCCGGAAAGAAAATTATCAGCCCTACCAAGTTTCAAACCCAGAACAATCACAGCAAAGTACCACTACACCATCTGGGCTGTAGAAATCTGTAATGATTTTACAAACATATCATTCATTCTAGTCATTTTTATTAATGAAGAAAAATAATCATTCTCTAGTCTAAAACCCAGAATCCAGAGCACAACAATCACAGCAACATGCTTCTACACCATCTGAGCTGTAGGGATTTGGAATGTTGTTACAAACATATCATGCACAACAGGGGGAATTATATATCCGTAGTACTGTCATATACATATATATGTATATATACATACCAATATAGATATATATTGCTATGTATGTGTGTGTGTGTGTGTGTGTGTGTGTGTGTGTGTGTGTGTGTGTGTGTGTATATATATATATCTATATATATATACATGTATATATATATATATATATATATATATATATATATATATATATATATATATATAATTTTTTGTCATACAGAGATATATAGACAGATAACCAACCTCTTACTGCAACATATCTACAAAAAGCCTGACAAACATGGGGAATAAAGGGAAAACAACAGTGACATATTTGAAATATGGCTGTCATATGCATAGAAGTCTGCTAGAGTGGCATGCTGTGCATTTGCATACAATGCCAGACAGATTCCAGGTCTGAAACACAAATGAATGTCAAAATTCCTGATGTCAATGCTCACATCATCCCACTGATTCTCAGAAACCCACAACTGTTGTGGCCAACAGACAAAACATATGATCCACACATTAGGGTAGTGTCTAGACATCTGGACAGTGGAGAGGTATGACCGCAGCCATGTAACAGAATGAAAAAAACAGTGACAGTCACCATCCATGTCACTCAGCACCTTTTGAGTCACAGTAAGACCAACATGACACCAACCCAAATCAGCTCTTCCAATTACCCATGTATATCCAAATATATCATGCACTACAGGGATGGAACTGTAGGGAAAAGCAGATACTGGTGAATAAATATCCACCCACAACCATTTGCACCACAGTCACGGCAACATAACAGTACCACAAATAAACTCTAGAGAAAAACGACTGTTTGAATGAACATATGCTGATTCCCAGTCACACAATACACTGATAGTAACTGGCCCAGCTCACAGTATACTGGAAATCCTGAGGTGTCACAGGACCTTTCTTAGTCTGCCCCAACAAACATACACACTGATAGACCTCCAGCAGCTGTAGCAGCATGCTCAGTCAGATAGAAAAAGGATCTGTGACACTCACATCTGCAACTCTGCCAACCCAGTCAAACAGACATCTACACACAACACTACTACACAATCTTTGCATTTGCTTCACAATGGTCAGACATACATAACTCTCATATATACAGATTTGCACAGAATGTCCAGGGTATGAGACTATGTTTATGGCCACTGCTGCATACTGCTTTCACTGCTACGTCAATGGGATGAGACATTGAGTGCACTCAATAAATAATGATATCACATACCCCTGAACCTCTTACTGCAAGACATCTGGACAAAGCATGACATACTTGGGGGACAGGGGGCTGGAAAGAGTGACATATCTCACATAATGGTGTTACAAACTGAAACAGTTGACAGTGTCACAGACTTTGTTGTAACATAACATCCCAGCAGGATATGATGTCTGAAACACCAATGGATGTCAACAGTTACTATGACCACAATCCTCATAGTATTCCACTGCTTCCACAAAAACAGATGTTGTCTGAGTAACAGACCAAACATAACAGGTGACCCCCTGGGCAGTGTGTAGACATCAGGACAGTTTAGAGGTATGTCAGAGACATATCACTGTCAGAAGTAAAGTCAAACAGAAAATACATGTCCAGATGAACCCTGTTAAATTAGCAACCCTCTTATGTGTATAACAGCAGTACTGACTTACAATCTGTACTCAGTTCTGGAGCTTTGTTCCCCATGTTGCTGGGCTGCCTCTGCATGTCCTCTCCTGAGAGGTATTCCTACCTACTGTCTGTGCAGCTGCAGCCCCCACATCTCCATAATGTTCTCCACACAGGGAAGGAAAAGGGGGGAGGCAAACATGAAGGTTGTAATTATAGCACTGTGTCACTATGACATTGGCAAATGGAAAGACAACACAGTTGTTCTGGATGAAAGTAGCAAGTGGGAGACACCGATTGGTGCACAGGCCATCACCTGCTCATGAGCAGTACCTACAAAAGGCAAGATGCTGCCTATTCAATACAGGTCTCAACCCATCTACACAAAGATAGACTGTGACTACACAAACCTAACCATTTACATTGTTGTGAGGGAACCCCTGAGCACTATAACAAGTACTTCACTCATGTAAGCATGTAATGGAATGCAGAAGGGGGTATGTAATGATGTCAAATGGGGCATTAAACACTAGGCTGCAACAAGACCTGCTAGACACACATGCTGCTGTCCAGCACCTATGGCCATTACTACTTGCTCTGCCTGCATTGACATGGAGCACATCTCTGGCCCCAGAGTCATCCCAGCAAAGGTCAGCTCATGTATGACTACCACTGGAGTCTCTGTTGTCCAATACTGAGTGTGTCAGTGGTAGGCCAGCTACCTGGGATGTTATAATTACTCATATGTCACCTGTGAATGCTACTCTGATATATATGCTTGTCTTACAAATGTAATAATTGTACATAAGGTATGTGCATACTACACGATAGGTGCAGATGTGTGTGTTGAACTGTATGTGATATACTGAGCCCATACCTGACAACTGTTCAGATTATTGCAGACTGACCACGTCTGCCTCATATTTGTAGTCAATGCCTCAGACAGTTGAGTATTGTCTGGCACATCACTGGCAACCCATTAAAGACTGAAGTCATAACACATTAGCATACATTTCATTGTCAGATGTCATATTCTACAGAGTACACCTGTGAATGTGACACCGTCTTTGCTGGCAACTAAATGTGTTTCAGCTAGTTTCATAAAGTGACACTGTTTAATGGCCTTTGACCACCACTGATATGTGCCTTTGTGGAGATGTCTTGCTCTAACAAGAGCTAGGTCTTACCATGATACCCATGTCAATGCAAGTGTACCTCATCCCTTAGGATGCTGACATTTGTGCAGTCACTGACACCTGCTTTCTAGCTGTGGAGAGCACACCAACCTTGCCAGGTCATTCATCCCATTAAATGTGTAGACCCCAAATGGAGGCCTGCAAAGCCACAGGAGGTGGAGTGTTGAACATTAGCATACACATACACACCTCCAGGCTGGACAAATAGCATGTCGCATGGGTGACATCCCGAGTGCAGTTAACAGTTGATAAAACACCTACTCAATTCATAGCTAGCTACAGGCCTCCAAACAACTATGGACATCCACCACACCTATTGGGACCTACTTGAATCTGTCAGAATTCAGTTGTCTACCTTGCTCCTGCGTGACTTCAAATACCCAATTATAGTATGTCTGACCTATGCATCGGAACATGAATGCACTTGGATTCCTTTGCTTTGTCAATGTCAGTGCAGTGGATCAGCTGGTCAACACTTCTACGGCAGGTGGAATCTCATGTACCTGGTCCTAACTAACATGATTAGCCACTGTAGCACTCATACAGTGCTATCTTCCTTGATAATATCTGACCACAATGCCATCACTGCTCCACCCCCCCTTTACAGTGTCAAACTGAATGAACTGTACACAAATGACTATAAATCCCTTCAGAGTAGGTAGAAGTAGTTGTACAGCCAACATCCCATTTGTTGGCGCTAGCAACAGTGTCCAGGCCCACACGACAATACTATGTGGGCACCCACATAGATGTATGGACTCAGCAAACCTGACAGGGCAACATCATCCCCCTCAAGGTAGGGTAAACACATGTGGATGGCAGCAATACACAAATACCATAATAGATACAAATAATTGCTAGACAGGCCAAGAAGGAACAGATGCCTCACTGGAAACAATGTCACCTTGGTTTGTACAAACAAATAATGGCAGAGATGATGTACCCTAAGTTGTCTTTGAGTGAAAATCGGGCACATCTACCAAGGAAAATCATTATGCCTTCCACACATGTCTGCAATGCCAGAGGCAACACACAATTCTGCTCTGTAGTACTGGTCAATAACACAACATGCACATATGGCATAGATATAGGCAACAGGCTGCAGACAGTTGAATTGTAAACACCACCCCCCATCCCCCCAGTGGTACACATGTGCATGTACAGCACCTGCCCCCCTCCCATCATCAGGAAGCAGGTCCGTAATGCCCTCTCAAAGGCAATACACAGAGGTCTCCATAGTCATGATACCATCCCTGGCCACATCCCACATGAACACAGGCATGGTCTGTCAGATCCATTCCGCACTGTAGTCAACCACAGCCTGAGCACCGGTGTCACCCCACCTGCACAGAGGACAGCCACTGTAATCCCTATACACAAAGGTGGAGCTTTCCACTAACCCAGCCAATACGATGCACATCAGCCTAAGTAGCCTGCTCTGCATGGGCATGGGAGGCAATATCAAGGATATTATGAACAGGGACATTGGCAACATCAAAATGGCTGGACCCACACACCATGGTATTGTCAAAGGAAGATCAGGCCTGTGAAACCTTACTGACCTCTCTGCAGTGGTCAACAAACAAAGGGATGAGGGGAAGATGGTGAACAATGCCTACCTTCACCTAGCACAATCCTCCCACACTAATCCCCAGGTGGACAAGATGCATAAGCCTAAACAGCTAGGCACCAAACTGTAGATTACCAGATGGGGTAGCTGACTGGCCCAATGATAGTAGCCACTCACTCAAAGTAGTAGAACCCACCTCTATTGGTACATTCATCCACAACGGTGTACCCCAAGGATTGGTCTGGGGGCCTCTATTGTATGATTGATATATATATATATATATATATATATATATATATATATATATATATATATATATATATATATATATATATATATATATATATATATATATATATATATGTGTGTGTGAGGTACAGGACAATATCCCCGTCGGGGCTGTGAAGATGCAGTTGTGACTGGCCACAGGTGGGGATGTCAGTCCCACCTAATCCATATGGGGCCTCATGGGCTTCTGATTCCCAAACACTATCCCTGTCTAAGGTATTTACCCACCACATGTGCCATACACCACACCTGTCTGCTGTCCTGTCTGTCTTGTCTGTCTCTCTACCTACCCTACCTCTCCAGACATACGTACAATCTTTTCCCAACATCCCACTCTCACCTTAATGAAGAAAAAAGGCATCTGTCCCCCAAAATATTATTGCCCCCATACATAGCTGTCCATTTTGCACAGGTGTCCACTGGACACATTTAAACTGGTCCAATTGGCTTGACAACACATTTCTGTTGTCCTCACCCCTCTCTCTGTGATTTGAGTGTCCAAATTCACCTTCAGATTCTGTAAAAATGCACAGCTGTTGTATAAGAAATGGACAGCTATAGACCTTCCCTACACCTCTCTAGCTACCTTTCATATTGCTTTCTCTCTCTGTATGCCCCTTTCTCACCACTTTCCTATAACCCTGTTTTTTTCATGGAATGTACCTGCTTAATCACTCTGTCTCCATCAGCCACTGTATTTCTTAGTAAGGAAATAATCAGCGCTGCCAAGTCTTGAACCCAGGACCCTTTACACTAGAGTCAGAGCAATGTACTACTACACCATTTGAGCTATATCAATATTTAATGCTTTTTCAAACATATGCAGATATATACAGATATATATTTAGTGAGATACATATATATATATGCAACATAGTAATATATATATATATATATATATATATATATATATATATATATATGTGTGTGTGTGTGTGTGTATGTGTGTGTGTGTGTGTGTGCTCATAACATGTAGTGCATTCGTATCTCAGAACCATACCTCTCAAACTGTTAGTGCAAGAAATCTGGGCAAAGCCTGTAAGAATGGGGGGATCAATGGGTCAGAACTAGGGACATATTTCATATATTGCTCTTAGAAATGTAGAAAGTTGCTAGAGTAACAGGGTTTGTTTCAGCATACATGTTCTGACAGATATGAGGTCTGGAACTGAAATTATGTCATCATTTACTGACAGACATCCTCAGATCATCTCTGTGATGTACCAGAGAAATTAGAATAAATTGTGGAACAGGGACAAACTTTGAGCAATAAACCTGGATGCTCTGTAACAATCTGGCCAATTGAGAGGTATGCTCAGAACCCCTTATTGCAACAAATCTGGACCAAGCCTGACAAAGTGGGGGGATAAAGCCATGTCAATAGGGACATATTTGAAATACCTGACTTGATAAGCTGAGACAGTTGCTAGAGTAACACCGTCTGTTCTAACATATATTGACTGAACTAGCACAACTCCAAGACTCAATTGCTTTTCAGTAGTTAGTGCCTGAAATCCTCACACCATCCCACTGATTTGTCAGACATACACAGCAGTTATGGGGACCAGGCCAAAGATATGACAACTGGACAGCCTACGAATATCTGGACAAAACATGACAGTAGGGAAAGTACACTGAGCTGCTTAGCATGTCACCAAGCACCATCCAAACTACAGTCAGACTGACAAAACCCTATCCCAAGCCAGCTATGGGGAATTACACATGCATTTGCAAACATATCAGGCACTACAGGCATGTAACAGTAGTGAAGAACAGTCACCAGTTTAAGCCTCATACCTCTCAACCTATTAGAACAAGAAATCTGGACAAAGCCATATATAAAAGTGGGACAAAGGCCCAAAAATAGGGACAATTTTTAAATATTGCTTTTACAAACATAGAAAGTTGATAGAATAATATTTTGTGCATTAGCATTAATTTTCTGAAGAACAGTCACCAGTTTGTCTGTCATTATTTTCTACTATTAGAACAAGATATTTTGGGACAAATAATAAATAAAAAGAGGAGAAAAAGGCCAAAAAATAGGGACAATTTTTAAATATTGCTTTTACAAACATAGAAAGTTGATAGAATAATATGTTGTACATTAGCATTAATTTTCTGAAGGGAATGAAGTCTGAAACTCAAATGTCTGTCATTATTTTCTAACTTCAATCTTTAATAATTTGCCACTAAATTATCAGAAAACCACAATTTTGTTAAAAACAGACCAAAAATATGAGGCAAAAATCTGGACATTCATTAAAATGGTGAGCCTACATACCACAACCAATTTCAACACAGTCATACTGGTAAACCAAATGAACAGTAGAGTATAATGACTGTGTGAACATAAATATCATGTTTGACACACAGTACCCATGCGTATACTGCCCCAAGTCACACAGTGTAGTCTGACTCCTGTGGTGGTACAGAACATGTCTCAGTCTACCCCTACAAACATATATAGCTGATAGACCACCATAAACTGGAGCAGCATGCACAGTCAGATAGAAAAGGAGCCATGACACTTAAATGTATCCCCCTCCCTACACAGCACAACAAACATGTACACACTACACTGCTACACAATCCTGACAGGCTAACAATTGCTTTACATACACAGACCCCTCAACTGTACAGATTCCTACAGAATGTCCAAGCTCTGTCCTCATATATATGCCCCTCTCCTTATAACATGTCTGGCATTCTGTTATATCACTGGGATGATATCAGGAAGGAAGGCACTAACTAATGATATAGCATACCTATCAACTTCTTTCTGCTTGACATTTGGACAAAGCCTGACATAATTGGGTGACAGAGGCACAAACACAGGGGCATAATTGCAATATTGCTGTTATAAACTGAGAATGCTGCTGGTGTTACAGGGTTTGTTGTAGCATATCTTAACTGAGGGATATGAAGTCAGAGACACAAATGGAAGTTAGCATTTACTGACTGCAATACCCAGGGTATGCTACTGATTTGACAAGGACAACAACTGTTGGAGAAACAGACCAAACATAAGAGTCCAACCTCTGCCCATTCTGCAGATAGCCCTACAGTTGAGAGTTATGTCAACCACATAACACTGTCAGACTGAGACTCATGCAGACTATCCATGTCCACCAGTCCTAGCATAAATCCAGATGAATAACAGCAATACTTACATTCTGTCCCAAAGTCTGGAACTTTCTCCCCAATTCTGTTGGGCTGTCACCACAGTTTTAGTTGTAAGAGGTACTTCCAACTACACTCTGTGATGCTGGTGTTCACACACCTCTATGAAGTCCTCCTCACAGGCAAGAAAAAGGGGTAATGACTACATGATATACTACATTATAGGAGTGTGTTGCCATGCCATTGACTATAGGAATAACAACACAGCTGTTCTGCATGCATTTAGCAAGTAGGAGACACCAACTGGTGGACAGGCCATCAGCTGCTATTGAGCATGACCTACAAAAGGCAAGCTGGTATCTATGCAAAACCGATGTATACCTTACATCAGAGAGAGAGAGAGAGAGAGAGAGAGAGAGAGACCACGAATAAAATAAAAAGACTCAGAAACTATACTTGAAAATAAAATAAAAGGTATGTCAAACAAGTAAGGATGTAATGGAATGCAGTAGGGGGTATGTAATAATAGGAAATAGGAAGTTTAACAAATATGTCTCAACAATACTTGCTGTACTGATATATTACTGATCAGCACATATGGCCATAGCATCTGGGTCTGTCCACAGTGACAGGGATCACAGCTCATGCTCCTGAGTCACTCCAGGAAAGGATGGCTCACACATGACTACTACTGGAGTATCATTTGACCAATACTGACTGTGACACCGCTAAACCAGCTACCGGGATGTCATAGATATCCATGTTAATTCTGAATACAACTATGATAAACATGTTTGTCTCACAAATCTGAGAGACCTATACAGGGTATGTGCATAGTAAACTACTGTTGCAGACATGTGTTTTGAACTGCATGTGATATACTGAGGTCATACTATTCAACTGTTCAGTGTTATGCATACTGACCATATGTGTGCCTCACATTTGTAGTCATTTACTAATAACAGTTGAGTTATGTCCTGCAAATCATTGGCAAATCTGTGAAGACTGACATTAGAACACAATAGCATACATATAGATGTCAGACATCCTCCAGGGTAGTTCTGTGTATGCAAAGCCTACTGTGCTATCAACTGACTTAGATGTGTTAAAGCAATATTAACTAAGTGTCAATATATTTGGCCTATTGTCCCACATTTATGTGTGCCATCTTCCAGATGTCCTGCTCTAACAGGTTGAGAGGTAAGACTGAGCAGGAAGAGTGTAAATACAGTGTGCCATACTGACATAGAACAGAAATGTATATCAGGTATTACCTGTGCATATGTATGTATGAGTAGGTGTAGCTGGAAGCCTAAAAACAACAGACATGAGATGCAAAACATCAGGTAAATAAGCTATACATGTTGTACACGTGTGCAATCTTAGTTTCAGTGCCTCCAACAGAGAAAGATTTCTACAGCTACTGGTTGTTGCATTGCCCTGACACAGACATGGGTACTAGGATAAGCATGATTATCCTGTTGAAATTGGAGAGGTGTCCAACTGTGTCATGATCTTGTGTCCATGCCTACTACAAACAGCTATATAAGCACCTACATTGCTATATGGACTCAACAATACCTGACTTGTAAAACCTGCCTCCACTAAGGTAGAGTAATACCCTTTGCTGGACAGCAGTAATACACAAACAACATAATTGGTGGCTATATTAGCTGTACAGGGCAAAGTAGGAGCAGGCACCAACTTGGCAGCAAGTCAACCTTTGTCTGAACGAGTATATAAGGTCACAGGTGGATTACTGTAAGGCTAACTATGAGTACAAAGTGGACACATCCACCAAGCAATCACAAGGCCATCTTTACATATGTCTGCAATCTCAGAGGCAACAAGCCAATCCACCCTGTAATGGTGGTCAATCACACCACATACACAAACACCATAGCTATAGCCAACCTGCTGCAGACAGATTTAGAGCAAGCATTATCCCCCTGTCTCACCATCAGTATAGTGGATATGCACAGCACCCAAACCCCTCTCCTCATCATCAGTGAGCAGATGCATAATGCCTAATCAAAGCCAACAAAAGCAAGTCTCCATGGGACCAGATAACATTCCTGTCTGCATCCTACATGAACTAAGGTATATGCTTCCAACTCCATTACACACTGAATACAAGCAAAGCCTGAGCACCATTGACATCCCATCTGTAAGGAAGTCAGCCACTGTCTTCCCTCTAGACAAATGTGAATGATGAATGGTGGTTTATGCAGTGTACTGGCCTTCATTGGGGGAACATGACACATCAGGACCAGGAGTGCAATGCAGGTTCATACTGTGCTGATAGATGACAGGGGTATGATGTGGTTGTAAGTGGTGGCTAATGATAGGCAGTGTTGATGTGCTGGCTCTGTAAACAACTTTGGGCAATGTCTGACATCCTGTGATGTGTTTCCCTGTTTATGTCTTCCAGGTGACATGCAGCAGCAGCCAGCATATACTGCAGTTGAAAATGCAGCCATCACCGATGCCATAATCCAGCACCATGGGGTGATGTTTGGCTGTAGCTGACAAAATCTGCAGGAGTGGACTGCCCTGTGGGATGACCTTGTCCACAGAGTTAACACCTTGGGCCACCATGGCCACACATACAATCAGGTCAGGCATCGGGCAACTGACCTGATGCGTCATGCCTGGAAAGGGGTGCTGCTGTGGTCAGGGACTGTACTGCTACAGGTGATGGTCCAGCCACACAGGTCCCACTTATGGCAACAGAGGAGCTCCTTGCCAACCTTGGGGCAGCACCTGCACAACAGCCAACACAAGAAACACAAATAGTGGAGCTGGGTGGCACCCAGGCAACAGGTGAGGAGCATCCAGGTAAGGCCACAGTGCACATCAATTTAATCATGTAGCAGTCATACTGTCTTCTGTAGAGTATCTAGATGCATATGTCAGTTCAAACTGCATTTGTGGGTGGGGTATAGTAATGCACACAAATGCACATGTATGGTGAAGGACAGCAAATTGTGTGCTATCAGAGCGTGTACTGTATATGTGCAGAAAAGTAGCATTCATCTTGTACCAATGCCAAATGTGAGTCTGCTGACAATACCTCTCCCCCACAACTACATAGGTACCTCTGGTCTGGATGTGGGACAACAGCTTGAAGCCAGTATGGGATTTTCCTGCTGTGGCTTAACAGTACCCCAGGCATATTAAGGTCATGCATTTAACTATGAACACAACTGTTACTCTCAGCCATATTGTGATATCTGCATGTTCACTTGTGGTGGAGTTAAATGAAATTGCATCACAGTGGTCATCACAGGGGCCTATTTGCAGGAGATGCCACATATCTGTAACATACCTCACAACCTGTCATTGCAAGAAATCTGGACAAAGACTGCCAAAATGGGGGGACAAAGGCCCAAAACTAGGGACATATTTTATAAATTAGTATTATACAGTGCATATAAATGGAGTACACATACCTGTTAGAATGCCACGTTTTTGTGATATACAAAAATGAGAGCACAATAAAATATTTCTGAACCATTCCAATGTTTCATGTGACCTATAACCTGTACAATTCAGTTGTAAAACAAACATATCTGTTAGGGGAACAACTATGACATATAAAAATGTACAAGAAGCTAGATGCATACGTGTCCACAGGCTGAAGCTAATACTGTGTTGAAGCAGCTTTTGATATAATTACAGCATTACATCTTCTTGGGTACACACCAGCCATCAATTGCAGAGACTCTTTGATTAACAGCAAATAATGGTCATCTGTTCTACCAGGATTATTCACATATTTACTCAGCTGCCAGCTACAGCAACAGCCAGTTCACATAGAGCTTACAAAGTAGCAAAGGGATCTCATTTGTGAAAGGTATCAGCCCAGAGAAGGGTACACACACATTTTTCACAGCATTGCATATACCATGGAATACAGTGAAGACAGTCATCAAATGGTGGTGAAAATATGGGGCAGCAGTGACATTGCAAAGAACTGGACATCCCTCCAAATGGAGTTGCAGGAATCTCTGGCAAGCACTGGTTGTGTACTACATGTGACAACAATCTCCTGTATTCTCCACATTTCTGGCCTATGGGGTAGGGTTGTTAGATGGAAGCCTTTTCTCACACACAACAACATCTAGGACTGGTGAATTTCTCAAGAAAAATGCATCAGGTCTCCCAAAAGCATGCAGGAAATGCGTTATGGTGTAATGAGACCAAGGTTACATGTTTTGGCCACAATACCAAAAGGTTTGTTTAGCACAATGACAACACTGTGCATCACCAAAAGAACATCATCCCAATGGTGAAGCATGGTGATGGCAGTGTCCTACTTTGTGGTTGCTGTTCATAAGCTGGAAGTGAGCCTTTAGCCAAGGTGGAGGGGATTAGGAACAGTTCCAAATACCAGTCCCTTTTGGTCCAAAATATTTATGTGTCTGCTAGAAAGCTGTAGATGGAAAGGAATTATACCATTCCACACGACAATGACCCAAACCATACATCCAAATCCAAAAAAGAATGTCTTCACCAGAAGACAATCAACATTTTTGGATGGTCCAGCCACAGTCCACGCCTACATCCAATAGAAAATCTGTAGTGTGCCCTGAAGAGGGCTGTGCAGAAGAGATGCCCTTGCAATCTGACAGAGTTGGAGGGCTTCTGCAAGGAAGAGTGTACAAATATTGCTAAGTCAAGATGTTCCATGCTGATACACACCTTCCCAAGAGGATGGACTGCTGTTATGAAATAAAAAGGTGCTTTAACAAAGTATTAGTTTAATGGTATGCATAGTCATGCAATCAGCCTATTGCACAAATTTCAACTTCTATATTTTATCCTTAACCAATGTGTTTGTTCTTCCATTGGATTGCACAGGTTATAGATCACATTAAAGGTGAGAAATGTTATCACATGATTTCTGTGGTCTCATGTTATATATCAGACAAACCTGGCATGTTAACAGGGATGTCTACACTTATAATATCCACTGCAACCTTAGAAGGTTGTTAGTATAACCAGTTCTGTTATAGCATTACATGTATTACAAGTTTTAAAGTGTGAAACTCAAAATATGTAATTAATTAGTGACACCAGTCCTCAGATCATCCCAGTAATGTGTCAGGCAAACACAGGATTTATGAAGAACAGACCAGAAATATGAGCCACATATGTAGACATTCAGTGACACTCTGCACAGTTGAGAGGTACATATGTTCTGTAGAAGTTGCCACTGTGCTATACAGGTGAACAGCAATTATGTGTACATGGGTGCAGTGTGTGCTACTTGGAGGCCCATCACCTACTAACACTACTCACGTATCACAGGTGTATATAAGTAGTAAAATTAAATGGAAAGGGCTGCACTGCATGATGTCGAGGGCCTTTCCCAGGGTGTGTATGTAGTGGTCTGACTCTGTTGTGAATGTCACCAGTTGGCTATTGTGAGGTCTGTGTAATGCCTGTCTGCCACCTCACCTGTATATGGCTGTGTGTGTGTGTGTGTGTGTGTGTGTGTGTGTGTGTGTGTGTGTGTGTGTGTGTGTGTGTGTGTGTGTGTGTGTGTGTGTGTGTGTGTGTGTGTGTGTGTGTGTGTGTGTGTGTGTGTGTGTGTGTGTGTGTGCATGTGTGTATGTAGTAGCAAACATTATAGTGCAGGTATTAATGTATATATGTTGTCTTTCCCCTACAGGTGGACATGCTGGTCATGGTCCCTCCCACTCAGAATCTGATGTCAGTGTTTCTGCAGACGCTGACAGTGGTGATGGTCATAGGCAGAGGTGGGGTTCTCAGGGGCTGAATGTGTGCCATTGGTTGGCATCCCACAGTCATCCACAATGTTCCTGTACACAGGCACAGTGCCGAAACATACCCTGTCCCCAGCAGCAACAGATGATGGACAGTTGGCAGGTGGTGGCATGGAACAGGCTAGTGTGGTGACTATGGCAGGTGTGAGTGTAGACACTGGCCATAGCCAGAGTGCAGGCGAGGTCCCATTCAGGCGGATAGACAGGGGTGCTCACAGGAGGACTACTGCTCATCAAGTCGTTGTTGCAATGCCACAGCAGGTGTCATCAGATGCATGTTTTGGGCTGTCATGGATGCACAGGCACATAGTGAACACACCAGGCAAATTCTCAGGGTGTTGGATGCAACTCTACCTGATTTATGTGGTGACATACATGACCTTGTTGAGGCCACATGTCAAAATACTGAGGTCATGCAAAGACAGTGGGGTGAGACCTTTGCAATCCTCTACCATGGCATATCTGTGCTAGAGCGTGTGGTGGGAGATGGCCATCGGCCACGTGGACGTAGGTCAACACAAACATCAGCTGAGAGTCTACGGAACTGTGCACCTTCACACCCCTGTAGTGGCAGTGACAGCAGCACTACCAAAGGGTGGTTGCTGTCCACATCACAACAGACCAGGCCATGGGCACGTGGTCCTGGCCAGTCCCGTCAGGGACATGGATCCAGCAGTCACCATCAGGAAGCAGTACTGCATCTGGCCTTGGGAATGGTGGTGCCAGTGAGACCCCTGGCAGGACTAGTTCCTGTGTCCATTTTTCAAAGGCAGTGAACTGGAAACCCTGCCATGTACGGTCCACAGCTGTGAAGCATACCCCTGTGTAGGGCAGCCGCTTGGCATGACTGTGTGCATACACACACATATCTGTATCACAGGCAGGTCACCTCCAGACACACAGCACCTCTGGACAACCCATCTATAGGATACCTCTCCAAACACACACACACACACACACACACACACACATATGATGTCAACTGTATGACCCAGTTTAGGCCTTTGGCAAACCCACACCACATCCTGTGCATATGACTATACCTGTGCCACATCCCTGTCATCCATACCATCGATGCAGGGACATGCTTATATGGGTCTGATGCACAGGGTGAATATAGTACAGTGTAGCTTGTTATACTGTGTAAGGTACTGTCTGCTGGCATTTGTTATGGGTACATATAAAGGTGTATGCACCTTATTAGCCATGATGTGTTATTGCTGTTAGTATCACTGACTGAATGTAGTCTGCCATGCTGTATTCTGTTTGTGTTCCAGGTGTCTGTAGACTGCGGACCTACAGACATTACCAACATGGAGTATGGCAGAGTGGAAATACACTGACCATTTTATAGCCAAGGTACAGCTTTATATGTAAGTTTAACAGGTGTGTATGCATGCAACAATGTGTGAGGGATACTGCTGTCAGACAGTGTGACCTTGCATACATATCCCTTGTCACAGACAGGTAGCCTTCAGCCATGTCACCTCAGTGTTGTGTAATATGACAGGCTCATACAAACAGAACAGGTTACTGGATTACTGTCAGTAGGTCCCTCACCAGCTTTGCCATTAAATTAACTGCAATGGATTCATCTGTCAGCACCTGATGCAGTTGGTGAGGGCATGCATGGTACTGTGTATGACAGGTTTGTGGTATATATTCCTGAGTTCACAGGGTGGAACAGGGAGACAAAATTGTATATCCTTCACATACACACAGTAAAGACTGACACGGGATGTGCATACAGTAACACAAATGCAGTTGGCAATAGACAGATTAGTAAACCTACATATCCACTTTAATGTACTATAATACTACATACACATGACATGCCCCACATAGATTTTATGCCTGGGATATAACCCACTACCTCCTACAACACGTAATGTTGTGAATGCCTTCATGGATAGTGAGATAACCCATCATAAATAGCAACTGAAGTAATCTATTGCTTCTACAAGCCTGGACAAGTGATAGGGTAACAGATATTGTATCAGCATGATGTTTCAGTCAGGTATGATATCTGATGCTGGCATGTGTGTCACTACACTAAGTGTGACCTATTTGGCAACAATATAACAAACATGGCCATTGTTAGGGGACACAAACCACATATAGGTTGCAAACATTTGGATATTCCATATACATCTGTACAGATGACTGGTATAACATGCTGCATGTGAGTCAGATGCCATTACAACTCTATATAAAGTAATGCCATTGGGAGGTGGTAAAGAGGCATGGATGGTACATCAGAATGGTATAACCGACACTGGATATGATTTACACACACACACACACACACACACACACACACACACACACACACACACACACACACACACACACACACACACACACACACTCACACTTGCCAGTACCCCTACCTATCTAGTTATTCCTATTATAGTGTTACGAAGTTATCAGACATGCCACAGAGCTTATATGATTTTGCCTTGTCCCAAGGTACTTCTAAGATGAATGACATCAGCAGGCCTTGTAAAGTAGAGTGATGGGAAGTGTACAGGGTGGTACACAACTCAAAATGGTATCTCACAAACACACACACACACACACACACACACACACACACACACACACACACACACACACACACACACACTTACTTGCCAGTATTGAGATTAGAACACCTGCCTATGCTACAGTGTTATGCTGTGATCACATGTGCTACAGAGCTTACTGGGCTGACAACTGGCCAAAAGTGCTGATAAGGGGAATTACATCAGCGGGACTGATAAAGTAGGGCACTGTGTGGGAAACCTATCAAAATACTTCTTCCTACAGACATGCACACTTATCCACTCACACACACATTTGCTGGATCTGAGTGGAACCCCTGCCTATCTAGTTATTTTTACTATAGTATTACACAGTTATCACATATGCTGCAGAGCTTACTGAGCTGACAAGCAGCCAAAGGTGCTGATAAGGGGAATGACATCAGCAGGACTGATAAAATAGAGCACTGGTTGGGAAACATATCAAAATACTTCTTCCTATAAACATACACACTTATACACCCACACACACATTTGTTGGATCTGAGAGTAGAACCCCTGCTTATCTAGATTTTTGTACTATAGATTACGCCGTTATCACACGTGCTACATTGCTTACTGGGCTGCCAACTGGCCAAAGGTGCTGATAAGAGGAATGGTATCAGCAGGATTGATAAAGAAGGGCACTGGGAAGTGTTGTGGGTGGGAATGGCCTAAGACTGTTTCACCTACAAACAAACGCACACTCTCTCCCTCTCGCACACACAACTGTCACATGCACAGTTGCCACTATTGAAATTAGAACCCCTACCTATCTAATTATTTGTACTATAGTGTTACACAGTTATCGCACGTGCTATATAGAGGTGATACGTGTCCAATGGTGTTTCTAAGATGAATGGCAGCAGCAGATCTTGTGAAGTAGGGCAATGTGTAGCACATGAAGTAGCACTTTTATGCTGGCATGGGCAACTGTTTACAACTGGTATGCCACTGTCCACAAGAGGACATCATTGTATGCCATTCAGGGTATCTGTGTGCGTGACTCACTCTGTCTGTGTCCCCCTGTGTGTGTCTCTCTATCACTGTCTGTCTCTCACTTTCCCATATCTATGTGTGCATATGATTGACACATATTACCTGTTGTCCATATATATGTCTGTGTATCACATGCAACAGATGGAGATATATCACACATGGGCCACCTACAGCTAGCTGAGGGTAATCCCGTCTGATGTGTGTGTGTGTAGGGACAGTTAAGGTGTACATAGCTGTCTGTATGCACAGACATATATACACAATGTAGTCATATAGTCTGATGTGGGTTCCAACATGTCCTGTTATTCTCCAAGTGTAGGAGCATGCCCAGTGTAACCTTCTACAGTTAGAGTGGGACTCCATTCCAGAGATAAGTACACTCTGGTCTGGGTTTTGTGTGCTACAGTCATACCTCTCAGGAGTACACAGGACTTTCCTTGAGGTACTGGGTTTGTTTAGTAGACATTTTCTGACATATCTGTAGTCTGACACTGCAATGTATTGTATCATTACCTAGTGGCAGACATCCTCAGATCGTCACAGTGTTTTACCAGAAAAATACTAGTTGTATAATGTGTAGGCCAATATTATGAGGCCAGCTATGTACATTCTTGCCCAATAAGGCCAGCTGGGAGGTGTGGCTACAGTCAGTTGAGTGATGACACACTGTGTAAACAGTCCAGCAACTTGGTGATATACTGGCTGGGAATCTCCTGCTTGTGTGGTATCTTTCTAACCTGGGATGTAATATCCTGGTGTGGCCATTCCTCTCAACTGTATATATTTTTTGTCAGATTGTCCAGGTGTTTGGCTAGAGGTTTCATCCAGTCAATGTAAACTTGGATTTGTATGGCAAGTTAGTTACATATAATTGAATGTGGGAGGTTGGCATAATGGTTAAGGTGTTTACCTTACAAACACAAGGTGCAGGGTTTGATTCTCACATGGGGTAATTGGCTAGGCTTAAAATGGCCCATAAGGTAAGTTAGCCTAGTACTAGTCTATGGATCTCTATGGATCTATGAAGAGTGATGTTACAAAATAATGACAGACATTACTGTTTCAGACTACTTAACCTTCAGACAATTTCCACTACTGCAAACCCCTCACCCTATCAACTTTCTCAGTATGTAAGGGTGATATTTACAACACATGCCTATCATTGTGCCTTTGTTCCACTTTTATTTCTGTCCTTGTCCAGACGTCTTGCTGTCAGAGGTTGGGAGTTATGGGTGTGGGTACAGAGTGCATTCTACTGTGCAGGCATGTCCATTATATGTAAAAGTAAACATAAAAAAAATAATTATTGAAAATAATCACTGGCAACAGTACCAAAAAGCATTATATTCACAAAAGCCTTACCACCTCAGCTACACAGCCTTCAAGAAGTCCATTACATGTGTAGTATATTCCACATAGCACTGTGACTTCCAGGTATGTCAGTGGCAGATCAGTAGGTGTCACTGACATACATAATAGTTGGCAGTGCAGTTATCTGCACATTTTCCTGTCAAAGACAGCACTGTACCTAGGGCACTACAAGATGAAAGCCAGGAGAACATGCTGGCCAGATCCTGACAGTATTAACCACACATACACATAGCTCATTGACCCCTGCATGTTGTGGACATACACCATGTTTTCATGTGTATTGGGACAGCCTTGCCAATGTGTGCTATGCTGCTCTTTCCCTGCAAACATACATGTTACTACATTTCTGTGGGTATATGGGGTGTCACACCTGTCAACTGTACACATTTGCACAGACTGTGCTGATATTTGCATTACATTTTGGTTCCATTTATCATACTATTGTGCCCTGTCTTGGGGACTAGAGGCATATCAGTAAAACCCACAGGTCAGATTGTAATGGCATACATTTGAGTTTCAGACTTCTTACCCTTCATAGCCTTATTGCAACTGCGGGGCCTGCTGTGCTATCACTGTGTAAGTCTGTAGGGGGTAATTCAACATTGCTACCATTTGTGGGCCTTTGACAGACATTTCTCTCTGGTTTTCTACAGCTGACTTGTGTGGGTCTGAGGGGTGGGTATGGGACTCTCACACTGACATCCATGCCTGTGACCTATGACCCCCCAGTTAGTTGGCCCCACACATATACTGCAGCGGGATTTGCCACCTTGAGTACTACTGCATAGTGTGGGGAGGCCAGTATTGGGCAGACATTTCCTGGTGTCCCACATAGCTGTCAGTTGCCTGCTGCTATCCCAGTAGGCCACCCCATTTCCCATACATATGCTACCAGAACATACTGATACATTCATTTATTGTTAAGATGACTGACTTAGCTTGTGCCTGCAGCAGTTGTGTGGATGGTGCTTGAGAGCTGCCTATGTTGGATGCATGCAGTACACTGTCTATACATGGTAAGTTACAGGTAGTGTGATGTGTGTGTCATCCAGTTTTACTGTGTGTGCGAGTAGATAAAGGTGTCAGTCCCTGGGTGTGTACAGTGTTATTGTGTGTGCTATAAGCTGCCTCTTTGCCAAGGCCAGGCCATATTGGGTACACCTCCATCTGCCTACAGGTGCTGGCTCATGGGGTTCCTTGTCTGAGTCCCTCTGTGCCTCTGGGGACCTTGGCAATGGTGGGTGGGCTGTGTGGTCATTCCCCATACTGTTCCTGTTGCAGCTGTTTCCACAGGATCATATTGTACAGCATGGCACATGCTATGAACATGTGTGCACATGTGACTGGAGAGTACTGCAGGGCTCCACCAGATATGTCCAGGCAGTGGACCCATGACTTGAGCATCCAAAACACATGCTCTATAATGATCCTGGTTTGTGCGTGTGCCTCATTATGGCATTCTTGAATGGGTGTGTGTGCCTTTCTGATGGGTGTCATCATCCATGGCTCCTAGCCAGCATCCCCCACCAGCTGGCCATACAGGATGTCCCCCTGGCAAATCCCTTATACAGCTATGAAGAATGCCAGATGTGGGAGTCGTGATAGCTTCCAGGGCTGCCAGCACACACATCCTTGATAATGCCCTGGGCATTGCGCATGACCTGGATGTTGATGGAGGGGAAGCCCTTGCAATTTATGTAGACCCTACCCTACTCACTGTGTGATGATTTGATGTGGATGTGCGTGCAGCCTATAGCACCTACTACCTTAGGGTATTCTGCTACATGGTGGAAGAGGTACATATTGCTGGTCAACTCATGAGTGTGGGTGAAGTATATGTGCTCACTGGCATGTGATAGCATGGCATCCAGGAAATGGTGGAGTGCCCTGGATGCAAATGCCTGTAAGACCCCATGATGCCCCCAGTAGGTCTTTGGAAAGTATCTGTAGCTAGTATTCCTAAGGCTACACATACCTTAGTATCCACTGGGATGGGTTCCCCTCTGTTGGTTCTGGCTCTGAGGCGAGACCGGCACAGCTCAAGAAGTTGCTGAAGTATGTCCCTGTCCACCCTGTAGAGCTCTACTATCTCCAGATCATGTAGCCCCCTGGTAGATTTCCCTGGGTCTGAACACTCTTCTTCTCCTGCTCAGTCTGGGGCAGTTGTCAGCTTTATCCTCCTCACTGCCATCAGCCTCCAGCACATACTGATGTATCAAAGCGATAGCAGCCCCTAGCATTTTGTCAGTTAAAATTCTCAGGTTTACTCCAAATTTGCAGAGTTTGTGGTAAAAAAAACAGACTGAGAGGTGTTTACATACTTTATAATGGTATTCTGCAACTGCTGCCTGTGTGATTGGCTGAGTATGATACATTCCAGCTGCCAGCTATATACTAATGACTTTGAATTGACCACTGTGAGTGGTAGAGACATTAGTGGTAATTTGTACATGATTGCCTTTATTCTGCTGTTCTCTTTTTTTCATTTTTTAGTTACATCTTCTCCCATTTTCTGCTATGCAACCACCTGCCAGCTATATTATTGGGTGCTTTGAATGGCCCATTGTGAGGTGCAAGAGTCCCATATTAGAGATTTCTGCTTCATTTCTCCTTTATTCTGCTGTTGCTCTTTTTTAATTTTTTTATTTACATCTCCCATTTTCAGCTATGCAGCCACCTGACAGCTATATTACTAAGGGCTTTGAATGGCCCATTGTGAGTTGCAGAGTCTCCTATTAGTGATTTTTACTGCATTTCCTTTCTTCTGCTAATTCTCTTTTTTTTCCTATTTCTGTCCTGTTTAAGTACCGGGGTGTGCCGCACAATCCCGTTTAGCTAAAGTAAACATTGTGAAATGGCCCTGTCCTGGATGTGAACATGCTTACCATTTCTTGACTCAGCTAAGCACAGCTAAGCTGCCTGAGACACACACCCTTGCTTAGCTGTGCTTAGCTGAACGCAAACTCGGGACACAGAGCTCTGATGTGCTTACAGCAAGCATGACACACCCCCTGTTTCATGTCAGCTGCTTCTTCTGCCTACATGATCATGTTATAGCACCTATATGGTTAGGTGCAATTTGGCACTTAGAATATTTTTGTCATTCAGTAAATTTCCCCTCATTTGCATACCCCACTGCCTTGGTCCATAGTTACTGCACTACACCAGAACCTTTCCCCTTAGCAACCATTATTCCCTGGTATTGTTTTGATTCTGCTAACTTGACTATTATGAAAAAATGCAGATTTCCCTTAAAATTGTAAGAAAAAGCAGACCCGCTTCAGAGGAACCATTAGCTTTAATGTAAAATTCACACTGACTAAGTGCTTTCACCCACAGTTGAGCTTCTTCAGTCAGTACACACTAACAAAATAATCACTTAAATAACAATTAAATCATTAATCACGAGTACCAGTTAAAAAAATTAACCCTGTGAATGTCCAGTTCATTTCAATCCTAATGTTTGTTTATACATCAAAATTACATGTATAAATGTAACATAAAATAAGCATGTGTCACACTAACTAAACACAGTACAAAATTTAAAAATGTAATCATAATGAAATGAGTAATCATGAAAATGTTACATAGAGAAACATATGTTTTATATAAACTGAGATTTATATTTTAGTACACAGGCTATAGAGATGCTGTCATTGATGCCTGGTGCATTTTATTATGATTTAATGTTTAAACTTTTGTACTGTGAGAATTGAAATACCTTTAAGTTACCTTCCCACTTAGTGTCAGCACAGCTCCCCCCACCACACACACACTCACACACACACACACACACACACACACACACACACACACACACACACACACACACACACACACACACACACACACACACACACACACAGTCACACATACAACACTTGTTTCTTCTTGCCCTCTTTCCTCTCATCCCTACCTTCCCTGTTTCCCTCGTATGTTATCTTCTGCTTGCTGTCTTATTTTTCTCTGGTCTTAAGTTTCCATTTCAGAATCTTTTTTATGGTCAGAAAACCAGATTTCTTCACTGAAGTGGCTCCTTTAAACTAACATGATGTTTTTCCTGCCTTTTTGTATCTTATCGCATGTGCACATACCTAAGTACATGTTTCTGGGACTTCTCTTTTCCTGCAGGTCCTATACTATTTAGCTGTGACTAAAGTTGCATATTTTCACATTCTTAATTGGTAATAAGCTTTGAACTGCATCAAACCCCAAGCTGGACCTGTTGCAGTAAATCCATTGTCACACTACGAATGTTTTTTTTAATCCCAGCAGAATTCATGGCTGCAGTAGAGGAGAAGAAAAGGAAATATGGTCCATGGAGAAGCATCTGGATGGGCTTCAAGTAAAGCTGCATTCCTGCAGGATTCTGTATTGGGTCCACTGCTTTTTAACTCTACCATATTCACATTTCTAACTAACTTTAAAATGTGTGTTTTTATATACACTGACTGGTTGTAAGCTAGGAGCATTTGTCTTGACCCATATTGACCTAGAATAAATAAATAACTATTGTAATGCCATTTGACTAAAATATGCTCTCAACAAGTATAAGTTTATGATGTTTAGGCTTATAAAAATCAGATAATGTACTGCTTGAGAAGGTTATTAAGATGAAAGACCTGGAGAGAGTATTGAACGATAAACTACTATTTAAACATTGTGTTATGTAATTTATAGCAAAAAGTCTAAAACTAATAAACTGGATGACCAAGATTATGAAACAGGAGATCCATTTATTTTTAGTAGCCTGTTCAAAATCACCATATGTCCAGTTTTAGAATACAGCTCTATGCTTTCTACTTATACCAAGTCTAAGATTAAAATGTTGGAATTACTGCAGAGGAAATTAATGAAGAAGCTACCACCACTTGGAGGTTTTCCAATATTTATAAATGACAGTGTGGCTTTGGATCTATAGCTTTAGATACAGAACTCAGAGAGAGGAAAATGTGCCTAACACATAGATTATTTAAGGGCAAATCCTTTCGTGATATGATGGGACTGCAAGTCCATGACAGAGCAGTTACACATGATGATATATATTTTGTGGCAAATATAAAAAGAACTAGGAAAAGGGACAGCTGCCTTAAAAAAAATCCTTCATGATTTATAGAAAAAATACCCGCAGAGATATCAGACCGCATAGTGCAGAGTGATAAAGCCTTGACTGCATCCCAGATGATCCATGTTGAACTAGTGTTATGAGCACTGGAGGGACAAGGTGGGCTAGTATCAGAGTGAGTTGCCAATGCCAACTCACCTCCCTATCCTGGGGGAGGATAGCAGGTTGGATTTCTACATTTGTTATATCTACAACAATATAGCACCCGTGTTCCAAGTGGTGTACTTGGTTGAGATGTTGAGCATGTTTGGAAATGCACAGGCATCACCACAGGCAATTATAGTGGTGTACACAGGCTGCTGAGGGTTAGGGACACAATGAAGGAATGAATGGGTCACCTTTGTACATGAAGTGAAGCCACTGCACTGATCCTGTGTACCCCCACCCAAAAAATACCTGTAGAGATTAGAGTAGTGCCAACTTTAAATCAGTCTACAAAGAAACTATACGCCTCAGTTGATAATAGAAAGTTTGGTTATGATGTCTGTGTTCAAAAATGTCTGTAAGATCTGAGTGCAGGAACAGGTAAATGTATGAAACTTTTAGACCAGCAGCCCTTTTTTGTGTGACACAGATTACATTTATTACTACCACTTTATGTTTTAAAATGATGTGCTGATTTTAATTTATTTTTAAAAGGATGTCAAACAAAACATGTTAGTGTAATTAATTTTCTCTTTTATTATACTGCGGTGGTGGTGCTGCGGTAGCGTTGTCACCTCACAGATAGACCTTGTCCTATTCCATTCTCAGCTAGAGTGTCTTCTATGTGGAGACATCCGTGAATGGGTGTACCTTCGTTGAAGGTTGTGCGTCAGGGCTGTCAACTCGGCATGTAAAATCTACTGCCAATCATTAGTAGACCAGAGTTCTGCTGTAGCGACCCCTAACCGGGAAAAGCCAAAAGACACAACAACATTATTTATTTATTTTTACTACTTCACAACTGCAATACTTCTTAGGTACGATCATAGGTTCATAGGTTCATAGATTAGTACTAGGCTTATTGCCCTTGTGGGCCATTTTAAACCTAGCCAGTTACCGCACGTGATAGTCAAACCCTGCACTTTGTATCTGTAAGGTAAACACCTTAAACATTTTGCCAATCACAGTGTTATTAGTCCAGCAATCCTTCATTTCTTAAAGTGCTGTCATGATCAGCATATGTGCAATAGGACTATTTCTTAAGGATTTTTACTTGATGTTTCCTTATTTCTGTTTTTGAAACACCAGCTAAGTATCTTTGATATGTTTTCAATATTGTTCAATTTATTTGCCAGGTAAGCAGGCTAGTTCTGAAATTTTGACGTAACAATTTTCATAGCTCAAATGAGGTTACATTACATTCATTTGAAGACAGAATGAGACAGTAAACTCATTTAGTCCGTCATTTAAGTGCATTAAGAATTCTTCCATCTTCACCTCTTCTTCATCTGCCCCATGCCTTTTTGAACGCTACTGTGGCTTTCATCTCAGTGACTCATTCTATAATCCATTCAAAACCAGATTATTATCTGGTAGCTCCTTTTGGCCATAAATCCATGCTGTCTGTTGTCCTGAAAGGTCTTGACTTCCATAAAGCTAAAAGTCTTTTCCTTTCACGGCTGTTAGGCTAATATACCTGTAGTCCCATGGATTTGTTTCTTCTCCCTGCTCCTTTATATGAAGATGACATAACTTCTGTCTTCAGTCCTACATTACTTCTGCAGTGTGTACATTGACCATTTAAAATCTTCAGGCAGAGGATCCACTGGAAAAGCAGTCATATTCTGAAGGACTTTGGAGGCAGCCCATGTACTCAGAGCTGTACCAAAGGATTTGAGGCTTGAGAAAACATAGTTGTATTGTGCCTCCACCATGAAAATACACAGTAACATTTTTCTGCTTCTGTTTAAATGGGTATAAACTAAGTCAGGAACATGCCCCATCCCATACATTGATGTTTTCCAGGGAGAGGTATACTGCACCCCATCTACAAATCCCCAGTTTAATTACTAAGCTGTGTTCCTCAGATTTATCACATATTCTGCTAGCCACTGGTACGTAGGGAGGATTATTGTCAATAATGCTAGCAAACTATGTTTGAATAGTAAACAATGTACCAAAGATTTTCTATGGTGAGGGAAGACTGAGCTGCTCTGGAAGTTACTCAGCTCTCCTACCTTTTATGTTGAGATTGTTTGTTTCTTGACTGTCTTTGCCCACCACTGCTGACTAGTTTGGTTTAGAGCCAGTGTCTGGGGTCTAACTCAAGTAGACAAAGTGCGGGAAAACTGCAGTAGATGTGGGTGTAATAATACTCATGTGCATGTGTATACACACACACACACACACACACACACACACACACACACACACACACACACACACACACACACACACAGAGCATTGACATCATTACACAGTATGCTTGGGGCACTAGTTAAACCATTTAATATCAAAAAATGAGTTATCAAGGCATCAGCATCAAAGGAAGTAGCCAAAATATTGTTTGCCTGTGTAAGTCTGTCTTGTGGTATTCTATTTTTAATTTTTACATCACAAAAGCTAGGAGTAAGAAAAAAAAAAAAATCTTCATAATACTTTAGGCAGGTGGCCAAGATGGTGAGCAATTAATAGCACTGTTTTTTCTAGCTCTACTTCATTTTAACACCTCTGACATGATTTTTACTAAAAAAATTCAAATAGAATGTTTCCATATTTGATGTATTTATAGTTAAACAACTGCTGAAAGATTTTCTACAAAAAAGAAAAACGTTTGAAACTTTTTTAGTTGCTTTTCCTTATCAAGAAAGCTAGAAAGAACTGTCTCAAAATGAGTCACTGTAAGCCCAATGTACAAGAAAGTGCAATAAAGAGCCATCGTTCCTTCGCTGAAGGTTGTGCATTAGGCCCGGCAAGCCAGTATGTAAAAATCTACTGCCAATCATTAGCGGACCGGAGTTCCGCTGTGGAGACCCCTAACCCGGAAAAGCCGAAAGACACAAATGAACAAACCGTCTATACTCAGTAACATCAATGAGCTACCCATGAAGATAGATAAACTAGAAAACAAAATGGACAGTAATAAAAAGGAATAGTAGAAGTTCTGAGTAAAGCACTTAAACAACAATCATCACAAATCTAGAGAACAGACCAGGCGGTGTCTGATTTTGATGGAAGAATGCTTGAAAATGAGAATAATACTGAATTATTCCTGAAACAAAACAACCTATTCTGGGAGAAAATAGACTTAGACCACAGATCCAGAAGAAACAACATCAGGATTCATGGAATTCCTGAAAAAGAAGAGGGAGACAGTATGATTCAGTTCCTTAATACCTGGCTGCCTAAGACTTTTAACCTGCCTGAAGCTTTTTCTTTTGTTATCAAAAGGCACATAGATCACTTACCAACACATCTTTAAAACAAAAAAAAAAACACCTTCACCAAGGTCAGCGATTGTAAGATTTTTAAAAAGTCAAGACAAAGATTTAGTTTAAAAAGCAGCATGGACTAATTATCCAGTTAAAATTAAAGAAAACATTAGAAGATTTGAGAATGACTATTCAACATTGGCTATGTCAGAAAGAAAAGCATGTCTGCCATTTGTTAAAAGCTTAAAGAAAAACTTTACAGAAGTAAAGAAGATTTGTAATACCTTGGAAGGTGCAATGGACTTTATATGGAAAAATAAAATCCTAGGGAAAAAAAACAGAAGAAATGGACTGGAATCTATCAACATCTCTGAAGAGAAATGCATCAAGAGATTGATGCTCAGTAAAGGAGAAAAACAGTAAAAAACTGAAGGACAAATGGAAATTAATACATTTCATGAATGTTTAACAATTTAAAGAAATGATTGAATAAGTAAGAAACAGGTACTAAATACTACTTTATACAAGGTAAATAATTTTTTTCTTTCCCTACTTCAGATGGTTACTAGTTCCCTTTTTAATATGATAATGCTTAATTATTTTAACCATATATGAAATTAAAACCATTTAATTTCATTTAAAGTTTAGGTGGTTAAACCATTCATATCATTAAAAGATTATCTTTAATATGATGAAGCTTATGTTAAGTGGCACACTTTTTGATATCGTAACATGGCTTATTAATGTATTATTAAATATAATACTAGAAATGCAAAATGTCACTAAAGGGCATGTTAAGTTACATACTAATGTAGAAAACATGTGGCTGCTTACATATAAAAAAGATTATATGGGAATGATATCAAATAGTCAGTACTTCTTAGACATTCTCACAAGTTAAAGTTGAAACCTTTAAACCTCTGCTACACTCCTACCTTTCTTCCAACTGGAAATGCAATTGTTCTCGCCCCACATAGCCTTATACTTTTCCCTCCCCATAAACTTTTGTCTACCTCTGAGCATAAACCTAACCTAACTTAATTGTAAATAATGTAAGCTCACAACTGCACAACCCACAATAACCTCTACCTCCTTTTGCTCTCTTTCTCTTCTTAATCTTTTCCCCCTCACATCTTAGTTTCCTCTGTCTTCCTAAATTTCAGATACTATAATCAGAGAACTTACTCCTGTTCTTTAGCTTAAAATAAAAACTGTAACCATGATTTCTTCACTATGATTTTCCTGTACCTACACTGTGTATAATTCCATCCTAAAAACTTTGACACTATGAAACCAAATAATTTATGTTGTTCTCTGACACAAAATTATATTTTAATTGTATTTTTCTTTACTCTGTAACTGTGAATACACTGTGTAACACAGAGATATTTCTTTACTTCATTTTGATTTTAACTGTGAATAACACTATGTAATGCAGAGTTTTCTCCCTTGGCCTCCACTGAAAATGGGCTCCCGAAGCCCAATGGACCTCCCCGGTCATCAAACTGAAATAAATAAATAAATAAAGTATGTTATGACATAACTGTCATTTTTAGTGAAAGTTTCAATGTTATGTTTCCTAATAATGACAATATTCTTCATCTAAAACAATTCATATTAAAATCTGAGAATGTAAATGAGTATATGATATTAATAATGTTATATAAAGTTTAAGGGGTAATCCTATTTATATCACTAAAAGTTAAGCATTAATGAGATGAAGCTTGTGTAGTTTGATATGCTTTTTAGGATATTAAAATCATTCAGTAGTGTGTCACTGATACAATACTTGATATGCAAAAGGACTCAGGAAAGACATACTATGCTGTATACTAAAGTGCAAAAAAATATGGCAGTTTACTTATGTATAAGTATCACTGGAATGATATCAAATAAAGTAACAGTGACTCTCTTACATGTTAATCCTGAAGCATACATGACTGTTATTCTTTTAATACAAGTTTAAATGCTATACCTCATTTATAAAATGACAGTATGTTTTATCTAAAATAACACATACAAATCTTGAAAATATAACCACATATCTGATATTAAAGACTCTGATATATCCTTGATTGAGCTTTAATATAGTATGGATATTATAGTTAGTGATTATTTAGGTTTTAATTAGCTTATTATGCCTTTTGTATTGAAGCAATGGTTAGAAACAAACAATAGCGAATGCAGTGAATTTATTATTGCTTAGATAATCATAATGTTATTCCTTTATATATAGCATTTTTTAAAGGTTAAATACACTAGAATTATTTTGTTTTTTTAGTGGTTTGGAAAAGTTTGAGGATTAATGAATACTGTAGAGTGGTTTAAATTCACTTGTGAACGTTGCAAGAGTTTTTACGTGAATTATAACTGATAAATCATTTTCTATCCCTTAACATGAATATTAGCATAAAACAAGCTAATTAAAGTCATGAGTACTTTTGTGAGGCTTTGGGAGCTTTAAAATTCTGTAAGATGTCCATATTACTTCTTTCTGTCTAAAAGTGAAAGCTGATGTTTCAACTCACCCTCTGAACTGGAATTGACATGTTAGAATGTTAAAACATGAATTACAGGGTGTTTTGATGTGAAAGCTGATAATACAGCTTAAAACAATGCATATTAGATCAATAAACTTATTGTTTTGAATCATATCCTAAGATATTAGTGATTACATGCAAAATAATAAGTAAAAAACAGCAAATTGCATTTTAAAACCATTAACAACTATCCAATAGTTTTGAATGCATGCAGTATAACAGAAAGATATAGATTATAGTCTAGTTTACAGAAATACACTTCTGATAAAACAGTTAGGATTGCAATTATTTTTTATCATGTCTTTTATTGATAGCTTTATTTATATTATCAAGGCAATTAATTTTGGAAAGTTTGAATCTAAATGGGAAGATTTTTCAGATGTTTGTTCAAACATTCGTAGATATAAGCTATAAAGAAGAAATGGGACTGATTTTAAAAGTAGAACTAGATTAAATATTATCAGATATATAAGGGAAATATAACTGTTCTATTAAAAAACAATCTATACTAGGATTATAACTAAAATATATAACTTAGAAATACAGTAATAGCATAGGATATAATATACAATCAAAATAAAAAGCAATCAGGATAAGTATGTATGTATACAGTTAGAATATTGTTATGTCAACAACTTCACACATAGTAAATAAAATAGAAAAATATGAAATTACCTGACATATAAAATAATAAATGTGAAAATAACAACTAACCTCCTCCGTAAAACAGATTATGGGGATAAATAAAGGATTACAGGGAAAGATGGGAATAAAGATAATCAGTCTAGTTGACTTATAATGAAAGAATCAAAGCAGCTTTTTAACTTTTTTAACTTTTCCTATTCATAATAATGCAATTATGGGCTTTTTTAAGATGATACATAAAAAATATGAGGAACAGTAATATGAAACCGAAGCATGAGCTAGGCATTGTTAGTTTAACGGGGAGGTTGAGAGGTAGTTTGATTTTTTTTCAACAAACTAGGAATATGTTATTCCAAGGTAGAATGTTTTACAGTTATATTATTGGGTAGTGTCTGTTTCTTTCAAAAGTTTTGTCCATACCTGAAGATTTCATACTGTTATTTATAAATTATATATAATAAGTTTGGTACATGAATCTGATTTTACAATATCTGTTTTCTTTTTCTTATATAAATGCGCCTTAATGTGAAAATGCACTCACTGGAGGCTCTCCTCACACTGGAAGATGCCAATGATTGTGTGGTCATACAAACTTGGTTCATGGCTGCAGAGAGAACCCCTGCCTTACCAGGCTATACCTCATTCCACTCATTCTGATCCTAAAATGAGGTTGGGAAAACTAAAGGTGGTAGAGTCTCTATCTTTACTGAGGACAGGAACACATCCAGACTGGTTTGCCAGCATGACACACTGGAATTACTCCAGGTGCAACTGATGTTATAGCCAGCTATAGGCCCCACTGAGTGATTCAGGACACCCACTCCTCCTACCTGGACCTACTTGACTCCAAGGTACCCCTCTAACATCCTGATCCTTGGTGCCTTCAACTACACCATCATAGACTGTGTGAACTATTCCTGCACTAATGCACTCACCCAACGATTCCTTGACTTCATCAGTTCTAATGCACTAGAACAGCTCATCTCATCCCCCCCAAAGAGACATAGCATTCTGGACTTGGTTCTCTCCAACATGGGTGACTGTTGTACCACTCCCATAGTATGTTCTTCCCTGGTGAGATCAGATCATTGGTCTGTCTCATTCGAAGTTTCTATCCCACCCAACCCCCCAGCCATAACCAGGCTAAAAAACTTCTCAAAAGCTGACTACAACCACCTAAGGGAGGATATCAGTAGCTTCACACCACCACCCCTCTCAGAGTATGCAGACTGTGATGCCTGTGCCATGGTCCAGCAATCAAGGAGCCTCAATCCTCACCACTGACACCAGAGAGGGCATCTCATATATGAGGAAAGGATAACAAATACACACAGTAAAGTGCAATTTCCCTTAAGAGCACACAGAGATAACAGTTAGTCCAGGGCTGGTCGCTCCCTTGTTCTCCAGGTCCCCAATATGACTCCCCTCTGGCACAGCTGTAGGGTCCAGATCTCAGCTTAGTGGGCAAGCTAAAACCTCTAGTACCCTCTCTGTCCAACCAGTGCTTCGTGTCCCTGCCCAAGTAGCTGACACACACACACACACACACACACACACACACACACACACACACACACACACACACACATGCACTCTGAGAAGCATTTATACAACCACACAGACACTTCTGGGGAAGGCTGGCACAGTTTCTCCAGCTGTGCCCCTTTCTCCTAGACTATACAGTCGTTCAACTTGTTGCCACCCACTAGTACTTATCAGCTAGTCAAAGGTACTTAAAAGGGTGTCCAAGTATTACTGTGCAATATTATTTTCCAGTTGGTAGTTGTGACTAAACAGTCAAGGCTTATTTAGAGTGACTTGGACAGTAAACCCTATAAATATGCAATTTACTCTAGAGCTTAAATTATCTCTACACAAAACAGTCACAGTTAAAAGGGTTTAAAAATATTTAATAAATAATTAAAAACACAAGACAATACTGTCTACTACACAGTTCTAGTCAATAGTTCAGAGATCACAAATAAATACACAGTAGTAAAGTTCTGACATCACAGAAAACACTTAGTCTAATCTTTCTAGTTCCTAGCTATTTCTAAAAGAAAGCACAAGTCTAAGATAACTTACATATGAGCAAGACAGTGCTGTAAGCTGGATGGTCAAGACAAAAATGCTTAATGCCTTCTGATTCTCTCTGTTTAAATTGCTATTTCAGTCCTGATTCCCATTACATAATTTCACACCTTCCTGATGTTCCCATGCTAACAGATACTACATAATTGTTATCTTGCACCTGCAGGAAACTACAGCCATAAAAGACATTTCACATGTAAACTCTAGTAATTATTTCTTAAATTAAAACAATAGACAGGATGCTTCACTCCAGACTCATCAACTCCAAATTCTAACTTCAAAGGGACAGACATGAAATAATTTTAATTTCAAAGGACAAACATGAAATGCTTGTCTTAGCTTTCTTTACAGCAGAGGGCAATGTTGCTACATTGTTAAGTTCAACATTTCACAGCATATTCTTTCATTTAATAAAACAAGCTTGTATTTCAACATTTCACCGTATTTTCTTTCAATTAAGAAAACAAGTCTGTAATTCAACATTGATATTTACAAATGATAGAATTATCTATAAAATGCTGTCTGGCTAGGCTGGCAGCCTTCACACAGACAACTATGCTGATCAGTATGCCATTGCAGTATACAAACACCTGTAAAACTGCATGAACTCAGCCATACCCAACAGAACTAAAACCTGCTCCTCAAGTAAACACAAACCTATCTGGTGGACATCCTGTAGCAACAGGCTTTACAACAAAAGGAAGAAACTGTTGTCCAAGGGTAAAAAGGAACAAATTCCAAACTGGAAAAACTCTCTCCTCAGCCTCAACAAGCAAATTAGATCAGTAGTGAAAACCTCCAAAGCCAATTTTGAATTGTAACTAGCCTCTGAAATAAAGGGAAACCACAAAGTTCTTCAGTTATGTCAGGAACCTCCATGGCAATGCCCAGGTTTGTTCCAAATTAGTACATAATGGTACTACGTACAGTGATCCTGTTTACTCAGCCAACCTGTTAGCAGATTGGTTCAGTGCAGCTTCACTCTCCTATCCCCCACAAAGGCCCATTAGACATCCCTGATACTTGTCCCGCACCTCACATCTCTGTAGAATAAGGGTTAAAGGCCTTATTCAAGACAAAGAACACAGCTTCCATGGGACCTGATAGTATCCCAGGCTGTATTCTGCACCATCTTCAGCAAGAGCTACCTTTGCCATTGAGCACCCTATTTAACCATAGACTATGTGCAGGCTTCATTCCTGCAGAGTGGAGAACTGTCATTGTCATCCCCTTGCACAAAGGTGGTGGCACTACTGACCTTGGAAAGTATCGCCCCATTAGCTTGACAAGCCTGATCTGTAAAGCCATGGAGTGTATTATTATGGATGTCATAAACAAGGACATAGGCAATCTCCAAACACTTGACCCCACCCAGTTTGGATTCATCAAAGGCAGATCTTGCCTGTTGAACCTGGTTGACCTCTTTGAGACGGTCATCAAGGCTCTGGATGTGGGAAAATCAGTACATACAGCATACCTTTACTTGGCCAAGGCCTTTGACACAATCCCCCACTCAGGCATCATTGAAAAGTTAACACAACTTGGCATAAATCTCTGTCTCATCAGGTGGGTAGTCAGCTGGCTCACCAATAGGACCCACAAGGTCAAAATAGGCACCTCCATCTCCAGCAGCAGACCTGTCACTAGTGGTGTTCTCCAGGGATCTGTTCTGGGACGTGTACTTTTTGGCATCTACTTCTCAGAGGTCCAGGCAAAACAAAAGTCCTGTCGCTGACCAAGTTTGTGGATGACTGCAAGTTGAGTGCTGTCACTGACTCCCTAGATGATGTTAGCATACTACAAGAGGGTCTCACAGCAACAAATGACTGGTGCCAAAGTAATGGCATTAAGATAAACACAAAAAATGTATTCTCATACCATTTGGCAAAAACATGGTCCCTACTGATTACCACATCAATGGCAACCCCTTAAGCACACAACCTGTAATGAGAGACTTTGGTACTCAGGTTGACAATAATCTCACATTCGACCATCATGTAGCAGCAGTGGTCAGAAAAGCCTTTTACTTGGATCATCTCATAAGTAACGGGATTGTATCCAGAAAAAAGAAAGTTATTACTGCTCTGTACTCCTCCCTCATTAGGCCAATTAAGTATAATGCCCCGTTTGGTATGTACCTCTCCAAATGCCTGCACCAACTGGAAAAGGTCACAGAAATATCTCACTAAGGGAATCCATAGCCTCCAACACCTGTCCTATGCAGACAGGCTGAAATCACTGTCAGTATACTTGGTATCAAACAAATTGGTCAGAGGTGATCTGTTTCTCACCTACAAGGCAATATCGGACCTTGCCCTACTAGAGGTGATCCATATCTGTAAGTCTAATTCCTTGCACATTACCCACTCAAAAGGCCTACATCTAATATGTGACATCAACAAAACCTGCTGGAGAGACAGATTTGTCTCCCAGAGGCTGCCCTGTCTTTGGAATAGACTTCCCATACATGTCAAACAGAGTACCTTGCTGATTCTCTTCAAGTGCAACCTTGATGAGTGAATGGGAAACAATAGATTTGTACCACTGGTTCCACCTGTGTCTCTCATTGACAAGGGAGACACGTGCTGACTGAAGTTTCTTTTTGGGGATAAACTCTTGGCTAGGCTTGTAAGAGCCCTAGGGCCATCAGCCTAGTAACCTCCTATGATCTTATGTCTGATTTTAAATGTATATCTATCAACATTAATGGATTAAATAATCCAGTAAAGAGGAGGAATCTACTCAAATAGTTGCACTTACGTAAAGCTCAAATAGTATTTCTACAGGATATGCATTTACTTAATAAGGATGTAAATAAACTATCATTAAAGAATTATTCATTTTTAGCAGGTTCCAGTTTTTGAGGTAAAAGAAGAGGCACTCTGATTCTATGGAAGAACTCATCAGTAATTCCTAAAATAAAAGGCATTTCTGTTCATAAAAACGGTATGTTAAGCATTGTTATAACTGAGTGGAATAGAAAACTATATACATAAGTAAACTCTTATTGGATCCCAGGGGACGGAGCTAAAGATGAAAAAAAAACATTTAGACACTATAGCTTATTACATGAGAGGTAAAGTCATTATGGCTGATAATTTTAACTGTATTTTATCAGACAAATACACTACTGCAGATAGGAAACTGAGAATCACATCTTCAGCTAAACACTTATCAAATGTTGTAAATCTAATAAACTTAACATATATAAATGAGCTAGAAAAATAAATTCACTTCAATTACTCATTATTCATATAGATATGGAACACAAACAAATATTGACAAAAATCTATTATACAATGCCTCCTTTAAAACGTGCACGCTGATTGGCCAGCCCAACGGGCGTGCCCGTTGTAAATCCCTCAATATACTAACGGAAAAAGGTCCGGTCGCCCGGACTTTTTCCGTTAGTATACTACTCTCGCTATGTTAAAAGGGTTTAACATAGCGACACATGTTTAAAAAAAGCAACGCAGATCTCCGTTGCTTTTTTTAAAGCTGTCTCGCTATGTTAAACTCCTTTAACATAGCGACATAGTGTTTAAAAAGTAACGGAGATCTTGCGATCTCCGTTGCTTTTTTTTTTAACCTGTCTCGCTATGTTAAATGAGTTTAACATAGTGAGACAGCTTTAAAATAAGCAATGGAGATCTCCGTTGCTTATTTTAAAGCTGTCTCGCTATGTTAAACCCATTTAACATAGCGAAGTAAAAGCAACGGAGATCTTGCGTTCTCTGTTGCTTTTGCCCACAGCTCTGATGTACTGCGTAGGCATGCGGTACATCAGAACTACCGGAACACCAGACAGCTACGGAAGGGCAGCAAAGAGGCATTATACAATGCCATTATTTAAGAAAAGTAATTATTTCTTTTCTTAAATAATGTCATTATAATACAATAACCACTTCTGGGTGTGGGTAATGCTGGATTTACCCACGGTTGTCTTTGTTTGGTCCCTCGGGCTTCACCGGGACCAAACCACGCCAACCGTGGGTAAATCCAGCATTACCCACACCCAGGCGTGGGTTATTGCTATATTATCACATATTAGAGGAGTTTCAATAGTATCATGTCCATTTTCAGATCACAATGATATAGGACTGACAGCTTAATACACCATAGGAGATTACCAGCATACATTGTTAAAATAAAAGGATTTAAGTAGTGGTATGTTAAAGAGATCAAACAATTCCTAGAAATAAACATGAGTGGTGAAGTATCTAACATTGTCCTGTGGGATTCACTAAAGGCTTACTTAAATGGAAGAGTTACAAATTGGTATATTAGCAAAAGAAGAGAATGGGACAAAAACTTGAATACACTACAAGCCAAAACAGATAAATTAAAGTTAAACCTAAAGCCAAAATGATACTATCAGTCAGTCAGCACTTAAAAACTTAAATACAAACTACATTGAAATTCTAAACCATAAAGTTTTAATAAACCTGTAAATGTATAAGCTTCAAGCCTATTCAGTAAACCTATTAATTAATTAATTAATTTATTTATTTATATTTGTTGACCGGGAGTGTCCGACTGGATGTAGGTCCATTTTCAGCGGAGGCCCGGGGAGAAAAGCTCCACAGTTAAAATAAACAGACAGTAGTTACATTGGATTACATAGTGATTAACAATTTACATAGCAATTACTTACAACATAGTTACAGATGAAGAACATAGTACATCAGTAGACAATTAGAATCTTTATCTGTGAAGTACATAACAGACATTAACAAATGTTACAAGAAGAAGTTCCTGCTGTATAATAAGTACTGGCTTATGAGCATCTGAGCTTGCTATAATCAAGGTAGTTAGTGGAGTGGAAAGAAAGGTAATGGTTGGATGGGGAGGGTGATATTAGAGTGGGAGTTGCAAGGGCATAGCCAGCATGTTTTTAGGTGCGCTTTTAGTAAAGTTTTGAAGTGGGTGTATGATGGTACGGAGGTAATTGTGGGTGGAAGGGAGTTCCATAATTTGGCTATGGTGCAAAAGAATAGTGTTCACCAGCAGAGTTATTGGCTTTAGTGATCTGCAAGTGATTTTTGTTGCTGGATCTTAGTGGTCTGGTGGTGCGATAGGGTTGGAGTAGATTCTGGAGGGATGGGACATTTAGTGGATGATTTACTAGTTTGTGGGCAAGTGAGAGTTGATACCATTGAAGGAGGTGAGGGAGTTCAAGCTAGCCCAGTTCATCAAGTGAGAGACAGTGGTGACTACGGTAGGATGCCCCTGTGGCGAATTTGGCGATTTTTGTTGTAGCAGGTCTCTAGCTTGTTTAAATCACATTGCCTTAGGTTGGTATATATTGGACAGGCATAAAGTAGGGTGGAGATAAGGTGGGAATTTGCTATTGAAATCTTTCATTAAGCTTATGTAAACTTGCTATTAGAGCAAAGACAATGAATAAACTAAATAATATCAAAGAAATGATAACATATATAAATAATAAAAAAGAAAGCTAAACAGATATTAAAGATATTTTTGAAAGCTTTAGAATATTTTATGAAAATATAAATACAAATACAAATAACTTAGATAATGATGAAACAGTTGAAACCTAACAAGTGAACAAATAAAAAAAGATAGACCATTCACTTTAATAGAAATAAAAAGACCAAATAAAAAGTAAAAAAAAATAAGGCACCAGTATAATATTAATAATAGAATAACCAGTAAACAATGGTAATGCACACTATTTTAGGGTTTTGGCCATAGATAAAACTAGAACAAATGATAGAATGGGTGATGTTAGGAATCAGACTGAAGTTAATGAAATCAGATGGATAATAAGGTTGAAAGCAGATAGTGGCAGAGGTCTTAATGACAAAGTTCCTATAAAACCAATCTTAAAGCCAAGGCCCCTAAGTAAATAAGGCATGGTATTCCCCTTTTTTAGCTTATGTATTTTGGTTTGAGTTCATTTATTCAATATCCAGATATTTTATTCAATATTTAGATATTTTATAATAAATGTTTTTAATGTAAGTTCTTAACTCTACTGTAAGCATGTATATATATTTAGTTTTAAAATGTTTGTAGTACACCAAAGCTTGTAAATAAGTGATAGTGCTTCTTTAAATAATTGTTTTATATCATTCTAATAATTGTGGTAGGGTTTTTGTATTTAAAAAGAACATTTGTATGTTACAAGTTAATGTCTGATGAAGCAGTTAGAGTAACTGTGAAAGTGCTTACATGTATTTATTTGAATAAATACATAGTTTGTGCATTTTAGAGAACTTTGAGCCATTGTTTTGTGCTACAGAGTGAATGTTTGCCCAGTTAGCTGTATTTCTGAGCACAGTATTAATCTGGTGTCCTTCGCTTATGTTGTGTAGAATCTAAATGCTTGGCTTTAATGTCCTCAGGGAGGGACTGAGAATGCAGCCTTGTGTATCTACTAATAACAGAACCTGTAGCAGCTGCTCTGGTGGAAGCTTACACTGAGTGATAGCTGCCTTTGATGCTATATCTAGCCACTTGTGAAGCCTGAGAAACCAGCCTACTGGCTGATCCTTCCAGATGTAGTCATTTGGGTCTAATAACTCTGATGACTAGGGTGGGGTCAATTCATTACTCTACTGTCTTTATTTGAAGGAAGGGTATTAGAAGCAGGTAAGAGTTTTAAAGACTTGTCAGTAGCTATAGACATTGTGGAACAATCTGCCAAGGGGTTCTTGCACAGAAACTTTATATTTTCAGGTACTGTATAGACTCTATTAGGCCATTTAGAGGCTGGTGACTGAGAGTCAGAAAGTAGAAGAAAAGGCATCAAGCAAAGCCACAAGGATAGGAGGAAGAGGAGCAGGAAAGCCTACTTCAAAAAGATTAGAATATATTTTTTGCACATCAGAAATCTGTTGTGATTCCCATTCAAAGCATTTCATCATGTTACTGATGGTTTCCCCAAATGAAGCTTCTTCAAGAGGGGAATCAGGGTAAAGGGAATCCTTATCATTATTGATCACTTGGCATGGAAAATGGTTGTAAGAAGAGTACGCCTGGTACTTTTGGAGCTTTCCTCCCTGGAAATCCACTGAAAATGGGGTCCTACCCAATCGGACTTTCCCAGTAATCAAATGTCAATCAATAAATAAATAAATCAGAGTCTGAGTTCACATCATAATCCCCAGAAGATGATTATAATTGTCTCATTGTGGTGCAGCAGGAGTAGGCTGCAGATGGTGCAAAAGATGGTGGCTTGAATGCTGTTATGGCCTTAAACAGGCCCTGGTAGAAATCTATCCACTCCTTTTCCTTGGATGTCCAGGGAGAGGGCTGTTTTTATTTCTTTTAGGTGTGATGTCTACATTCATTAAACATGGATGTTCTGACCCCTGATGTACCTCGATAAGAGATCCTGTATTTTCTCTCTAATCAAAATTTACAGTATACTTCAGTCCTTTGGAGATATTCATATAATATTACCCCTTATCAGCAGTGTGTCACAAGCATCAGTCATTTCAGATGTGTGAACCTCAGACTCTGTAATGGCCTCTAGTGCACTCTCAGTAGCAGTCATCCGTGTAAAATGTTTGGAGTACCATGGGTTCCATGATCTCAACAGATATGTCTCAGACTTGGCAGGCATAATGTCAGGCCTAGGCCTCTTAAACATTTTCTTCACTATAGGTGGGACATCAGCGGTGAAAAGATCTACCATCTTAGGCTAAGTGAGGTGTTTAGGAAATGGGGATTCTAAGTATGTATTGAGGGAATAACAAATCAACCAGTAAGCAATTGAAAATGGAAGTTTAATGAAGGTCCATGGTAAAATCCATGTTAAAAAACACACATGGTTGAGAGCTTTTGTCAATAAGACATCTTCAGAATCATGATTAAAACTGAAAAGACAAGCTTTAAAATGGTGGATAAACACACCTACCTATTGCAGAACCAATCAGTTTGACAAAACAAACACAAATCTGATAAAAAAATGCAAATAAAATGTGAAAAAAGAATGAATCATAAGTCTTTCCAAGACTGAATGCCAAAATACTACTTTCATCCAATAGTTAAACTCTCACTTGAAGAACAAACAAATAGGGTCATGTTGAATTGGCACCAATGTCATTGTTTCCTTAGCATCCCACCCAAACCTCAATAGTCACTAAATTTATGTTGGGCTGAGGACAGTGTAGTCTTTATTTCGGATTCCAGCGTGTAGCTCGCAAGACATTTCCCTGCGAGCTACATCGCCGAAACCAAACGGCTGCATCAGCACTTTGCCGTAGTGCAAAGTGGCTGAAAAGCATAGCCGCTGCAACTATAATCTATGGACGGGCAGCTGCAGCCGTATGGGATGTGTAACACATTCCTTCTTCTCGTGCAAGGAATGCATTTATTTAATTATTTATTTATTTTGTTGTCAGACTGACAACAAAATAAATAAATAATTATATAAGTGCATGCCTTGCACGAAGTAAATGTTACACATCCCGCACGCTGCAGCTGCCCATCCATAGATTATAGTTGCATGCTTTTCAGCCACTTTGCACTACGGCAAAGTGCTGATGCAGCCGTTTGGTTTCGGCGATGTAGCTCGCAGGGAAATGTCTTGCGAGCTACACGCCGGAATCCCTTTATTTCTTTACCTTTACTCACAAACTTCAAGGGGGTGCATGGAGGGTAACTACAGCTTATATAGGAGCAATGTACTGTCTCAAGAAGTTACAAGATGTAGACACTACTGTAATATTTTTTATCATTTTCCTCACAATCAAGCATCTAATGCACCTGCAGGTGGCTATCATTTGGTGGAGGATAATAAATCATGCTGATTACATATCTCTGATGACAAATATATTTTATTTTTTTTTCAGTTTTATCTCAGTCCAATATTAAAAGGGTACACATAAGGTGGCTGTCTTTTGAGGGGGGGTACATGGTGAAGAGGCATGCTTTATATAAATATGACAGAAGCAGCTTAAAATATGACTGTGGGCATTTGTTCTTTAATTTTTATCCCATGTTAACACCAGAGAGGAATACATAGAAACTAAATACTTCTTTTGAGATGGGGGGCTGGGTATTATTCCATGATATGATATATGTAGTCTCACAAGAATACGTATTTTCAGTTTATTGGGAAATGGTGTTTGGTCAGCTTTGAGCATTAAAAGTTGGATACAACTTACTTGTTCCTTGAAATAAAAAGTAGGGCTGAATTTCTTATATGCATGCATGATTTTTGTTCCGGCCATCATTGGATCAAAAGGTTGGAGGAAAAGCTCTAAAATGCACCTCAGAAAATCTGGATCCCCATGGTTTCTGGGTGCCTAGTATCCCACATCCCTCCAGCTTCATTTATTTATTACAGGTTAGTCTTGGTCAGTTATGGTGTGTTGAATGGTTGCAGGAGAAAAGCAAAGCTGAAGATTAAGACTGAATTTCTTTCCTTAGCCATGGTTTTCATTCAAGCCATCACTTAATGAGAAAGTTGCTTACAAAATCTCTAAAAGGCATCTCATTGCATCTAGAAACCTCATGGCTTTTGGAGGTCTAGCAGCTTCCTGGCATCATACAGTTATTTCTACTGCAGTTATTATAGTGTAGTCTTGGTCACTTAGGAAGTACTGCGGGGAGCAGGAAAAAATGCAAAGTTGAAGAGTAAGGCTAAATTTCTTTCTTTGGTCATGGTTTTGTTCAGGCAATCAATCAACGAAAACAATTTTCCAAAATCTATAAAAAGCACTTCAGAGCATCTAGAAACCCCATATCCTTGGTGGGTCTTGAGGCCCCCAGATCCCTAGTAACATAAAAGGTATACTATGCATAGAACCTGGGTTAAAAAAAAGAAAAATAAGAAGGCTAACAATGTTTCCTCTGCACATATGAGAACAGGGACCTTTCCCTGCAGACATTGTAAAGCATGTTCAAATGGGAATGGTTTAAATTACTTTATACATCCTGTTACGAACAAAAAATATAAATTTGAGTTTTATGCAGATTGCCACACAGAGAATGTGGTTTACTTGACATGCTGTAAATCCTGTCCGAGTTTTTATGTTGGAAAAACTAATTGTAAGTTAAAAACAAGAATACTGCACCACTCATTATCCAGTAGACAGAAGAATAAACAGAATGCATTATAACAGCATGTTTCTAGCTTTCCAGATCACACTTTTGTTTTTATGGTTCTGCATGTTGCACAGATGAAAAAAAAGGGGGGGGGGCATTGTTAATGATACAGAGTATGCAGAATTAAGATGGATCATACAGCTGGCTGCTGATAACCCACCTGGGTTAAATAGTTCTGTGCCTTTAAAACCAGTCCTAAAGAAAAGGCGGGTAAAGTATAGAAAGTGACTGGTTGTTTTTAAAATTCTTTTAGTATTTAAAGACTGTCATGGTTATGTGAAATTTGTCTGATGAAGGTATTTTTTTAACCTGAAAGCACTTACGTTTTATAATAAAAGATTACGGCCAGTTTGGACTCTGTTTTGTTTGTTTTTTGGATCAGATCCATAGATTAATGCAGTTGTTTTCTCTACAGTTATTGGAGTGCAGTATTGCTTAGACAGAGCATGCTGAATGAATGAATGGATGAAAGAAAAAATAACTGCAGGAAAAACTGAATAGTAGGACAAAGTGTGACAAAACAGGAGAAAAAAAGTTTGTCTGAGTAAGTCCAGACTGGGGGGTACCATGGAGCCTTTTTGCCTATGGTGACCGTTTACCTAAGACCGGCCCTGTCTGGAGTAGGAGAGTGGCCATCAAAGACCCAGTGGAGGATAAAAGTTCTTGAGAACTCTTAGTGATGATAATGAATTTAACAAGCTAGAAGCTAACCTGATTAAATAAAAATACAAATGTTATACAAGTATTATGAAGCTCAGTTCTAGTTTTGGTGCTATATGTATTTAATAATACATCTTTCCCCAGTGGTGGCAGTTTTCAGAAAAATTACTGCTGTGTGACCAGGTTTGGTTAAGTTGTGTCTAACATCAATTAATTAAGGATAGGAAACACATTCTCATTACAGCACTGTGTCTATAGGCATAATGAAAGCCACTTCTACTGACCCTGCATTTTTCATGTATTTTTCATGCCAGTTATTGTAATGTAGGAGTCTTGAGAGTTCAATGAATAACATATTATGTGCTATAATATGAAGTGTTTACAGCTGGCATCCATTTCTTCAGAACATTTCCCACAGTGTATGGCATTACTTGCCTTGAAGAGTGCCGTGCTAATATACTTTGGAAGTGTCTTTTTTATTTAATAAATTTTTATTGATTTTCATAAACATAAACATATATACAGTATGTATATCAAATAAATATTTACTTAGCCAAAGCTTAAAGTGGAAAAAGAATTCCAAAAACAAACATTACAAAACCAACTATTTGCATAGGAAGTCTATACTTGAAAAACTTTGTTTTCTTGAATGTATCTTTGAATAAGATTACAATTTATTACAGTCTTCTGTTTCCGACACTTGATTTACTTTCTGTCAGGCAATGTTTAAGGAAGTAGGTCATTCTGTTATTTCCTTGATTGTTTTCAATTCCAACTGCAAGACCGATAAAACCATGTTTTTGAAATGTTTAAAACTGGGAGGAGTTGTAGTTTTTCAGTTCTGTGTAATATTTTTTTCCTTGCAATAGCAAGGAGAGTCCATAGAATTACGTATTTTTGTCTTGGAACACAAGATGGCACAGGTGTATTCAACAAAACTAGAGATTTTGTAACTTGGAAATTATCAGTGAATAGTGCCTGTAACAAATAGTTAATACTTTCCCAATATTGTTTAAGTAAATGGCAGTCGTAGAACATGTGTTGCCAATTGGCTATTGATTGTGATTTACACCTCCAACATCTATTTTATTTATTATATATACATTCTAATTTGTGTGGTGGTAAGTATGTTCTATGTATAAATTATCATGTAAAAAGTTGCCAATATAGTGATAAAGATGTTAGCTTTGGAGATGTAAGAATTATTTTTTATCTTTATCATCTGGCATTTAACCATTAACTGGTTCATAGTATTTCCATATATTTTGTTTATTATGAACTCTTGTTTCTTTAACTAATTTGTACAATACTGATAAAATTCCTTTCCCACTTGTGGGGAAATTCCATCAGCATTATTAACTAGTCTATAAACTTAGGAACCTTTTCCCTAACAGACTTCTGCATTATTGCTTGTTGGTTTAAAACTATTTGTTTTAATCCTTACAGTGTTAACCACGCTAACAGACTTCTGCATTATTGCTTGTTGGTTTAAAACTATTTGTTTTAATCCTTACAGTGTTAATCACGCTATTTTCAATGATTACCTCATTAATAATTTACTCTGTCATTAGTACTTTATTAGTGTTTATCAAATGATGCCAGTAAATTAGACCATTCTTACTAAGTGTGTTACTTGCTACTAAGTACTGAATTATAATATTATTTTGTGTATATGCCATTGAGAATATGAAAAAGACCATGCTTTTATATCTGGATTTTTGTTTGCAAAGTGCATAAAAGACTTTAGGGTATTGATAATGTATTTAGAATTTATATTTTTGTGTTTCTCTGTTGCCATATATTCCTTCAATAACCAAAGTAAGCTACTTGGCACTATTTTCATGTTTATTTATTGTATCATGAGTGGTTTTTAACCAGAATTTTTCATGTACTAGTTTCATTTGGAAGTATATTCTTTGTTTAACCATAGAGAAACTGTTTTTAAAGCTGACAATTGTATATATCCTTCTAAATCTGGTAAGCCTATTCCTCCTTCTTCCCATTTGTCAAAATGATGTCTTAGGGCAAATGTAGTTTCTTTAAGGTACCATAAGAATTATGTTATTAACACTTCAAATTGTTTAAAATATGATTTAGGTGGAGGTAGCGAGCAAGCAAAATACAAAACTTTCAGGAATATAATAATTTTAATTATATATAGTCTTTCCTCCAGGGTTAAAAACAGTTTATTCAATTTTTCTATAAGTTCTTGGATATTATGCAAAATCCCTGTATAGTTCAGTTGCACTGTTGTATCTATGTCAGTTGTAATTTTAACTCCTAAATATTTGATTATATCATTTCTAGATAGATATTTATGATATTTTTGTTTAATGCTTCTTTGTTTATATTTATTAATAACATATTTGTTTTATTTTCATTAAATGATAATCCAGAAATCTTAAACTGTTTTGTTGCTTTTCATAGTTCTTTTAGTGTGTTATCTTCTTCTTTTAAAGTCAATAAAATGTCGCCTGCAAATAGATGAATCTTTAACTCAAGGTCAGTATCTAGATGAATTCCTTGAATGTTTGGGTTTGCGCGTATGAAATTTGATAATGGTTCTAATACTAATGAGAACCAAAACAGAAGACAAACTAATAAAAAAACAGACACAAGGTCACAGAGATTCTGACAAGTCCAGCTCAACAACTTAAAATGCAATATTAGTGCTTTTGTTTTATTTTATAACAAAACTTTTTCAGATGAAGTCAACCAAACACACACACACTGTTTAAATACAATTCTAAAAGGTCATGTGATAACTTTTAAAATCATGTGATCAGCTTAAAATCATGTGACAGCCAACACTTTTAAAATCATACGATCAACTTAAAATCATGTGACAGCCAAAAACTGTAAAATCATGTGATCAGCTTAAAATTATGTGACAGACTAATTCCTTGAAGAAACCATGCATTAAGGCAACATATTCAATAAGTTCAAAATTGGAGAAAACAAAATCAAAGGCTGAATATCTGAATACATTAACCTGTAAAACTTTCATTTACCAAACAATAATAGTTTTATGTAAGAGCAATCATTAAATAGTAAATTCTATACTGAGATAATCTGACTGATAAAAAAGGAAGCAATATCATCTTTCTGCTCTTAGTTTTATTAGACAGCTAATAGAAATCTGGTCATTAATCCCTGGCCAAGAGCTTGCATTAAGTGTGAGCTGCCAATATAACTCACATTCTTCCAACATAAATTGCCATGGGTCATCACGTTCACTAGGGGTTACCTTTTCAGTAATTATACATTTAAAAATGTGGTCTGGCCATTCCATTAAGTGGTTGGCTAGGGGCATTGTTTGTTTTCCTTTTTTTATTTCATACAGGTGTTCAGCAATTCTTTCTTTGAACTTGTGCTCAGTTTTGCCTATGTAGAAAGCAGGGCAATGTTGACAGAGTACAGCATATACTACCCCTCCTGTCAGACAGTTAAATGCTCCTTTTATATAAAATGTAAAGTTCTTTTTTTTTTTTCAAAAACATTTTTATTTTGTTTTCATTATAAACATATGCAAATGTACATATAACAAATACAATAAACAATAACAAAACTATTTACAATATTTACATTCATCCATGGTAAACAATCATTTTATCCATGAGAAGTTATCAGTATTTGTTCAAAAGGTTTTCCAATTTTTGCCATGCTTTTCTTTTATGAGTAATGTTATGAGTTCTATAACAAATGGTTTCCAGTTCTTTTTTACAAACAACTTTTGCTATATTAATACAGTCTTTAAGCATCAAATCTTGTTTACTTTTCCAGTTCAAAGTAATGACTTTTATGGCAATTGCAAGAATTAACCAGAGTAACTGAATCTGAGATTTAGGTATTACATTAGGTATAGGAACATTGAATACAATTAGTGAGTTAGAAATATGACAGTTATCAGACCATAAAGCATTTACAAAATATCTGAAGTCTTTTGAGTATTGAACAACATTTCTACATTCAATGAACATGTGAACCCAGTTGGCCTCTAGTAATTTATCACATTTCCAACATTTACTTTCATTGTTTTTGAGTATAAGATTTATTTTATGTAGAGTATAGAAACTCCTATTCATAAATTTCCATGTATACAATCTCCAATATAATGAAGAAGAGGTACCATACACAGAATTCAATAACAATTTTTTGGATTCATCAGATATTTGTTCTCCATTAATCTTTACATAGTTATTCCAAAAATCTGAGATAAACTTTAGAGTGTCTTATCTTAGTATCTTATAGCTAGGTGAGATTCATAATTTTTGATTATCTGTTTTTTCAAGACACTTAATAAAAAGTTGAATCAAACTAGGTATAGATTCAGTCTCTAGGTTGATTGATACACTCATTTTGTTTTCTATAAACTGCTGTACTGAGTGTATAAACAACCAACTGTCTTGACTATTATCAAAACTACATAAAAGAGAGTTTAGTGGTTTAATACTCTTATTTTCAATAAACTGATGCCAGAATATCAAGTTGCTTTCCTTTAATTCTTGCATTGCATTGATGTTGAAAGAATCTAGGCAATCAGGGGAGTATACTATATGGAATATAAGAAATAGAAATTGTTTAATGTTGTAATTGCAATCAATTATATTTTTAAAGTTATTAAATAATCAAAATTCATGTAAAAGCCAATGAAGTGTACTTGTTCCATATTGTTCCTTAAATTGATTTTCTATAGTTCTGACATCAGTTATATTTTATTTTATTTTTATTTATTTTACATTTGTTAACCAGGAAAGTCTGACTTGGAACGAGCCAGTTTTCAGCAGAGGCCCAGGGAGGAATGCTCGGATATGAATCTCATGTATTGTTTTCCAGCCAGATTTATAGGTAGGTGTGATCCAATGTAATATTACATTAATTATAACTGATTTGGAATAAAGATTTAAGCTAGGGAATGCAGGCTATTCTCTCTTAGGTGTTTGTTGATCTTTTTGTTAATTACTAATGCTTTGGATTTATTATGATTAAATGTAAGCCCTGAAATTCTTTCAAACTTGCTTAAGGTATTTATAACATCATGCAAAGAACCATCAATATCACCCAATGTTAACATGTCATCAGCAAATAACTGTATCTTAGGATAATAGTCCTTATTAATTTGAAAGCCTTTCATATTTTGCTTGTTTCTGATACATGCAGCAAAAGGTTTCATTGAAAGAGCAAACAATAATGGTGACAAAGGGCAGCTTTGTCTAGTTCCCTTGAGGATTTCTAGTAATGAGGATAGACATAATCCGATTTTCACTTAAGCTTGTGCCCCACTATAAATTTTCATTAATAAGTTGACAAAATCTGAGGCATTATACTTTCTTGAAAAGAAGTATTTATTACATTATCTGTCTCCAAAAGTATTGTGTTATTATTTATACCTTTATAGTAGTTTTTGAACACTTCTAATATGCCCATTAAGTTAGATGTACTCTTAACTGAACCATCACTTTTATATTTAATCTCATTAATAAGATTTTGATTGTTTATTTTTTTGGATCTTACCACTATTTTATGTAGATATTTGGGATTTACAGCATGAGACTGTAATTTCAATTTTTCCAGGTTTATGGTTACCTTATGAGTTTTTTTTCATTTAACTTAGTAATTTTTTATGTACTACTTTATTTGATTTTCCATTTGTATCTTGTCTATGCTTTTTTGTAAGTTTAAAAGTTCTTCATCCCACTCTCTCCTTTTTTTAAGGTACCAAGATTTTATTCTACCATATATATAAACTTTAAAGGTGTCCCATAGTATAGTATCAGTCACTTCATCATTATCATTTGTTTCCATGAACATGTCTATTTCTTTCATTATCCATTCCCTAAAGTCTTTTAACTTAGTTATGTAAGCAGGAATTCTCTGTAGAAATCTGAAATCATCTGTATGTTTAGTTAATATAAAGTTTATAGCATTATTGCCCGAAACTGGACAAGTCATTATAGATACATCACTTATTTTAGAGTATATATTATTTGATACAAAGGACCTTATCAGTTTGTTTGTGTACCAAAGCAATATAAATAGTGAGTATATAATAAGGAATAATCTTGTCTTAGACCATGTATATCATTAAGATTCATCTGGTTTGTAAAGTCATTTAACTTCTTGGTTTGAGATGTTAGTTTTATTTTACAATTTTTAGAAGTATCATTGTCTGATAATATGCAGTTAAAATCACCTGTTGTTATAATTTCCCCTTTTGCATTTAAAGTAATCAGGTCCAGATATTTGTCAACATATTTAGTACTTAGTCCTGGTATCCAGTATGTATTAATCAAAGTATAATACTTCCTATTGATTTCCAAAATAACCATGCTTAGCATCACATCTTTATCTGAAATTGTATCTATAATTGTTGGCATAGTATAAGTATTTTTCCATAGAATAAGAGTGCCTTTTCTCTTAGTCTTAAAAGATGAATCAGCCAGAATGGTATAACCATTGAAAGAGTATTTTTGTAAATCTTGTTTTAATAGATGAGTTTCCTGTAAAAAAGATTATCTGGGCTTTATGCATTTTGATATATTTAAGCAAACCAGCTCTTTTTACATTATTGTTCAAACCATTAATATTTAATAATAAACATTTATAAGCCATTGACTATAATATGTATATTATTACTAACTGAAAGACCTTTCTTCCATGTTGACTTGAAATCTACTGAAAACTTACTTATCACGCATGGATGTATAACGTGTATTAATCACTACTTTAAAAAACCCAAAACTATTTACAAACACATACATGAAACATAAAGTTTCTGGTTTAGTTAAAAACTTAACTTAACCATCCATCCACCACCTCTCCAATACCAAAAGGCACAAATTATCCATGTCTGCTTAGAATATAGTATAAAAACAGAAAAGAAAAGCATTATGAAAGCAACTAAAGAAATCTGAATCCATGAAATATACATTAGAATGAGAGTGCCCAGTATATCTGAAGCTATATGAATATTTCACATAGGATAATATTACCTCTAATACGTAGATATGCCAGAAATACACATCAGATCAAAGTATGTATAAACATTAGAAGCTGAAGGTTAAGAAGATTGTCATGTTTGGCTAGGCTTGTATAGGCCCTAGGGCCGATAGCCTAGTACCAACCTATGAACCCATAAATATTGCGGGAAGAAATATCCGGGGAATTGTTTGGCTAGGCTTGTATAGGCCCTAGGGCCGATAGCCTAGAACCAACCTATGAACCCTATGAATTTCCAAGATTTTTCAAGAAACATCAGATAATGTAATCATTTTGTCAGTCCTCTAGCTAACATTTTTCATGTAAGGATCTGTTGAATATATATATATATATATATATATATATATATATATATATATATAAACACTTATATCATAACTATTATATTTTGCAATTATACACAAATTACTCATATGTATTAACAATATCTATGTTGATGTCTTTCATCAGAATGGGGGAGGGAGAGAAAAAACAAGGCCTCACAACCCTCTTTAGTTACTAAAGGTTTAGTTATATAACATAAGTCTAATGTTAACATGCATAATGAGTTTTCTAATGCAGCTCCTAGTTCACTTTATGTCATTTAGTTACTAATAGTGTCATTGAATCTGCAGAATGTATGTATCTATAAGAGAACATAGGCATTTTCAAAGGAGTTAAACACTTTTATCAGAACTAATTATTTACCATTTAAAGTAACTAGTGAAGGATAACAGAATTTCAAGAGAAAATAATTCTTAGTACAACCATTTAACAAGTTCAAAAGGTCAAAAGATGTCATCACTGTTGTTTCTTCAAACTACAGCTTTATAAACTTGTTAAAAAGTATCTAAATAGGCTCAAGCACAACAGAAGTTGTCTCTAGTGAAGAAAAAAGCATTTTCAGTGGGAAATTCAGACCTTGAAGCTTTTAGAGTTTATAGAAAGCAAAGAAAAAAAAAACACTCAAGCTGCCTTGTCAATGCATGTCATGAATCTCCTCAATGAGAACAATCACAGACACCACCAGTTTCCTCCCAAAATATCAGCATCATGAAAAAATTAACCCTTTCATATAAAAACAGCTATTTAGAATTTTAGTTTATTTTAAATTTGTTTACAGGGAGAGTCTGACTGGGCTTAAAACCCTTTTTCAGAGGATGCCTGGGTAGAAAAGCTCCATTGTTAGTAAACTATTTTGTTAGTAAAAAGAAAATTGTATAATCCAATAAAGAAAAAAATAGTAACAGACCAGACATTCATAACGGTAAAAAGACGAAGAGAATAAATTGGTCAAGTGGGAGACAAGACCAATAATCTTGTACAGCAATGCTTCTAGAAGACAGTTCTTACAGTAGTAGCAGGTAGTGACATTGTATACAATAAGAGTGCAATTACGATCCTTAGTCTTATATACAGGTAGCATAGCAAACTGAAGACTTAAAATCTGGTAGATATTAACAATGAGAAAGAAAAAAATCAACATAAGGTAGTCATATGGCTTAAATTCAATGCTCATTACATATGCAATTACAATTTTAAAATCAGCTAGTTCCATGGTTTGGGCTACCCATGCTCAGTACATGTACAAGTCCAAGAATTGGTGAGGTGGGCTTTAATGTGATGCTTGAAGCTTTTTAAGCTAGTTATAGTTCTAATTTCAAGTGGTAAGGCATTCCACAGTTTAGCAATGTAGTAGGAGTATAGAGAGTCACCTGAGCTATTTTTACTCCTGGTTACTTCAATTAGAGCTTTATTAGTGGGTCTTAGTGGATAGGTACTAATATGGGGATTGAGGAGGCCTTGTAGAGCTGGTGTTTTATCAGGTTTATAGTACATTTGGTGGGCAGTAGAGAGTTGTGTGAGAATGAGTTGGTGGGGTAGTTCTAACCAAGATAGTTGTCTTAGGGCCTTACAATGATGGGTTCTAGGAGGGGACAGCTAGTGGCAAATTTAGCTATCTTATTATAGCAGGCATCTAACTTACTTAGGTCTGATTTGGAAAGTATGGTAAGGATGGGCATGGGTATAGTAAAGTTGACAGAAGATGAGTTCTGGCTGTGGTTATTGAGGAGTTTGTGGTTAGGTAGTTTTTGCATAAGGTACCAATTTTCTTGTGTACTTTTTTTACAGTCTGGGCAATGTGTAAGTCAAACCTCAGATTTTGATCAATAACAACACCGAGAAGTTGGATGGATGGTACTGGCTCAATAAAAGTCTTATTACTGGATGTGATATTGAAGTAAATGGATTGGATTTTGAATTTAGTGGAGTGGAAGAGCAAGTTCTGTAGTTCAGGTAGAGTTGGAGCAGAACATATGACAGTGGAGTTGTCTGCATACTGTATAAGGGTGGCTAGAGTTGTAGCATTATGGAGATTATTTGTAAACAGGTTAAAAAGGAGGGGGCGAGAATAGACCTTTGAGGTACGCCCATAGTCACTGGTAGTAAGGAGAAAGAGCTTTGTTCCACCATACCGCTTGTTGCCGATCTATGAGGTAGTTCTGAAACCAGGCTAGAGTGGAGTAGCTTAGGTTCAGTTTGGACAAGGCAGTCAGTAGTTTGTTATGAGACACTGTATTGAAGGCTTTTGATAAGTCTAAAAAGGTTGCTGATACTAATTCACCTTTATTTCTAAGTTCACTGATGGTGTTAGTGAAGCTAATAAGGGCTATGGTAGTACTATGGTAGGGGAAAAAGCCATGCTGGGTATTTGTAAGTGATTTATTGTCTAGGAGATGGTTAAGTATTGGGTGTGAACACATCTTTCAAGGATTTTTGATAGAGTGGATAGGATTGCTATTAGCTGATAGTTGGAGAAGTCGGTGGAGAGACATCCTTTGTGTAGGGGTTTGATGTGAACATTTTTCCAGAGAGTGGGGATGCATTGCTTGAATATGGAATGGTTAAGTAGCAGGGAAAGCAGATAAGAGATGGCTTCAGTTGGTATTTTTAAGTATGTTGAGGGTAGGTTGTCAGCTGCCAGGGTTGTGGGTTTTAGCCTGAGCAAGTATTTGTGTATGTTGTGTGTTGGGACTGGTTTTAAGGATAATGTGTTGTTAGTATCTAGTAGAGAGGCTAGGTTGATGGGCAGTGATGGGACGTTTTGGTTAGTAAGGATTTTGATGGAGTCAATGAAGTATTTATTAAACTGGTTAGCAATACTTGCTGTTGGTTGAGGGGTCTTACTTTGACCTGGTTGTAGTATTTTATTTAAAGTGGTCCAGAATATTTGAGGATTATTTTGGTATTTAGCTTGTAAGCTAGTATAGTAATTCTTCTTATCAAGTCTTATTTGGGTTTTGGCTTTGTTTCTTAACTGAAGATACATCTGGTGAATAACTATTGATTTTTTGTGGGTCCATTCGTGCCACGCTTTATCCCTTTCTTTTAGGAGTGATTTTGTCTGTTTAGTGAGCCAAGGAGAGTAATTCAATTTGCTCTTATTGCCCTGATAGGGGCCATGTTATTTAATATATTTAAAAATGTGGTGTTAAAGTTGTCGACTGCACTGTCCAGGGATAAAGTTTTGAGGGCTTTCCAGTTGCAGAGCTTAAGGGATGTTATGAAATCTTGAGGCCTGAAATTTTTGGTGTTGCAAATTTGGTAAGTAGATGTGTTTTATTTGTAGGATTTGCCTGATGACGTATAAGGTATGGTGGGAGGTGGTCACTGAGTGAATCAGGGAGGGTACTAGAACTATAGGAAAGTGTGGAGTAGTTGGTGAGAATCCAGTCAAGGATGGTTTCCTTTTTAGTAGTTTTATCAAACCTTGTGGTTTGAATTAATTGCGTAAAGCTGTAGAGGTTGATATGGGTGGTAGGGTGGTCAGAGTTTCAGGAGTATCAGTTAATATTTAAGTCCCTTAGTATAATGCTCTCTTGTGGGAGGTTATTGGAAGAGCATTGTAGGATGGTTTCAAGTTTGTCTATGTTGTTGCCAGGAGGAATATAAATACCTATGATGCTGATATTTTTTTTATGTTGGTTGAGTTTTATTTTAGCCAAGAGTATTTCTAAGTTGGAGATATTAGGGGGCTAAGGTTAACCCTCTCTAATGTAAGATAGTTTTTGAAGAGTATGACTATACTGTCACCCCCTTTGTTTTCTATCTTGCCTGAGAATGCTATAACTAGTGGGAAGAGTTTCATTATCAAGGATATCTGGTTTGAGCCAGATTTCTGTCAGAAGGACTATGTCATGGGAATATAGAGATAGGCTTGCATGAAGTTCCTGTATTTTATTTAAAATGCTTCTTATGTTTAAGTTTATTATGAGTAGATCATTACTTTTTCTGGGGATATTAAGAGAGTGGTTTTGAGCACTGATTGTGTTGTCCAGAAAGGGTGAGGGTTCGGGGTTGGGGTGAATGTCTCCACTAAGACTGAGTGGATGGCTGTTAAGTAGTTCTTTAGGTTTTTGAGTATTAGTTTATTGTATTGCACAGTTGCCTGTAGGGTAGTATATTGGGGGAACCATTTGAGGGGGGTGAGATCTAAAGCTGTGTAGTTGTAGATGGCTGGTTTAATGGCAAATGTAATTGGTTTAACTTTGAATGGATTATATGTGTGATGGAAGTAAGTGTGCTTGGTGTAACTTAAGTGTGTGTGATAGGATGTATGGTAGGACAAGGTGCAAAGAGTGAATAGTTCTACACAATGAAGGATGAGCATGATGTAGTAGAAAGTCAGTGAGTATGGTAAGAATGAGGTGGGTGTGTATTGGTTGGTAAGTGTATTTTGGTTGAATAAAGTGTGATGGAGTAACAAGAGGTGATTATGGAAGTGAAAGCAAGGTGGAATATGGTTTTAACTAGAGGAGGTATCTAAGGTGTGTTCTATGAGTGAATAATTGGTGAGGAGTGCTGAGGAATCTTAATTGGGTGAGAGAAGCAGTGGGTGTGGTTGGCTCGGAATAAATGTAATTGAATAGGGGGTGGGTGGGAATGGGGGTATGGTAGAGGAGTGGAGCAGGTTGCACTCAGGAGAAATTAAGCAGCAAATGCTGCTAAAAACAATCTATAGACTTGAGTTCAGCTGTGTCCTTTCTGGGTAGATACCTAGTTTGAAGCAAACAAAATGTAGCAGTTTGAGTACCATTTTGTCTCTGTTTTACAAGTGGCCAATTCCAGTGTATCTACTGGGTTACCTTTTTTTTGCCTAGAGCTTTATCTTGGTTTACTGATAACTAAAAATAAAAAGTTTAACTGGGGAATGTATTTACAGCTGATGGGGTGGGGAGTAGCTGCTCTCACTAGCCGTGGGTAGAGCCAGTTATTTCTGCTTTAGACCAGGTACTTTCTACGGTAGCAGGCTGAGGGAAACATAGCTAGACACTTATAGTAACTTATTTTCTTTTTAAAGCCTTTGAGTCCTTGTGGCTGGTTTCTTCACTGCAGATGTGGTCAATGGCCGAGGATTCAGCAAGTGGGGTGGGAGAGAACTGTTCACAGGGACAGTAGTCACTAAATGAAAAGATGGAGAAGTAACAGCTGCCTCAAATCAGAAATCATATTATAACATTTCAGTCATTTACACACCAGTTAACCAGGCCAGAGAGAGAGAAAAAAAGGAACCTAGTGTGTGTGTATATATATATATATATATATATATATATATATATATATATATATATATATATATATATATATACATATATACATATATATATACATATATATATATATATATATATATATATATATATATATATATATATAATATTTAGCTATCTATAAAACACCATTAATGTACTGTATTAGAATTTAAATGTATCTAAACAAAAAGTCTAAAACATCTACTTAGAAACAATAATCAGAAAGACCTTGTTACCCCACCACTGAACCACTAGAAAAAATGCACTTTGGTATTAAGTCAAATTATACTATTACTGAAGAATTAGAAGACCTTCATCATTTGTAGTTATTTAAAAGGGAAAAGTATGTAAAGTACTTATAACGGGGAAAAGAAAGAAAAGGAACATTGGTAACAAAACAGAATAGGAAGAAAGAAGAGAGAGAGAATGTTATTTAAATACTTAGTACTATATGTAATTAGATGAAATAGATATAGAAAGGAAAAGAGAAAGTTAATAATAAAAATTATTCACATTACCTTACAGCATAGAGACTTTCCATTATCAAATATATTATGATTCATAAAACAAATCATTTAAAATTAGAAGGAATTTATTCATTTGTCCTTTAGTTTTTTAGTTTTGTTTGCTCCTTCCTTCATAGACCATCCATTTTTTGTCACCTGTCTCTTCAAACTCTGGGATGACCATTCCATTTCTTCTATGTCCGACAGTATTTTCTTCTTTTAGATAAATTCTACTGCTTCTTGTAGGGAATCAAAGATATTCACTCCTTCTGGCAAGGTGATTTTTATTCTTGCAGGAAAAAGAATTTGAGCTTTAATATTGGCTTTTTTTCAAGGACTTAATTAGAGGAACACACTCCTTTCTTCTGGATATGATTGTAGAGGTGTAGTCATTGTCAAAATGAATAACTTTTTCACCCATCTTGATAGGGGAATTAGTCCAAGCTGATTTCAGCACTAAGTCATTGTCTTGCAAGGAAAGAAATCTAACTATTATAGACCTGGGGTTAGATGAACTCAGAGATGAAGCTGGATTTGCCAGGGACTGATGAGCCCTCTCAATTCCAAAAGAGAGGGCTTCAAGCATGTTTAGTGCTGATGAAAACCACTTATTGAGGAATTGAATCATGTTAGCACCCTCTTCTTTCTGAGTAATTCCATATATTCTTATGTTATTCCTCCTTCATCTACTTTCAAGTTCTTCTAGTTTCTCAATCAGCCTGGTGTTTTCTTTCAGAAGAAATTAATTGTGATGTTAATTTTCTGTCACTATAGCATGTAGGTCAGTTACTGTTTCCTCTAAGGCAAGAATCTTTCCAGATTTTTTTCTACTATTCCATTTAGAAGTTCTAGTTGTTTACTGTATTCTTGTTTGATAATATCCATTTTGTTTTTGAATTTGCCCATTTTTAGTGACAGTTCTTGGATGTTTGTTACTAATAAGTTACTAATTGTTACTAATTGTTACTATAAGATGTAGTTCTTTCTTCACTGCACTCTCCTGATGTGGGTTCTTTGAGATGCTCATATTGAGATCTCCAGTAGAAAACTTTGTGACAGGAATAATTAAAAAATTCTCTTGACTATGTATTAATTTTTAGAAAATAATTAAGAGTCTATGTTAATCTAACTTTTAGTATACATTTAGTTAGATTTTTCTAAAAATTAAAGTATATTTCTTATCAGTGTATTAAAATCTAAGCAGATCTATGGATTTCTGCTGCTATCAGACTGGCATCTTGCCCACGCCCCCTGTAAAGTTGTTTATAACAAACTGTTCACCCATCAAAATGTAGGGGCAGATGGAACAGCATCCAGATTTAGACATATGATGAATTTTGTTAGTCTTGTGTGGATGTTGTGTTAAAACGTTCCACAATGCTTTTAAAATTACAGTCCCTTCTGTATATTATGTGCATTATACCCCCCATTTTCTCAAAAATATGTCTGTCTTCCCTTAGAATAATCCAGTTCTTCAGGATAATGCTCCTAATAGTTGCACTGCCAGCATTATAAGTTGTGATAAAGAATCTAGTAAAGGTTGTGTTTTGTACTAGATGATGTATGGGTGCAGGGCTGTTACGTTCTCTAGAAGAGATAATATTATCAGCCATTAAATCACTTGCTGATACATACATTTCAGGTCTTGATGTTTCACTATGACCTAAAATTGGGCTAAAAAATGCCCCTTTCTCTTTTATTTATCACTTTGTACATTAGTTGATTTGCCATACCAAGGGGGTAACCTCTAGCCAGAAACATACTCTTTATTGTCTCACATTCATCTAAAAAATTATCAAACCCTGACAGCATCCATGCTGCCCTTACAAATTGACCCCTGACTACAGCATGTTTTTGGTGGGGGGGGGGGGGGGATTTCAGCTTGAAAAATGCAAATATGTGTTTGAAATGGTGAGTTTTCGATAAATCTGGGCAGAGAATTTGGATCTCTCATTTTCTTTAGAAAGAAGTATGTTTAGGTATGCAATCCTAGATATATTGGCCACAAAGGTAAACTTTAAAAAGTTTGTTGTTGTATTAATGTAGTAGAAAAATGTATTACATTTTTAAGGTCATCATTCCATACAATAAAAATGTCATCCATAAATTCTTAATTAAATACAAATTTGTTTTCCCATGTTGTTATTACTATGTTCGCAAACAGCCCACCACATGTGGAGCCTATTGCTACACCTGTAACTTCGTTATAGTACGCATGTTCAAATAATATATAATTATTTTTCAACACAATTTAATTTAAAATTTCATAGGTGTTTACATTGTCATGATGTACACCCTTCAGTGTTAAATATTCTAAAAGCCATTCGATACCTTGCTCATGGGGATGACAGTATACAAGTCCTTGACATCAACAGTAATGAGTAAACAATTTTCGTTAAACTCAAGTTAATTTATTTTCTCCAAAAAATCCCAAGAGTCTTTACAAACGTGTTTTTCTTGGGTAACCAGATATTTTAACTTTTCGTCAAGGAATTTGGCACATGGGTGTGTTATCAAACCTCTAGCGTCCACAATTGGTCTTATCGGTGGCTTTTCAATATTTTTTTGGACTTTTAGGAGGCCAAAGATTGAAGGGATGATAGGTGCCATAGAATTCAAGTAATTGTATTCATTCAGGTCAATTTGTTTGTCTATGAATAAATCATTAAGTGTGTCCCTCACCCTTTCATATGCTGTGTTTAGTTCATTTAGTGACACTTTACTATAGGTAGTTCACGAAAGCATATCAAGCATTTTTTGTTTGTAGTCATGTGTCTCCATTATCATCAAACCCCCACCTTTGCCTGCTTTCATAAGCCTCAAATTTTGCCCACTTAATTCTTTTAACAGCTTTTTCTCCCCAGGTAGTAAATTATGATTAGTATTTGAATTCTGTTCATTTCTTTTCAATAATGACTGAAAATCCAGTTTACAAATGTTCTCAAAACCCTGGACTGTAGGATGAACTGGAGGGTTGTAAGTGCTACATGTCCTAAGGGTGTTGGGAACAATGGTGGGAGTGTCAAACAAAATATTCAGGTTCAGCTTTTTTATGTATTATTTGAAGTCCATTAAAAATGTTGCCACATTAGCATGTTCAGTGGGAACAAAAGTTAGTTCTCATTAAAACAAATCTGCACATTCTGAACCTATTTAATGAATAGTATAATTGTATATTGTGAAATCCCCTTTACTGTTGGTAATTAGTACATATGGCAAATCATTTGAACACAAGGAGAGGTTGTCAGAAGTTACTTATAGTTGTTGGTTTTGAATTTCTAGTTCTTCCACCGTGTTTGATCCTTCTGAGGTGGCTTTGTCTGGAAACACTGATTCCAGTAGTTGTTGTGCTTTGAACGGTGGACTAAAGGGGGGTCCAAAGAGGGATTCTCAGTATTAGTTGCATCACTCTGTTGATTGTTCATAAATGAAGTACCTTCCATAGGTCTACATGGAGGAACATCAACAGTGGTGTTTTGGTGTGTCCTAAATCTATGAGAAACTGGGGATTCAGGGTATGCTGTTTGATTGAGATAGGCTAGCCTGTCTCTTTCAAGTTTTTTTTTTTACTTTATTTTTTTTGTAATTTCTCAACAGTACTTTTAAAGATCCTATCATAATCAAATTTATGCTGTTCAAAGTTTAAATGATAGTAATTAAGTCATTCAAAGCATTAACATCCAGCGATAGTTCATCTGTTAATTTATTATTGAGATTTATAAGTACCAGCATGTATTCACATCCATGCCAGTCAAATAACTTCAGTAATTCCAAGTGCAGTGGAGGAACGCTGACCTTTCGGTACTCAGTGTTCCTTTATACATTCGGCCAGGAATGCATTCTGAAGTTGTAATTTCTTGTATTTAATAAGTTTGTAATCAAATTCATCTAGGTACTCCATAATGTTAGAAATGAAAGTAGCAGTAGTGGGTTGCCGTAGATGAAACTGGAAATCACCATGAAGTCAGTCATGTAATACTGGGATGTTGCCAGTACTTTTGATTCTCATAGTATCATCTGCAGGATCCCTTCCTGCTACACTATTCATATGTCACAAAAGTTGTGGAATTAAAAGTAAACCACCACAGGAATCATCAGTTCTGTCACACATCCTCCCTAGATGGCAGGGAAGAAAAGCTGAAATACCTTCAACTCAGTCAGCTGTTGAACTAGTAGGGAAAGATCCCCTACAGAACGTTGCAAAGAAAAAACATCCGGTTCTGAAAGTAATAACTGGGAATTTGTCAACTCTCCTGCAGCCATAACATATTGGAATCAAACTAAACCAAAACTGAAGACAAACTGATAAAAAACACACACACAAGGCCACAGAGATTCTGACAAATACAGCTCAACAACTTAAAATGTAATTTTAATGCTTTTGTTTTATTTTATAACAGAACATTTTCAGATGAAGTGAGCCAAACACACACACTGTTTAAATACAATTCTAAAAGGTCATGTGATAACTTTTAAAATCATGTGACAGCCAAAGCTTTTAAAATCATGTGATCAGCTTAAAATCACATGACAGCCAAATACTTGTAAAATCATGTGAAGAGCTTTAAGTCATGTGACAGCCTAATCCCCTGAACAAATCATGTATTAAGGCAACATATTCAATAAGTTCAAAATTGAAGTAAACAAAATCAAAGGCTGAATATCTGAATACATCAACCTGTAAAACTTTCTTTTACCAAACAATAATAAATAGTTTTATGTAAGAGCAAACATTAAATAGTAAACTCTATACTGAGAAAATCTGCCTGATAAAAAGGTAGCAATATCATCTTTCTAAAGCTCTTAGTTTTAAAAGATAGCTAATAGAAATCTGGTCATTAATCCCTGGACAAAAACTTGCATTGTGTGAGCTGCCAATATAACTCACTTACTTCCAACTTAAGTTGCCATGAGCCATCACCTTCACTAGGGATTACCTTTTCCATTATTACCATTTTAAAAATGTGGTCTAGCCATTCCATTAAGTGTTTGGCTTGGCCATTGTTTGTTTTCCTTTTCTTAATGTCATATAGATGTTCAGCAATTCTTTCTTTGAACTTACACTCAGTTTTGCCTATGTAGAAAGCAGGGCAGTATTGACAGAGTGCAGCGTATACTACCCCTCCTGTTAAATGCATACATTTCCGGTCTTGGTGTTTGACTATGGCTTAAAATTGGGTTAAAAAAGCCCCTTTCTCTTTTATTTATCACTTCGTATATTAGTTGATTTACCATACCAAGGGAGTAACCTCTATATACCAATAGAGTAACCTCACATACATCTAAAAAATTTGCAAACCCTTTGACCATCCATGCTGCCCTTACGAACTGACCCTTGACTATAGCACGTTTTTGGTGGGGGAGATGTGAGCTTGAAAAATGTAAAGTGTTTGAAAAGGCGGGTTTTCGATAAATCTGAGCAGAGAATTTGGCTCTCTCATTGTCTTTCTATAGAAGTATGTCTAGTTATGCAATCCTAGATGTGCTGGCCTCATAGGCAAACTTTAAAAAGTATGCTGCTGTATTAATGTACAAAAAATGCAGAACACAGCTGGATGACCTTCAACTCACTTTTAATCCACATTACACAGTATCAGTAAGTGTTTTTGTCTCCCAATAACAATCACAATAAGAGACTTCTTCAGACTGGAATAATCATCATATAACACACTTTAAATACACCTCTTTAGGCACATAATGTATCACATGATATTCACTGACTTCTTGACAAAAAAATAAAAACAGCTTAAAATAACATAGCATTACCTAACTTTTAATACCTACACTACCCGTAATGTTTTAACCCCTTTCTTTTTAAGTATATGATACACTCTTCCCTATTATTTAGTCCAGGTGGAAAATATGAATTTAATCTAACCTGCCAGCAATATTCAAGCCAGCCAAGTTCTTCTTCTATATTAATAATTTTAGTGGTATTAACCAAGGCTTCTAATACTAGAAATGTATAATCTACCTTGCAATTTCTACCTTTGTAATGTTTACACATGGCATTTTTTGTATCTCCTGTATGAATGGCATATTTATGTTCGTATATTCTTTTATTCAATTCCCTAGTAGCTCTCCCTACATAGAAAATGTTACACTCAGTGCAAATAATAAGGTAGATCACATTCTTTGATTTACAATTAAATAAACCTGGTATTTTGATTTTGTTATTCCCTATTGTTACTTCATTCCCTTCTGTATATAACAAATTACACATGTTACAGTTGTAACATTTTATCATACCACTTCTATATTCATTAAGATTCTTTTTACTTAGTTTACCTTGAAAATAATTTTTAAAACTTTTAACTTTCTTCTGAACAAATATAGGATTGGCCTCTACTTTACTAATCAGTTCACTATTAGCCTTAAACAGTCCCCAATTATTTATGCTGTGTTCTACATTTTTTGTGTATTCTACATTTTTGTGCTGTTTTGTACTACTTTGGAAGAGAGCTGTATTAATGTAGTCAAAAAACGTATTAAATTTTTAAGGTCATCATTCCATAAATAAAAATGTCATCCAACAAATGCATATACAACATACAATGTTTCATAAATTCTGAATTAAATACAAATTTGTTTTCCCATGTTGTCATTACTATGTTCACAAAGACCCTGCCATATGCAGAGCCCATTGCTACACCTGTAACTTGGTTATAGTACTCATGTTCAGGTCTTGTTGAGGTCTTCTAATTCTTTTTCTGAAACTAAGTTTCTTTATGAATATCTACTTTCATTTTGTCTATTTTAGTTTGTAGTTCTGCCAGTTCTTTATTCCAGTGCTTTTGTTTGTTTTCATACTAGGCTACCAGCTTTCCATATAAATATGCTTTCATTGCATCATTGCATCCCAATATATATATATATATATATATATATATATATATATATATATATATATATATATATATATATATATAGGTGTGTGTGTGTGTGTGTGTGTGTGTGTGTGTGTCTGCTACCCCATCTGTGAGGTTTAAATCTAGAAACATTTGCATCTCTGCAGTATAGTATTGTTTAAACTCTTTAAGGTTTGCTATATAGGCTGGAATTCTTATGATTGTAAGTTTTCTCTTAAAGTTAAAATCTATTTCAAAAGTTATTGTATTGTGGTCTGAGAAGGGGCAGGTGATTGTTTTGACTTTGCTTATTTTTGTGGTAAAATATTTTGTTATATACACTCTGTCTATTCTAGAAAATGTGTTATGTCTATGTGTGTAATGTATGAATATCAGTGAATCTTGTTCAGCATATGTGTCAATGTCCATTAAGTAAAATAAGTCAGTAAACTTATTTTACTTAATGGACATTGTAATTTAAGTAATTTTGATAGTAGAGATTTCTTGTATGTGTTTTTAGCATTTGTGTCCTCTTCTTTTATTATACAACTAAAATCTCCTGCAATTATGTTATTACCTTTGGAATGTTGTATCATTTTCTCTAAATATTGTTTGGCTGTCCTGACACCCAGTCTTGGTATCCAGTAGTTGTTTACCATGGTATAAGCCAAACCATTTATTAATACTGATACTAAACAAAACATTCCTGAGTTATCATTGACTGTATTTATGATCCTGGGCATCAAGGTAGTCTTTCTCCATACTATTGCTGCACCTCTTTACTTTTTATTATATTCTAAACTTGCTAGTAATGTGTAATTATGCATATTAATCCTAGTAATGTCTTGCTGTATAACGTGTTTCTTGTAAAAATACTACTTGTGCTTTATATATCTTAAGATATCTTTGTAAGCTTCCTCTTTTACAGCTGTTATTTAAGCCATTGACATTGATAGAAATGCATTTCACAGTTGGACTAACTATACTTTTGTATTTAACCATTGTCCTGTTTTTGTGTTTGTACATAACCTTGTATGTGTGCTGAAAACTTTTTACCATTCATTTCATATATGTTATAAATGCATTGCATAGACATCCATTTAAAAGGTACAAATAAAAACTGTCTGCGTAAAAAGTGGCTTTCAAAATATAAACAACCAATCATTCCCTTCATGGGAGAAAACATCCCGCCCTTGAATAGGTTTACCATTCAAGTGACCCCTCTTATCCTTATTCAGCATCTTCCCTCAGCTTTCCCAACAACAAATATAACTAAAAGCATCAAATTCTTATTGCTTGTATGCTATCAGACTTCAACTGTTGAATTGTACAATATTCAATTAATCATTATTACAGAGATTGTTATATGCTATTACTGTCTGTAGTTAAATAAAATAGTGTAACCAACTTTAAATACAACATTGTTCTAGTATATACATCTTATATTTTATCTCACTGTATTATTTAATGTCCTTCAACCATCTGTTTTCAGTGTAACAGTATCTATTTTATAGCGTCAACATTTTATTTAGACAATGCTTTTTTATCAATGTATTTCTTGCTTCATTTATCACCATTGTATACATATATATATATATATATATATATATATATATATATATATCTATATATATATATATATCCTTTTGCCCATATGTATGTTTCTAAGTAGCCATTTTATTTTTAGTGTTTCTTAATGCCAGATTTAATATACAACTAAGATGACTGTTAGTATTTGTTGCTGCAAACCTTATGTCTACACAGTCCAAGTAGGTTCATATTTCCTACTGTTAAGACAACAGAGCCCATTTGTTTCAACATACAGTCAGGTTAATGAAAACATTGTTATTGTTGTTATAAACTGCAGATTTTAATATATAATAACATTTTGGCTTCTAATGTAATATTTATGTATATAATAAATAACACTTTAAATAGTACATTCATCTGTTGAGTTGAATTCTTTACATCTTTAGATTTAGATCTGTTTGTATTCATATTATAGGCTTTCATAATGTTCTTGTTTAATAGATAAGTTATATGCAATTTTTGTGATATTTTATACTTTAGATAGTATTGGCAATTAATATGAATTTGTTAAGGCTTCATCTGATTCATGTAATCTCTTACGTTTAACTTTTCTTGTACCTTGTTTTTCTCTATGAAGCACAAGAGAACCCTAAGCATTTCATAAATAATATCTGAACTGCTCTTAGTATATTAAACATTTCAGTATTGCTGTAGGTCTTGTTTAACGACTGAACTCAATCTATTCATCTTCATAGTTAATGACCAACTGTGGACTGACATCAGACTTGTTAATTTTTATCACGAGTGTCATTTCTTATTTACCAGTCTTGTTAAGTATGCTGATTCTTATAATGCTTTCATGACATTTATATCCTACCATCCTAGTTCTTTATTACATCTAGTTCAGCTTCTTACTGAATACATTTGTGTAGATGTATATTTATTTATTGGTTTCTTAGCTGTTAAATTATTATTAATTTTGTTGTTATAAGTAGTCATACTTTCTTTTATAGCTATGTGTCCTAGTATTCGTACATATGAGTTTGCATTAACTATTTACATCAATTGCTTTTATCTTGTTCATGATGTTGTTTTCTTCGCATATATTATAGTACTTTTGTGATAATTTCTTTTATTTCTTTTTAGAATTATTAAATACATACTATGTATATGTACATACTTAATAATGCTTTGAAGCACTTGTATATTGATAAAAATATGTACTTGTCACTTTAGGAGCCTTTTGGTTTAAGTTAAGCCCCATACTGCTTTGCTTCAAGTGCTAGTCACTCTCTAATTAAGTACTTTAATTTTTGGCTGTTTATGAATATGCAAATGACACTAATTGACTCTAACAGCATTTTTTATTGTAATACCTCAAGATGGATTAAAAACATATTTATCAGATGGTCTTTATTAGAACATAGAAGTTTTAAAACTTCGAATGTTTTAATATCGACCCCTATTCAGCAAAAGCTGAAAACATCGAACATACAGAACAGCAAATTTTTTCCTAGGGAAAAAATTTGCTGTTCCAAAACACATACACACAACACAAGCACACCAAACAAATAGCAATCCACACACATACACCTAAAATCTTACACCTAACCCTATAGTAAACTATACACACACCACTAACTATCCACTTACCTTAACCCAAACCCTAACCCTAAGGTCCATCACTATCGCACACTCACCTCACCCGCGCCCTAACCCTAACTCACCTAACCCGCCCTAACCCTCATGTCCACACAATCGCACACATACCTAGCCCGCACCCTAACCCTAACTAACCTAACCCACACTCAATCGCACACTTACCTGAGTCTGACCCGTAACTTTCCACCACAGAGCTAAAAATACTGAACAACGAAAATGGACAACCGAATTCTTTCCCTAGGAAAAAATTTGGTTTTCTGTTGCTTTGATATTGTCAGCTTTTGCTGAATAGGGGTCGATATTAGAACATTCAAAGTTTTGAAACTTCGATGTTCTAATATAGACCCTTTATCAGCTTGTGGCTTTAGCAGGAAAGCAGAGAAGTGTAAGTGAAGCTTTTAGAGTTCTTAAATAGGCTATGAGCTGAGAGAGCAGTTGTTTTTACTTCCAGTTTCTTCTAATTCATTTAAAATGACTACCAGCACCCACTACACCACAGAAAAGTGTCCCAAACAACATTTTTAATATTAATAGCACTCTTTTAACTATTAGCACATTGTTTACAAAGGAACAAATCATAAAGATTTTTTTTTGAAGTTATATCATTTTATATTTCCTAGACCATTCACACTAGAGTCAAAAGCAGTATAGCATTGTGTTATCAAATTATTAAAGCCTGAAAGCATGTATGGTAATTCCATATTTCATATGTTAAGACATAGCAAGTTAGTACTAATTGTTCTAGATATTAAAGCAGTTTTTTGATATTTGTCTTATTTTATTTGTTTAATATTGTATTAGTATAAATAATAAAAGACATTTACCTTGTCGTTCATACCAGAGTCAAAAGCAGTATAGCATTGTGTTATTAAACTATTAGTGTCTTATTAAATGATTGTGATTTCATATCAAATGACTGTGAACCATATCATATTTGAACCAGCAGTAGGACAGCATCTGCTATAAGCACGCTCAATATCACCACTGCAGTGCACATGTATTTTTATTGTCTTTTGCAATGTTTGAGCATTTACATATGCTTACCTCATATTAGTAGCAGTGGCATTTACCAGAATGTTACCATGTCATGAAGTGGTGTCGTCATGGAGTAATAGCACAGTCAAACAAGTGGTCCACCTCCATCCTTGTCGTTGCTAAAGATGAGAATGTCCCCAAAGTATTATATGCAACCATCAGGCAATAGTACAGTGGCTTGAAAGAAGCTCAACTTTCATTAATTGTGTTATCATGAGTCTAAATGGTATTTACCTGCTTTACAGAACCATCATAAATTATGCTTGACAGCTATTTTTTTATGCTGCAATGTTTCATTTGTGGTATTAGAATAAATCTGAGGACAATAAAGTATTACATATGCATATGCAATGAAGAAAGATAATTATGTGTTTCATCTGAGGACTGAACCAAGGTCCTATGGTATACCAGTTTGGTTGATACCAGTTACTCTGATAAAGCAGCTAGTGACCAATATGCCCTTTTAGCACCCTGTGTATAAATAATTCAGTGACTACCAAACAATTGCTAACTGCAAACGATGAAGATAAGTGCATATGTTACAAAGACATGCATCTAGAGCATTTTCCCCCAGGCCTCCACTGAAAATTGGTATCTTTCCAAGTTGGACTTTCCCGGTAAACAAATGTTAAATAAATAAATATGATATACTATAGAGCATCTATCTACAAAAGCAATTGAGAAGAAATTGCTTGCTTTAAGTTCCAGTACCCAGTTATTTCAGCATACTGCTTAAGTTGTGCTACCAGCTGTGTCACAGCTCTGTATGTACATGAATACTCATTACGAACCTACAGGGGTATGGTATGCATATATAATAAAACATGTACAGACAAAACTGTTTATGGTAACAAGTACACCAGTTTCAGTTTGTAAGGTGAAAAAATATAAGAAGTTATTAGGATGACTTTATATCATCCGATTCTTTTACTAAATATACTCTAACAAAGTCTTGTAATGAACTGTTTCTAGATACAAATAAGAACTTTTGCAAAAAAAAAATGTTTTCTTCAGATTTCAGTCATTATCAAAGCAGTGCAAAGCCTGTTGAATTTGCTTCCCCATGTTAGCTAATGTACAGCAAAGAGGCAGTCTGCACTGGTGGCATTTGGGGATAAAGCTCTAAGCATGGCCCAGGCATCTGGGGTTTGATTAGCTGCTTGGGCACTTTTTGGCTCAGGAGGGAAGATTGGTGCACCCATTCTAGAGGAGTACAGCTTGCTGTCAGATAAGCCATCACAGTAGGTCACTGGTAGGGTTTGGGAACTTGTGAGTGGGAGGAGAACTGTACTGTAGAGAGAGGTCTCTTGTCTGAGGTGCACGCAGAAGCATTGTTGAAACACATGGAGCCTATTAAATGCCAATCTCTGATGAGTGGTGAAAATGTGGAAGGGAATGAGGTGTTAGATCAAAAAAGCAAATCTCAGCTGCAGTATGATACTGCCCCAGGTTCCATGATCTCTATACCAGCACTGCCCATAGATCAGGATTACTCCAGTGGAGATTAAGGAGGAATTTGTTAGACCTGGTGGTTGGGAAGAGGTCCTGGAAGCAGCTGTCAGCAACTAAGAAGACTGAAAATAACATACAGCTAGGAGTCATATGTATTTGTGAGGAAAAGATTGGGCATGGATCCAAACCAGAAAAAGAGGGGTATGCCCACAAAGGATCAGAATATCAGCTCTTACATCACAAAACAAAATCAGTGATGCCTATGAGGGTAAAGGTTAAATCCATCAAGACCAAACTGTGTAGTTGGTTATGACTCTCACTCTATTTGTGTACTGGACCACCAGGCTGATAAAATGCACAGAGTTTAATAAATAACATAGGTAAAAAACAACAAGGTAAGTGCTTAAGGTAAGATGCAGGGTTTGATGCTCACCTTTGAAGGGAAATTGGCTAGGCTTAAAATGGCCTGCAAGAGCCTAGTATTTACTATGAACTCTGATACTATGCCTTAGCCCTCTAAAGGAAGACTCCTCATTTGAAGCCTGGCTCCCTTAACCCTTTGAACAGAAAATGCATCTGCTTAGTGCAGTAACCCTAGCATAAAAACTTTTATAGTGACTACATCAAGGGAATAGTATGAATGTAATCAATCAAGCATGGAATATACAGTCAAGTGCTTTCATCACCAAATAGTTTTCATCAGACGAGTGGAATATTTCTCTATCTTTTCTAAGCAAAATCAGGAAAACAGCTGGAATGAGTGTGGCAACCGCCTATGTCAATCTTAGTGTGTAGAACAGTTTTATACTTTCCTAAGCCCTACTGGTAAACTCTGGAAATTATAATCATAGATGTATTTTAGATTCCACAATTAACGCAACTTCATTAACAATAACTGTATAAGAACTGCATGGGAAAAAAAAAACACACAGGAAAATGCCTAAGTAATGCCATCACAAATCAGTCATCATAATGATAATGTACTAGTGAGACTGCTCACTATGAGTAAAAGTTTGTTATTTTTATGAAAGAAAGTTCTCTTTTAATAATTTATAGTGCTTGTAAAAGCCATAAGTAAGGAGCTCTTGATGCTTACTGTAACTGGAAATTTGTCTGGAAAAAGTCTGCTGTCTTTGCTTTATGCTGTGTATGCTCATTCATGTTAAGAAACACAGAGAAATATGTTGCACATATATTATGGAGTTCATACAAATGACTATAGAATAATTAAGTACATCAGCTTACATGGATGCTATCTCCTATTCAATGGCACTTCTCTAAGTTAAACTGATGATGACTCACCACTGCATGTTACTATATTGTAACATCACACATGTCAAAGGAATACTTTTGTCTGTCATGAATGGTGCAGAAATATGTCAGAAAACTATTAAAAGGGAAATGCACAAACCTCTGTCACATGATCTGACCCTGTTTGGTGACACCTATGGCTTCCTACTTTCATTGAGCAGCTATGTTGTCAGATCAGTTCTCTGGCCTCATCACTAACATCATTGCATGTCTAAAGAATGTCTGGACATTATATGCTGTTATCAGGGAGTGAAAGTGTTGGCAAAAATCTGCTGTCCTGCCCCATTAATGTAATGTACATTAGTTATATTTGTGCACAGCACCTTAATATTTTATGTTTTTACCAAAAGCAGGTGTCATTTCTTTGTGGCACATCTTAATTGCAGTTGCTGTCTCTGCTTAGTTATGGGACAGTTTCTTTCCACATCAAAAGGGGCATTTGTATTTGCTATGGCAAGCCACTATTCAAGCCACAAACAATAAAATACTCGAAGTGATATAAGCCTAAAATTACTTAAACTTTTGAGCTATATCTTCTGCAAATAACCATTCTGCTCAGTTATTTATTTGCAGCAATGCCGGATTCATTATTGAACACATTAAACAGTTTAGTTTAATACTGCACGTTACATTTCTGTTGCTTAGAAGCAGAAAGAAACATTATGCTAATCTACTATTACCTTTAAGGGAAGTCATAATTCTAATTTGCTTTCTTTCCTACCTTTCTGATCACCTCTTTTGCACCTGTACCATGTGCACATTAATGCCTGCAGAGATTTCCTCAGTACTATCCGTTCTTGTAGAGATTTCCATTACTGCTTAATCTTCTTTGGAAGAAGTATTTTTGCAGATCCTAGATTTAGCTGATCCCTGTAGTACTGTAATATGCTGCCTATGCCCCTGCCTCCTTTTGTGATTCCTATATAGGAAAAGCTTTTACATCTTTCAAGTGCAATCCTGGAAACCCATGCATGCCTCCCATCTCTTTTGATCTCATATAAAACGAACATTAGCTCCTAAGATTGTGACCATATATTTTACCCTCAGTTACTATATATTTTTTCATTATCTGCCATTGTTTCCCTGGGAAAGAATTTGTTTGGCTGCTTTCATTACTTTGCCATTTTTGGCACTGTAGTGCAATCTTGGAGTTGGTATATTTAAGTAGCGAGGGTGTGGGGGGCACAGCCCCCAAGTTGGGGTGTGTGGTGGTGAAGCCCCGCCCTACATTATGTAATGTTTTAATTTTTTTTTTTTTTTATTTCGGAACAGCTATTTTTTTCCCTTGGAAAAAAAAATGCTGTTCTGAGGTTTCGACGTTGTAAGCTTTTGCTTACATGGGGTCGGTTATTTAGCATTCGCTTTTGTAAGCATATGATAATATAATATAGACCCACTTTTCCTTATCCTACTATCCTTTTCCACCCTTCCCTAAGCTTATTAAATCCTATTGTTCCCTCCTTCTCTTTCAAATCCCTGCACGTTTGTACCATTTTTTCTTTTTATATACTTCCTCAGTCACTTCCACTTCCTCTGGCATTTGCATTTATTCCTTACTGGCCTTCCTCCTCCCTTTCCATAGCTGTTCTCCTAATTACTCACCTGTATACTAGCAAATCTTCTACTCTCAACATAAAAGTCTTCCTCATCAATTTTCCATAACGGGAGCAAATACTCCTGGGGGCAGTGAACAATCCTGCCTTGCTCTATTCTATAACCTCATCTTATCTTACAATCCTTCCTGAACACTAATTTAAAGATTTGGTTTCTTAAATGGTGTTATGATGTTCCATAAATACCTTCTTTCTTCCAGCACTTGTTTCAAAGTTATCATCACATTAAAGCCCCATATCACTGAATTAACTACCTTCTAACTGTTCATAAGCAGTACACCTGCTTGTTCTGTTTTGCCTCTTACAGCACATCATAAAATTTAACAACAATCTCTAAGCCCTGTCATCCTCTCCTCTTACTTCTGCAGGAATTTGTCTGTGAGTACTTCTTCTCATCAATGGTATCATTGTTTGCCCTTCCTCCTTGAAACTGCCTTGCTGTTTGCTGCTGTGGCACCACATATCTCCACTCTCCTGCACTTGCCTCTCCTCTTACTTCCAGTGTGCTCCCTTCCTCCACCATCTGGGATATTCAATCATGCCACTTGTTTCTAACTCTTATAGTTTCCATGTAGAATGTAATGGCTTCTGTCAGTAATATACCCTCCTATGACAGTTGCTGTGTACATTAAACAACCTGGTGCCACTTCTTTCTTTAGCTGCCATGGCATGAGCTAGTTAGTGCACTAAAGCTGAAAATCCTCCACAAACTTTATATTTGTACTCTGCATCATCAGACTCCACTTTTTGTCTGCCTGTCTCAGGTTCTAATCTTTCATTTGGTGTCAGCACATCTTCACAATAATATGCCTCCCCCTAATATGTGTATCACTATTTTGTTTCCCCTACACTGTGCATCATATTAACTTGTTGATTCATTATGTGTCTCTCCTTGGCCAACTTGATGATGCAGATATACACACAGTGTGTCTTCTCTCTTCACTCTTTCTGCTGCTCCAGTAATTTAAATTATACAGTGATGGGGAATTGTTATTCAAAAATGAGCATGCTGATTGCACAGCCCAGCCAGCACGCCTATGGTACATTGAGCATATACCAAGAGAAAAAAGTCCATCCACTAAAGTACAATTCAGCCTCTAGACTTTTCTTTTGGAATATGCTATGGAGGGACAGTGCAAAACAGAAGAAAAATCAGGTACATTTTCAACATAAAAAACAGAAATGTACCTGATTTTCTTTCCTTTTTGCACTCTCCTTCCATAAATCTTGCAGACTCTTGTACCTCTCAGCTGTCATAATGTCCAGATTTTTGCCTCAGTTTTCCATAAAAAAATTCCCTTTTCTCTGTAGCTTGTCATTAACTGCACTGATGTGCTGAACAAGCATTGGAACATAACTCCCTTATGAATGCACAGTACATTAAAAACAGAGAAAGGACAGGAAACAATGTGGAGGAACACTATGGTGCTATTATACAAAGACATTATTTAAGAAAGGCAAACAATTTCTTTATTAAATAATGTAATTTTATAATAGCAGTAACCCACTTGTGGGTGTGGGGTCTCAGGATCTGCTCACAGTTGACTTTATTTAATCATTCCGGCTTTGCCCTCATGATCAAGCCATGCCAACTCTGGGTAAATCCTGATATACCCACACTGACTTGCGGGTTATTGCTTAAATATTTTCCCTTCAAGAGCTAGTCTTCAGGTCATCCATTTTTAAACTGACTTAATCCATCTTACATTTAATCTCTAATTATTCATTTTCATGTCACTACTTGTCTCTTCTTTCTCTCCTCTCTTATGGCCTGCACATTCCCCAAATCTGCCAAAATGGCATTACCTTTTCCAAAGTAATATTGCATTGATTCTCCTCGTTAGACACCTTCTTATCTTTCATCTACTTCTAGTCACCTTTATAAGGCAGCTAAGTCAATCATTTCATAATTCTGTTGCACTTTTGTTCTCTCTGTTTAGCCAGGCCCTTACACCATTTTCAGATCCAAGAGCTCTTAAGTGCTTCATATACTTCCGCTCATACATGTGGCATAAGTAATTTTATGGAGTTTGTTAATTTATTTCCGCATATAGGCAGGCCATTCCATCAACTTCCTATTTCAGGTTGTTTGGGACTTGCTTTTATTGCCCTGTCTTCTGAAAATCCCTGTGTGCAGCTGCACCTGTACTTTCTTTCACCATCATGCTTTCCTTTTTCATTTGGTTTAAAATATTTATTTTTGCACTCCTTTTGTGTACTCATCAGTGTTGATTAAGTTTTAACACATAACTTTTGTAATCTGTTCAGACATTCTAAGCTCCATATCTCTCTTTACTGTGTTACTGCCTCGTGTCAGTTGCATATTTTATCTCTTTCCCCATTTATTTATTGTGCTCACATTTCATTGTCCCTATAAATATTTTACTGACCATTTCCTATCACAACTAGGTTTAGAACCCACTATTGAACTAAATTCAGGCATTGCCATCAAAATTGGACAATTTTTCTTGATTATTTTACATATTTGATTAGGGTAGCCAGAGTATGTGGTAATGTACCTCAAAGTATTGTCTTTCTTTTAGTAACTATCGGTAAGCTATAACTAACATCTGTCTCATGATCTGTGAAAATAGGTTTATAATCAGTTTTTCTGCCCTCTGTTGTTATTTTGATACTCTTGTCAATAATATTTTCTGCATATCCACTTCTCAAAAACTCTGTTTTCATATTTGCTACTTCATTAATATATATTTGTTCCTCTGTTGTTAATCTACTTATTCTGATAAACTGTGATTTCATTATACTTTTAAATACATGTGAAGGATGCATACTAGTACTATCCAAGTATCTTATTGTATGTACATCTTTCTTATGTACCATAGTTTGTATCATGTTGTTCTTTTTATACAACTTTACGTCCAGACCTATGAGGAACTTTTAGTGAAGTGGCAACAGCTCTACTTAGAATTGAGTGCAAGCTATATGAAGCTTATGAATAATTATTTTGAAGAGACTGAGGAAATCTTACTGCAGGAAATAGAGCAATGTGATAAAGATGTTTTGTTAATACTTAAAAATGATGCTTCACACAATGCTTATCAAGTTTTTATAGAAAAAATGCAACTATTGGATAATAGGCTGGAGATCAAAAAGAAACGTAAATTACAGCGAGATATTGAAGATTACAAAAATGGTCATATTTTTTCCTGGCCGAAAACTGACTTTAAATATCCACCAAAATCAGCTAACCATAAACAACAACCTCAGCGCAATTCTCATTCTATGAATACTACTAAGCTGTTAGACCGTTTAGATGAATTTACGCTCCCTGGCACATCTAACTACATCTCGACCAATCAGCGAGTACGTACGTCAAGCGCAACACACGCAATGCCTTCTCAGTGTGGAGCTGAGAAAGCTAATGAGAAAGAAGCAAGCCAACGACCGTAGAAACCAACGTAGAAGTTCTTTTAACCTCAGCAACAGAAAACGTAATTTTGGATTTACCTAAGACACCAACACCACCAGAGCAATCACGCGATGTCAAAGGAAAGAGGCAGACTGAAATCTCTTCTTTTTTACCCTTTCGACTTCAACAACCAGAAAGGGTTCCTGTGAAAAAAATAAACACAGAAAACAGCTTGGTATCCGCGACAGGGGAATCGCCTCAAATCCAAGGGGCAAAGAGGAAGTACAGCAGTCCAAAGAAAAGCAACAAAACGCCACGCAGATAAGAGAGACTGCAATAATAAAACAAGGTACTTTAAATTTAACGCAAAGGATTTTTTCAAATGAGCAGCTCGTAGTACTAAGCAAAGGCTTGAAATTTATTCCCTTTGCTATGGATAATGTTGTAAGGGCTATTATAGATTTAAAACTGTTTGCTAGAAGTTTGATGTTAAAATTTATATTTAAGAACTCTGTTGAAAATAGTGTTGTGTGTAAAAAATCAAGTTTATTTATCCCTCAGTTATCTCCGGTTATTCTTGCATTTATAAATATTGTTGAACTTGAACTAAGAACTCTGTTTTCTAAATGGGATACAATAAAAAGGAACTATAATCTTTCTTTTAAAGAATATCAAGCCCTTAAATATTTAAAAAATGAGAAAGACATAATTATAAAGCAAGCAGACAAGGGTGGGGCAATAGTCTTAATGGACAGAACCTACTATATGAATGAATTTACTGCATTCTTATCTGACACTGATACTTTTAAAAAGATTACTTTTCTTGATGTGAAAAATTGTATAACACAAGTGAACATGGCTATTTATGACATGCAGTTAAATAATGATATTTCAATAGATATGTTTAATTATTTCTCCACCCCATGCCCAAAAATTCCACAAATATATGGGATTCCAAAGATACATAAATCTTTGGAGCAACCACCACTGAGACCTATAGTCTCAGGCAAAGGGTGGATAACTGAAACCATATCTAAATATTTACAGACTGTACTATCTGAGTTATTACCTAAATGTGGAAGTATAGTAAAAGACAGCTCACACTTTTTGAAGAAGCTCAATACATGGTATAAAAATGTGTCTTATGACTACACTTTTGTAACATTGGATGTGGAATCGTTATTTACGGTTATCCCCATTGATTATAGTATAGAGGCAATTAGAAGGTTCTTACTGTCTAACACGACTAAACAATCTCGTGAAGTGGAGAATATATGCTTTCTTCTTCATTTGGTACTAACTAATAACATTTTCATTTTTGATGGTATTCCATATAAACAATTAACTGGAGTAGCCATGGGTACTTCTGTGGCAAATACTTTTGCGAACTTAGTACTCTTCTACTGGTTGAAGGAATTTATTTTAAGTAATAAAAATGCACTGAATGTACATGTAAAAAGTTATGCTAGATTTGTAGATGATTGTTTCTTTGTATGGGATGGCACGATAGAAGAACTTCATTTTTTTATAACATACATTAACAATACTACTAACTTTTTTAAATTCAAAATGTGTTTCTCATCAGATGAGATGATATTTCTGGACGTAAAGTTGTATAAAAAGAACAACATGATACAAACTATGGTACATAAGAAAGATGTACATACAATAAGATACTTGGATAGTACTAGTATGCATCCTTCACATGTATTTAAAAGTATAATGAAATCACAGTTTATCAGAATAAGTAGATTAACAACAGAGGAACAAATATATATTAATGAAGTAGCAAATATGAAAACAGAGTTTTTGAGAAGTGGATATGCAGAAAATATTATTGACAAGAGTATCAAAATAACAACAGAGGGCAGAAAAACTGATTATAAACCTATTTTCACAGATCATGAGACAGATGTTAGTTATAGCTTACCGATAGTTACTAAAAAGAAAGACAATACTTTGAGGTACATTACCACATACTCTGGCTACTCTAATCAAATATGTAAAATAATCAAGAAAAATTGTCCAATTTTGATGGCAATGCCTGAATTTAGTTCAATAGTGGGTTCTAAACCTAGCTTTTCGTATAGGAATAGTCAATGCTTAAAGAATATGTTGTGCTATAAAGATTTTGTGGAACAACATAATACCATACATAGTAAGACAGGGACTTATAAATGTTACAATTGTAGCTGTTGTGTTGACATTTTAGATACAGATAGTACATTTAAACATCCTGTCACACATAAAAAATTTCACTTTTATTGTAGTGCTAACTGTAACACTATGAAATTAGTCTATCTTGCCACGTGTATGCAATGCCAGGTATTTTATGTAGGAAAGACTATACGCAGGCTTAAAGACCGTATAATCGAACATAGATCAGAGATAAATAGACAAATACAGACAAATGCTTTATATAAGCATATATATGAATTTAGCACACACACTTTTAAATTTAGATGTATAGATGTAGTGCAAGTGGGTGTGAGGGGGGGTGATATTAACAACCTTTTAGATATGAGAGAGTTAGAATGGATAATAAGATTACAAGCTGACACTCCACCTGGTTTAAATAGTACCACTACTATTAAACCAGTTTTAGTGAAGCACCAAATGAGTAATTTATAATTTTGTGGCATAACAAGATAGCTTCAAGTATATTACCATGATGGTTTTAAAAGGGACCCCCACACACATTTCTTAACAGAAATTTGATGCATTTGACTTTTTATGTTTCTTTTTTCTTTTTTAGTATGTTTTATTGGCTGGTTTGATCATGTGATTTTAACTGTTTCCTCTATTTAAATGGTTTGAAATGTATGATGTCATATGCTGATGAAGGGTTGAGAGCCCGAAAGCTTCATTAAAGCCTAGTGTTTCTGTAACTACTGTGTTCCTGTTGAGATTTTGTTCTATCTACGTGTTCAGTTAAATCCTGATATACCCACACTGACTTGTGGGTTATTGCTTAAATATTTTCCCTTCAAGAGCTAGTCTTCAGGTCATCCATTTTTAAACTGACTTAATCCATCTTACACTTAATCTCTAATTATTCATTTTCATGTCACTACTTGTCTCTTCTTTCTCTCCAACTTTGGTTCTGGATCCAGATTTTTTCTTCAAGTCACCCTTTTGATATAGCCCTTTATGGCCTGCACATTCCCCAAATCTGCCAAAATGGCATTACCTTTTCCAAAGTAATATTGCATTGATTCTCCTCGTTAGACACCTTCTTATCTTTCATCTACTTCTAGTCACCTTTATAAGGCAGCTAAGTCAATCATTTCATAATTCTGTTGCACTTTTGTTCTCTCTGTTTAGCCAGGCCCTTACACCATTTTCAGATCCAAGAGCTCTTAAGTGCTTCATATACTTCCGCTCATACATGTGGCATAAGTAATTTTATGGAGTTTGTTAATTTATTTCCGCATATAGGCAGGCCATTCCATCAACTTCCTATTTCAGGTTGTTTGGGACTTGCTTTTATTGCCCTGTCTTTCTGAAAATCCCTGTGTGTGCAGCTGCACCTGTACTTTCTTTCACCATCATGCTTTCCTTTTTCATTTGGTTTAAAATATTTATTTTTGCACTCCTTTTGTGTACTCATCAGTGTTGATTAAGTTTTAACACATAACTTTTGTAATCTGTTCAGACATTCTAAGCTCCATATCTCTCCTCTTTTACTGTGTTACTGCCTCGTGTCAGTTGCATATTTTATCTCTTTCCCCATTTATTTATTGTGCTCACATTTCATTGTCCCTATAAATATATTTTCACTGTTCCAAACTCTCATACGTTCAACTACAGTTATTTAATCACCTGTGTCTTCACTTTGAGCCCAAACGTTGCTACCCCCTCATCCTGCTCCTCACCCAAACCTTTACTTGGATACAAGTTGCTCTACTAAGGGGACATCTTCTTAGTTATCTCCACTGCACCTCTGCATAGCATGACCTTTGTATTTATGCTGCAGAAGCCTTTCCCATGAGAGCACAGACAGCATTCTGGTGCTTCTTTCTGCCCTCTAACTTTGCTGCTGATGGTCCAATCGAACACTCTTAATGTTTTGTTCTGCTGTGATACTATAATTTCCATTCCTGTCAGCTGATGTTTCTCACAAAGGTTAGTGAGGCTGGAATTCAGTTGCCACTTTTTGGCCCATTTACGTAGCCTTTTCTAGACTTTCTTAAACTTTCTCAGCATACTGTGCTTCTGCCATTTTATCTTTCAGTCAGATATGTTTAAAACAAGCACAGAGGAGCACTGGGCTCAGAACAAGTTTCTATGGTATTCCTTTGTTAACTTTCTTTATTCCTGACATACTTTTAGTTACAATATACTTCAGTGTTTTACTATTTAACCATGCAGCATTATAGTTCCTTAGTCTTGCTCTTATCTCCAGCCCTTTCAGTTTTAATGACAGGCAGGCAAATAAAAAGCCTTGCTGAAGTCCAGGTCACCAATCTCTGCAACTTTTTAAGTTGCATTGTAACCAAAACAAAAACCTGGATCCATGTTGCTTGTTACCCTGGAGACTGTTGTCCTCTAGGAGAAGAATAAATATTTCTCTTATAATTCTCTCACTAACTTTCCTGCACCCCCCCCCCCATTGATACAACGGTACCACATTTGCTATTTTCCAGTCCTCAGGCACTACCAACTCATTGGTCAAATTCCTGAGGACCCTGAAATGTAGCCCATCTGGTCCCTTTGTTTTTTCTTCCTTTATGTGAGTCATTTCCCTCTTAGCCTCCTCCCACACTATTTTGGTGCCCATCTACTTTTTCCACTTTGACCAACTTGCCTTCCAGCATGGCTCCATTCCCTTGCTTTCCCTTGCAAAGACTAAAGTGAAGTATTTATTTAGTGCTTCTGCACTTTCTGTGGTGTCCTTTTCATCTTTGTTCTGCCTAGACAATTCTTCCTTTCCCTTACTTCTTTCTGTTATATACCTTAAGATGGCTTTGTCCCCCTATTTATCCCTTTCTCAGCAACATTTCCACTAGTGCCTTTGGTTCCCTTACCTCCTTTCTTGACCTTCTGCTTGGCTTTTTACACTCTTTCTCATCTGCACAAACCTGCCCTTGTATTCCATGTTTTTTGCCTAATATTTAGCTTCACTGTCTATTCTAGCCACATTGGCCTACACTTTTTTACATATTCAGATGTGTTTGCCTATTCCATCAATGACCCTGTCTTATAGCTTGTTATTCCTTACCTTTTGATCCCAAGTCTCCTAAGCAATATCTAATCCTTTCCTCAATGTTTCTTAATCCACTATCCAAACGTTCAACATTATAATGTTTATATTTGTGTTCTTACCCTTTTAGGCATGCTAAACTTAACAGAAGCATGATCACTGTTGGCTAATGGCACAATCACATGGATGTATCCAAACTGCTTCTACATTGATTAGAACCATATGCAGAAATGTGTTCTTTCTGGTATGATCATCTACCAGTTGGCTTAACCCCTTATATCCAAGAATACATTCATCTCCTACCATTTCCACCCTTAATCTTGCAATCTTATAGTCTGTTCTTGGAAGATTTGGGTTTTCCATTGCTATAACCTCTTCCTCCTAACTCACTCCTTTATTCTTTTTTCACTTTAGTAATTCACGTCCATTGACATTAGTGGTAGCTGATGCTCTGTACCAATGCACTGACATTCCTCCCTACCTTTAGCTTAACTGTCAGGACATTTACCAGAGGTTTTAATTCTTTCCCATTCCTTGCAACCTTCAAGAGATAGTGTTCCTCCTACAAATATAACTTTGACTATTAATTTCATGATCTTATAGGTTCATAGGTTCATAGAAGTTTACTAGGCTAATGGCCCTACAAGCCTAGTCATATTTCTCCCAAGTTTCTCCAATTGTTAGTGGTTAGGTGAGTGAATTTCACAGAGGTAAAGGTCTATGGCAGTTAATATTAACTTACTCTGTCCAAGATGGACATGGGAAACACCCCAAGAGTGAATTTCTGGTCACCCATCCATTGATCTAGGTTGCATTTGAAGAGGGTCAGGGAGAGCCTCTGTTTCACATGAACTGAAAGCTTGTTCCAGAGAAGTGGCCATCTGTGGGAGATGTATATATCTCTCCAGCATGACCTGTTCATGTTGGTGGCTATTTAAGATCCCTGGAGTGAATGACCCTCCTGTAATTTGATTTATGAATGTTTAGCGCTTCCATCAGAGCTGGGTGAGAGACTGCCCTGTAAGCTATGCACAGGTCACCACTTAGCAACCTGTAGGAGACAGGATACAGTGATAGCGCTTTCAGTCTTTCCATGTAAGACTTGTTTTGTGTACCCTGTAATTTCTTGGTGAGAAACCTCTGTGATCTCTTTATTTGTTGCAGGTGTCTGGTGAGGTACATGCAAAGTGGAGCATTGTACTCAATTATTAGTCTGATGAGGGTGAGTATAATGGGGTCTATATCAGTTCCACGAAAATCGATTTCAGCGAATACCAAAAGAAATACACGTATGAATCGAACCACAAAAGGACCGAATGCACTAAACCGTGAAATTTAAAACATTGAACGGTCATAGTCGACCAACCCCACCACACGCTACATACTACCTACCCAAACAAAATAAATAAACCACGTACATACACTAACCAAACCCTATTCCTCACCCAAAAGTAAAGCACCAAAACCCAATTTCTAACCTACACTAAACCCCACATACACAACTATCTATGCACTACCCTTAACCCCTCCCTAATCCTAAGGTCCGTAACTACCGCACACTTCACCTATGGAGATATACCCTAACAAAATAAATAATACACATAAATACATTTAACAAAACCCTATTTCTAATGCTACACTAAACCCCACATACACAACTATCTATGCACTATCCTTGAAACCTCCCTGACCCTAAGGTCCGTAACTACCACACACTTCCCCTACGGAGATATACCCTAACAAAATAGATAATACACATAAATACATTTAACAAAACCCTACTTCTAACACTACACTAAATCTTACATACATTATCTATCTATACACTTACCTTAACCCGCACCCTACCCTAAGGTCCATACCTATCGCACACTTACCTTACAGAGCTATACCGCAGACGGGCCAACCAAAACACTTTGACATTTAGGATTTTGCTGTTTTGGACATTCAGCCTTTACGTAGTTCGCACAATACATGTCGATCATTTCGTATTCGTGGAAATGGCGTTTCGATCGTCTGATAGGGAGCCAGTATAATGCACTTATAACATACTTAGACCTAGATGTGATACCTTTACTTCTAGGGTGTACCACATAGAAGGATTTCCTTACTACTGTGGATAGATGGTGGTCAAAGTTCAGATTGCTATTAACCTGAGTACCCAGATCACATGCCACTGGATCTCCATGTAAAGGGGGTGATGTGTATAATGTAATTAGCAGGGATATCAGCTTTCCCAATGGGAATAACAATGCATCTTTTGCATTTAACTTTAATCTGTGGTTCAGTACCAATCATCTGTCTGTGTTAACCCTGTCTGCAGTATATTAACATCATTGGGGGACTCAATAATTGCTCCCAATTTGCAATCATAAGCAAACATGGTCAGCCACAGGCTGCCCAGGTTTCCCTGGACTTCTAATAAATTCTGAACAGTAAGGGGCCCAGCACAAAACCCTGTGGTATGGCACTGATGACTGGTCTTTTGCTAGAGGTGAAGTCATCCACTTTGACAGTTTGTGTCCTGTCAGCGTGACAGTTGGTTACCCATCTGGTAATGTAGGGGTTATTTCCCAACTGGGAGATTTTCTCTATAATACCTTAGTGGGAAGTTTTGTCAAATGCCTTGGCTAGGTCAAGTTAGGTAGTATACACCGTTTTTCTCTCGTCCAGTGCCTTGGTGACTTTCTTGAAGAAGCCAGCCATGTTTAACAGGTATGATCTACCTTTAACAAATCTGAACAGAGTTGGGTCCAGAGTATGGAGGTTACCTAAGTCCTTGTTAATGAGGCCCACAAAGATTCTTTCCATGGCTTTGCTGATGAGGCTAGTCAAGCTTATGGGCCTATAATTCCCAGGGTCAGTTGATAGTTCCCCTTTGTGCAGAGGGATTACTGTAGCTGTCCTCCAATCACTATTTCAGCATCATTCCTTTCTCTGCCATTCCTGAACAAGCCGTATCCAAGCACCTCTACATCCTACAATGTGCCCTGCTTCTATGAAGCCATCATAGGTAGGTAACTTGGCCCTAGGGCCTATATAAGCCTAGCCAAATGGTACTCTGGCTTTCGCCACCCAAAAAAATTATTTTCCTGTGCCTCTGTCAAGCAGAACCACAGAAGTGATCCCCGGGGTGAATTTCCTATCTCCCATCCAATCATCAAGATTTTTCTTGAAGATTGCTAATGAGGAGCTTTGTTTGATATAGATAGGTAGTTTGTTCCATAGTATGGGAAGTCTCTGGGACAGGAATCTATCCTTCCAGCATGTTCTGTTTATTGTGATGACAAGGTTTAGGTCCCTAGAGCGTGTAGCTCGGAGGGATTGGGATTTCTTTAAGTGGAGCATGTCCAACAGCTCTGGGCTTGACATAGCTTTGTATGTTAGGCAGAGATCACCTCTGAGTAGGTGATATGCGACGGAGTAAAGCTGGAGATTTTTGAGACAGTCTGTGTAGGGTATCTGTTTGAGGCCAGTAATCCTCTTTGTGAGGTATTTCTGTGGCCTTTCCAGTTGTTGTAGATGTCTTATGAGGTACATACCAAAAGGGGTGTTGTACTCTATAATGGGTCTAATGAGTGATGAGTAGAGGGAAACAATGACCTCTTTTTTCCTGGATGAGAAACCTTTTGTGATGAGGTGTGCAACATAGAAGGATTTCCTGACTACTGTGGCGATGTGATTATCAAAGGAGAGACTACTGTCCACCTGTGTCCCATGGTCTCTTATCACAATTTCAGTGTTAAGTAGACTACCGCCTATGTAGTTCATGGGTACAGAGTTTTTACCAAAAGGGATGACAATGCACTTTTTGGCATTGAGCTTGAGACCACGGCTTTGACACCAGGCATCTGTCTCAGTGAGGCCCTTTTGTAGGATGTCCACATCGTTAGGAGTTTTGATTATGGCTCCTAGTTTGCAGTCATCTGCAGACTTCATTAGCCAAAGACCTTCTGTGTTAGTCTGTACTTCAGAGAAGTAGATACCAAACAGGAGAGGACCCAGGACTGCACCCTGTGGTACTCCATTTGTCACTGGTCTGAAGTTGGATTTGGAGTCTGCTACTTTCAAAGTGTGGGTTCTGTCAGTGAGCCAGTTGGCAGCCCATCTTGTGACATAGGGATTTATACCTAGTTTAGTGAGTTTATCTATAATTTCAGAGTGGGAGATGGTGTCGAACGCCTTGGTGAGATCTAGATAGCCTGTGTGAACCACCTTACCCTCATCTATGGCTTTTCAAAGAAGTCTATCAGGTTTTGCAGACATGATCTGCCTTTTACAAACCCAAACTGGGTAGGGTCCAGAGTTTGGAGATTACCAGTGTCATTGTTTATAAGTTCCATGATGATACGTTCCATAGCCTTGCAGACCAGGCTTGTCAGGCTAATGGGGCGGTAGTTCCCGGGGTCCGTGGTGGCTCCCCCTTTGTGGAGTGGGATAACTGTTGCTTTGCACCATTCAGTGGGCACAAAACGTGAGGTGAGGTTTTGATTGAACATAGTACTTAGGTGAAGTGCCAGTTTGTTCTGTAGTTCATGTAGAATGCAGCCTGGGATGTTGTCTGGTCTCATGGATGCTGTGTTCTTGGCTTTGGAGAGTGTGTTTTTTACCTGAGCAGTCGTGATTACAGGAACTTTGCATTCTTCTGGTATAGAGATGTGCCCTTTAGAGGATGAGAGCGGAGTAAAGTTATCACTGAACCTATCTGCCAGGATGTTGGCAATATCAGTTGGTTCTGTATATTTAGTGCCATTGTGCTGTAACTCAGAGAAGATCCGAGTGTTGCCATTGAGTTTCATGACATAGCTATAGAATGCTTTGCAGTTGTCTTTAGAATCAGTGGTGATTTTGTTTTCGTAAATAGGTTTGGAGGATTTTATGAGGGATCTCAGCTTCTTTCTGAGGCTGACCAGGGAGTTCCTCCAATCATGGGATTTTACTCATTTTTGCAACAGTTCTTTCTTCTGTTGTAGAGTTTGTTTATGGCAGGGGACCACCAGATTGGCTTCCTTTTTTTGGAGGATAGCATCTTGGTTCTGTTAGGGATTGCATGATCCATGCACTCGTGTAAGTGCTTATAAAGTGCATTTGTGTAGGATTCAGCAGTCATACCTCTATTGTCCATCAGCATGGGTATCGTGAAGTTTGTCACTTCTGTCTTAAGAAGTGTGAAGTTGGCTTTGGAGAAATTTTTTATGGTGGTTTCCCTAATGGGGGTGGGATGTGGATGTCTAGGGTGATTAGCTTGTGGTCAGATCTGATCGAGGAATTGACCTCTGGTGTGGAACACCAGTTGCCCGTGTTGGTAATGACCAGGTCTAGGATACTGCTGCTCCTGGTGGGGGTGTGGATAAGTTGATCCAAGGCATTGGAATTTATGAATCCCAGGAAACGTTGAGCACAAGAGCTGGTACATGAGTAGTTTTCCGAGTTAATGGTGGGGTAGTTGAAATCACCCATTATTAGGGTGTTAGGTTGTACCCTAATGTTTTCCATCGTATCAAGAAATGAGGACTGGGAATCCTGGGGCTTGGTGGGGGATCTGTAGCAAGCTACAATTTGGATTGTGGTCCTTCCCAGAGTTAGTTGCACTTGGATAATCTCAGATGCATTATGCTGAGCAACTAGCCTGGAGGTGTGGATATCCTTATTGAATATGGACACACTTCCACCTTTAGTGTTTTGGTCCAGATTAGGTGGCCAAAAGGTGTAATATGAATTATAGCCTGGTAATGCAGGAGTGCTCTCTGGAGCCTTGAAGCAGGTCTCTGTCACTCCACAGATGTCGATGTTCTCCATTTTAAGGAGTGCCTCGAGTGAGTGCATTTTGAGGTTTAGACTTCTAGCATTGAGTAGCATTACCCTCAGATTTTGCTTGCTTGTACCTGTTATGGTGGTGAATTTGTAATTTGAACCTTGCCTAAAAAAGGCACTATAGGGGTGGCAAGAGCCTTAACCAGTATTCAGAATCCCAAGGGCGACAGGTGCAGGCCATCTCTGGCAAAGCATCATGGTTTGTCGATCATGTCATCCCAGGCAGACAGATACTGGATTCCCTTAGAATGACACCAGAAGCTTAGCCAGTTGTTGAATTCGATCATTTTGTCCTTGTACTGTGGTATCATTCTGGGTGATGGCAGGATGCTACTCAGGGCTAGGGTCATACCTGCCTGGGCTACAAGATCGGACAGCTCCTCCATATCTCTTTTCATGTAGTCCAGGGAGGTACGTCTCAGGTCATTCACACCAACATGGACAATGGCGTCCTTCCCTCCTGCAGAACTACATGACTGTAAATCTTACATTTTCTTAACTAAATTATTAGGTCTTTTTCTGTAAGAGTAAATCATCATCTCAGAAATACAAAAAAAATGAGGAAAAATAGTCCTTTAGCAGTGCATTTTAGTAAGGAACATATGAGTGAGATATATAGTTTTGCAGCTTGTATATTAGAACAGGTTAATTTAAATGTTAGATTATTTGCATTTTAAAGAGAGCATTTTTATTTTAAATTATAATTCTTTAGACCCATATGGTTTAAACAGTGGATGCAAATGGAAAATGTTTTACAGATAATTAATTGATTTGTGACATACTTTTCTTAGTGCGACTGCATTTCTGTGTGTGTGTGTATATACATATATATATATATATATATATATATATATATATATATATATATATATATATATATATATATATATATATATATATATATATATATGTATACATATATGATATATATATATATATATATATATATATATATATAGAGAGAGAGAGAGAGAGAGAGAGATCCCTATCAGTTGATTAATGTTTCAAAACTTTGAAGACCATATGGCCTAGACCATATGTTCGAAGTTTTGAAAGTCTGAACACTTTGTATTGAGATCACAATACAGGGCAGAACTCAGGATTTGCCACTTTCCTCACTGTAGTGCAATCTTTAAGTTGCTATACTTAAGTAGCAGGGAAATGTAAAGGCAAGTTATTTTATTTTATTTTAGTGTTTTTTTTATTTTCAATTTGATGTTTCAAAATTTCAAACAAATGGTCTCGGCAATATGGTCTTCAAAGTTTGAAACTTCAACTGATAGTGATCCATATATATATAGTCTGGTCTACTTGACCAGTTGGATATTTTTGAACAACATTTAACAACGCTGGGTTCTGATCTTCATAAAAATAATTCTTTAGCGTCTATTTCTTCAACTAATTCACCGCTTGTACCTTTAAAAGATAAAGGAACTATTCTACAGCAATCAGCTGTTGACAATGAAACTGACGTCAGAAAGAGTGACGATGTACGTCCTAAGGTGAGGACCAACATGGCGCCTGAGGCTACAGTTACGAGCAAGAGGGTGTCGCAAAAGGAAATAACTTCGTTTTCTCCCTTTCTTTTAAAGCAACCGGAGAAGATTGCTTTACAAATACAGCAAAAGGACTCTTTTTTTATTGCAACAGCAACAACATCCAAATTTGAACGGAAAGAAAAAGAACAGCAGCCCAATGGTACACAACAAAGTGAGCAGACGCTAAAGAAATTTGTTAGAGGTACTTTAAATTTATCTAATATTGAATTAACGGAGGCCCTGTGTTTACTTTTGAGTAAAGGGCTTAAATTTATTCCGAATATGAGAGATAATATAGTTCAGGTGATACTGGACTTAAAGATGTTTCTACGAAATGTTGCACTTAAACTTATTTTTAAAAATGATAATACCTATGTGCCAGTATGTAAGAAGTCAAGTATATTTATGCCTATTTTATGTCCCATTCTGACTGCTTTCTCGAATATTGTTGAACGTGATTTACGTGTTTATTATAAAGGGAATGTAGTAAATAAGAGAATATATAATATTACTTATCCAGAATATTTAGGTCTAAATTAATTAAAGTTTAATGATACTATAGTGATTAAACAAGCAGACAAAGGGGGAGCAACTGTTGTTATGGAAAAGGAGTTTTAATTTACAAAAGTTTACGAAATTTTGAATGATGTTTGTACTTTTAAAGAAAGTCCATATACTAACACACAGAGTATTATTGCTGAGGTGAATATGGTAATTTATGAACTGCAATTAGTGAATGACATAAGTTTGGAATTATTCAATTATTTGAGCGTTCCATGTCCAAGAATACCTCAAATTTATGGTAATCCGAAAATTCATAAAAATGTTACTAACCCACCCCTGAGACCTATTGTCTCAGGTGGTGGGTGGATAACAGAACCCATTTCAAAGTACCTTCAAAATGTGTTGGGGAACTATATAGCAGTTTGTAGTACTGTATTGAAGGATACTAATGATTTCTTAAATAGTCTCTATATGTGGCAAATTGATAACAATGTGGATGAATATATTATGGCCAACTTCAGATATTACGTCCTTGTTCAGTGTGATTCCGAATGACTATGGAGTGAATGCAATACGGAATTTTTTAAACAATGAGATAAAAATGCATAGGAGGGAGATTGAAACAATATGTGCTCTTCTAGAAGTGGTTTTAACACATAATGTTTTTATTTTTGATGGGAAACTGTTTCTGCAACTAACGGGTGTTGCACTGGGCACACCAGTGGCAAACACTTATGCCAACTTAGTGCTATATGAATGGGAGAAGGAGGTAATACTAAACAAACTCAATTATATGAAAGAGAAAGTCATCTTTTATAAAAGGTTTGTAGACGACTGTTTTTTATTGTGGAAAGGTTCCCATTCAGAGTTGGAAAATTATTTGCAATATATGAATGAGTCAACAGACTTTCTAAGGTTTAAAATGACAGCATCTTGTGATAACATTAGTTTTCTAGATGTAACATTATTTAAGAGTAATAACAAATTGGAATCTAAAGTATATAAAAAAGATGTTGACTCACTGAGATACATAAGTAAGGATAGCATGCATGCACCCCATATATTTAGAGGAGTTCTTAAAGCACAATTTATTAGGCTAAGTAAGTTAAATACTGATGAGCTTAATTTTAATGAACAAACTGAAAGTATGGCGAAAGAGTTTGAAAGGAGTGGTTACCCAAAGCAACTTATTGATAAAGCATTATGTGAAGTAAAAAATGAGAGACAGACGAAATTTAAACCAATATTGCTAGGAGGTATAATGATGAGGAGAGACAATTTGTGTAAAGATATAAAGTTAACTAGATATCTGACCACATATAATTTAAATACATGTAATGTAATTGCTATACTAGAAAAGAATTGTCCGATTCTATTAGCCATGCCTGAAATGAGATCCATAGTAGGTGATAAACCTAGTTTTTCATATAGAAGTGCCGAAACTTTAAAACAGAAGTTATGTTATAAAAACTTCCATACTCAGCCTAAGACTAATAAATTGATGGGAATAAGGAAATGTTACAACTGCTCTTGCTGTAATGATTTATTTGAAGGTGGTGATTTTTTTGAACATCCTACTAATGGAGAAATTATTAGAATGACCACGTTAACAACTTGTAATGAAGAAAGGGTGGTATATTTGGCTACATGTGTATCATGCTCTTCATTTTATGTGGGTAAAACTATTAGAAAGCTTAAAGAGAGAATAACAGAACATAAATCTGAAATCAGGAGGAGAATGGTAACGAATGCTTTAAGCAAACATATTATAGAAAAAGGTGAAAATCATCTATTTAAATTTAGAGTATTAGCTGTAGTAAATATTAGTCTAAGGAAGGGAGATATTAATAATTTCCTAGAACTGAAAGAGTTAGAATGGATTATTAGACTTCAGGCAGGCGTCTCCCCTGGGTTAAATAATGCTGTTAGTCTGAAACCAATATTAGTTAAAAAACAAAGAGAAAGGTTATAAATTTTATGGCTATACTTTTGTATATATTCTTTAGTTAATTATGTATGCAAATTTAGATGAGTATATCATATTGTTTCTATATAAAAATTCTTTTTATTATATTTATTGCATTTGTTGCATTTATACTGCAATTTTTATTGCATATTTTAGATATGAGTAAATTAATTATGTATATGTGTGTATATTATTATATTACACTTAGATGTATAGAGTCTGTTAGACCATTACTATGATAGTAAGTCTTTTATATTTTGTTTTTAATATTTATAACACATAGGTTACACCTATAGTGCTGTTTTTTTAAGTTTCTTTGTGTGTTTGATTAGGGATGGGCTGAAGCATGTGATTTGATGATGTCTCCTATTTAAATGTAATAGTATTGTTTTAGTGTTATACTGATGAAGGGTGTAGACCTGAAAGCTTTATTCATTAAGCTTTTTAAGGTGTGATATCTTTGTACGTATCTTGCATTTGGCAGTTACACCATTGTTACTTTAGATTGATTTATTGTGGTGTATACTGCCTGCACCTACTGAACAAGGAGAAGCTTCAGCCCGAGGTGTGTCGTGGTGTTGGTGGAGTTAATTTGGAATTACTGAAATTTACTATTCAGTCGAGTGTCCTGTCTTCACTGCATTTTCTCAGTGGTCTAGTGGTTCCTACAGTTAAGCTATGGAAGTTGTTAATGGAGTATCAAATGATTCTATTAAGAAGCTGTTAAGACTTCAAGAAAATCCCTTGTTGAAGGTAATCTTTGACTCAACTTCTGAGCAGGTAACAGTGAATGATGAGGCGAAAGAATTTAAAGAGCAACTTTTAATTTTGGAGAAGAAAGGACAAACCTATAAGCATATGCAATGGCAAAGACTGAGTTTTCAGGCTTATTTAGAACTGGGTATTGTGCCAAGGGGCTTAAGAATACTGAAAATGCCCTCTTATGGCAATACCTACAATGAATTATTGATGCAATGGCAACAGTTAAACCTTAAATTGAGTGCAGACTACACGGTATTAATGAACAATTTTTTTGAACCAATAGAAAATAGTTTAATAGAAGAAATAGAAATGCTGGAGTCTAAAATTACAAGTATGCCTTGCTTTAATGACTCAATGGAACTTTATCATAACTTCCTGTCACGTATTCAAGCGCTAGATTTAAAACTGCAGCAAAGGAAAAAGAATAAACTACAGAGGGATATGTATGATTTTAAACAAAACCAGATCTTCTCCTGGCCAAGAGAAGAAAATGTAGCTGTTACTCATAAAAAAGCACAATATTCTGTTAATAAAAAGAAGTCTGGTCTACTTGACCAGTTGGATATTTTTGAACAACATGTAACAACGGTGGGTTCTGATCTTCATAAAAATAATTCTTTAGCATCTATTTCTTCAACTAATTCACCGCTTGTACCTTTAAAAGATAAAGGAACTATTCCACAGCAATCAGCTGTTGACAATGAAACTGACGTCAGAAAGAGTGACGATGTACGTCCTAAGGTGAGGACCAACATGGCGCCTGAGGCTACAGTTACGAGCAAGAGGGTGTCGCAAAAGGAAATAACTTTGTTTTCTCCCTTTCTTTTAAAGCAACCAGAGAAAGTTGCTTTGCAAATACAGCAAAAGGACTCTTTTTTTTTATTTCAACAGCAACAACATCCAAATTTGAATGGAAAGAGAAAGAACAGCAGCCCAATGGTACACAACAAAGTGAGGAGATGCTAAAGAAAGTTGTTAGAGGTACTTTAAATTTATCTAATATTGAATTAACGGAGGCCCAGCGTTTACTTTTGAGTAAAGGGCTTAAATTTATTCCGAATATGAGAGATAATATAGTACAGGCGATACTGGACTTAAAGATGTTTCTACGAAATGTTGCACTTAAACTTATTTTTAAAAATGATAATACCTATGTGCCAGTATGTAAGAAGTCAAGTATATTTATGCCTATTTTATGTCCCGTTCTGACTGCTTTCTTGAATATTGTTGAACATGATTTGCGTGTTTATTATAAAGGGAATGTAGTAAATAAGAGAATATATAATATTACTTATCCAGAATATTTAGGTCTAAATGAATTAAAGTTTAATGATGCTATAGTGATTAAACAAGCAGACAAAGGGGGAGCAACTGTTGTTATGGAAAAGCAGTTTTATTTTACAAAAGTTTACGAAATTTTGAATGATGTTTGTACTTTTAAAGAAATTCCATATACTAACATAGAGAGTATTATTGCTGAGGTGAATATGGTAATTTATGAACTGCAATTAGTGAATGACATAAGTTTGGAATTATTCAATTATTTGAGCGTTCCATGTCCAAGAATACCTCAAATTTATGGTAATCCGAAAATTCATAAAAATGTTACTAACCCACCCCTGAGACCTATTGTCTCAGGTGGTGGGTGGGTAACAGAACCCATTTCAAAGTACCTTCAAAATGTGTTGGGGAACTATATAGCAGTTTGTAGTACTGTATTGAAGGATACTAATTATTTCTTAAATAGTCTCTATATGTGGCAAATTGATAACAATGTGGATGAATATATTATGGCCACTTTAGATATTACGTCCTTGTTCACTGTGATTCCGAATGACTATGGAGTGAATGCAATACGGAATTTTTTAAACAATGAGATAAAAATGCATGGGAGGGAGATTGAAACAATATGTGCTCTTCTGGAAGTGTTTTTAACACATAATGTTTTTATTTTTGATGGGAAACTGTTTCTGCAACTAACGGGTGTTGCAATGGGCACACCAGTGGCAAACACTTATGCCAACTTAGTGCTATATGAATGGGAGAAGGAGGTAATACTAAACAAACTCAATTATATGAATGAGAAAGTCATCTTTTATAAAAGGTTTGTACACGACTGTTTTTTATTGTGGAAAGGTTCCCATTCAGAGTTGGAAAATTATTTGCAATACATGAATGAGTCAACAGACTTTCTAAGGTTTAAAATGACAGCATCTTGTGATAACATTAGTTTTCTAGATGTAACATTATTTAAGAGTAATAACAAATTGGAATCTAAGGTATATAAAAAAGATGTTGACTCACTGAGATACATAAGTAAGGATAGCATGCATGCACCCCATATATTTAGAGGAGTTCTTAAAGCACAATTTATTAGGCTAAGTAAGTTAAATACTGATGAGCTTAATTTTAATGAACAAACTGAAAGTATAGTGAAAGAGTTTGAAAGGAGTGGTTACCCAAAGCAACTTATTGATAAAGCATTATGTGAAGTAAAAAATAAGAGACAGACGAAATTTAAACCAATATTGCTAGGAGGAATAATGATGAGGAGAGACAATTTGTGTAAAGATATAAAGTTAACTAGATATCTGACCACATATAATTTAAATACATGTAATGTAAGTGCTATACTAGAAAAGAATTGGCCGATTCTATTAGCCATGCCTGAAATGAGATCCATAGTAGGTGATAAACCTAGTTTTTCATATAGAAGTGCCGAAACTTTAAAACAGAAATTATGTTATAAAGACTTCCATACTCAGACTAAGACTAATAAATTGATGGGAATAAGGAAATGTTACAACTGCTCTTGCTGTAATGATTTATTTGAAGGTGGTGATTTTTTTGAACATCCTACTAATGGAGAAATTATTAGAATGACCACGTTAACAACTTGTAATGAAGAAAGGGTGGTATATTTGGCTACATGTGTATCATGCTCTTTATTTTATGTGGGCAAAACTATTAGAAAGCTTAAAGAGAGAATAACAGAACATAAATCAGAAATCAGGAGGAGAGTAGTAACGAATGCTTTAAGCAAACATATTATAGAAAAAGGTGAAAATCATGTAATTAAATTTAGAGTATTAGCTGTAGTAAATATTAGTCTAAGGAAGGGAGATATTAATAATTTCCTAGAACTGAAAGAGTTAGAATGGAATATTAGACTTCAGGCAGACGTCTCCCCTGGGTTAAATAATGCTGTTAGTCTGAAACCAATATTAGTTAAAAAACAAAGAGAAAGGTTATACATTTTATGGCTATACTTTTGTATATATTCTTTAGTTAATTATGTATGCAAATTTAGATGAGTATATCATATTGTTTCTATATAAAAATTCTTTTTATTATATTTATTGCATCTGTTGCATTTATACTGCAATTTTTATTGCATATTTTAGATATGAGTAAATTAATTATATATATGTGTGTATATTGTTATATTACACTTAGATGTATAGAGTCTGTTAGACCATTACTATGATAGTAAGTCTTTTATATTTTGTTTTTAATATTTATAACACATAGGTTACACCTATAGTGCTGTTTCTTTAAGTTTTTTTGTGTGTTTGATTAGGGATGGGCTGAAGCATGTGATTTGATGATGTCTCCTATTTAAATGTAATAGTATTGTTGTAGTGTTATACTGATGAAGGGTGTAGACCCAAAAGCTTTATTCATTAAACTTTTTAAGGTGTGATATCTTTGTACATGAGTAGTTTTCCCAGTTAATGGTGGGGTAGTTGAAATCACCCATTATTAGGGTGTTAGGTTGTACCCTAATGTTTCCCATCGTATCAAGAAATGAGGACTGGGAATCCTGGGGCTTGGTGGGGGATCTGTAGCAAGCTACAATTTGGATTGTGGTCCTGCCCAGAGTTAGTTGCACTTGGATAATCTCGGATGCATTATGCTGAGCAACTAGCCTGGAGGTGTGGATATCCTTATTGAATATGGAAACACCTCCACCTTTAGTGTTTTGTCCAGATTAGGTGGCCAAAAGGTGTGATATGAATTGTAGCCTGGTAATGCAGGAGTGCTCTCTGGAGCCTTGAAGCAGGTCTCTGTCACTCCAGAGATGTCGATGTTCTCCATTTTAAGGAGTGCCTCGAGTGAGTGCATTTTGAGGTTTAGACTTCTAGCATTGAGTAGCATTACCCTCAGATTTTGCTTGCTTGTACCTGTTATGGTGGTGAATTTGTAATTTGAACCTTGCCTAACAAAGGCACTATAGGGGTGGCAAGAGCCTTAGCCAGTATTCAGAATCCCAAGGGCGACAGGTGCAGGCCACCTCTGGCAAAGCATCATGGTTTGTCGATCATGTCATCCCAGGCAGACAGATACTGGATCCCCTTAGAATGACACCAGAAGCTTAGCCAGTTGTTGAATTCGATCATTTTGTCCTTGTACTGTGGTATCATTCTGGGTGATGGCAGGATGCTACTCAGGGCTAGGGTCATACCTGCCTGGGCTATAAGATCGGACAGCTCCTCCATATCTCTTTTCATGTAGTCCTGGGAGGTACGTCTCAGGTCATTCACACCAACATGGACAATGGCATCCTTCCCTCCTGCAGAACTACATGACTGTAAATCTTACATTTTCTTAACTAAATTATTAGGTCTTTTTCTGTAAGAGTAAATCACCATCTCAGAAATACAAAAAAATGAGGAAAAATAGTCCTTTAGCAGTACATTTTAGTAAGGAACATATGAGTGAGATATATAGTTTTGCAGCTTGTATATTAGAACAGGTTAATTTAAATGTTAGATTATTTGCATTTTAAACAGAGCATTTTTATTTTAAATTATAATTCTTTAGACCCATATGGTTTAAACAGTGGATGCAAATGGAAAATGTTTTACAGATAATTAGTTTTTATTATTGTTAATTGATTTGTGACATACTTTTCTTAGTGCGACTGCGTTTCTGTGTGTGTGTGTATATATATATATATATATATATATATATATATATATATATATGTATACATATATGATATATATATATATATATATTATATGTATACATATATGATATATATATATATATATATATATAGAGAGAGAGAGAGAGAGATCCCTATCAGTTGATTAATGTTTCAAAACTTTGAAGACCATATGGCCGAGACCATATGTTCGAAGTTTTGAAAGTCTGAACACTTTGTATTGAGATCACAGTACAGGGCGGAACTCAGGATTTGCCACTTTCCTCACTGTAGTTCAATCTTTGAGTTGCTATACTTAAGTAGCAGGGGGTGTAGGGGGGCTTCCCCCCTGCAAAAACGTGAAGGCAAGTTATTTTATTTTATTTTAGTGTTTTTTTTTATTTTTAATTTGATGTTTCAAAATTTCAAACAAATGTTTCAAACAAATGATCTCGGCAATATGGTCTTCAAAGTTTTGAAACTTCAACTGAAAGTGATCCATATATATATATATATATGTATGTATATATATATATATATATATATATATATATATATATATATATATATATATATATATATATATATATATATATATATATATATATATATATATATATATATATATATATATATATATATATATATATATATATATATATATATATATATATATATATATATATATATATATATGTATATATATATATATATATATATATATATATATGTATAGATATATATATATATATATATATATATATATATATATATATATATATATATACACACACGTATGAAGTCTGTTTTTGTTTTTTATCCTACCTGGAAGGCTTATGACTAGGCGCTTAAGTAATAAATTTTGATTTCGTGTCAGTCAGTAGAGTTTTTTTTTTATCTCAAGATAGTGTTATCTGTTAAATTAAGAATAAGAAAAAAAATCTGGTAATGAAACCAAACTTCCTTTATTGCACAGTAACCCAGTAAGTGCTTTCATCTCCCAACACTGAGACTTCATCAGACTGAATTACAAATTGACTACATTCAACTTAAATACTTAAATCAACTTATCACATTGTTTTACAAAGGTCAATGCCTTAACTCCTTCCTTCTCAAATACGCCACAGAATCCTCTCGGCTGTTTAGCCCTGGGGTGGGGAGGTGGCAAGCATCGAGTCTAACCTGCCATGAATACTCAAGCCAGCCAAGTTCTTCATCCGCATTAGATAGTGTTTCATAACCAGTAATAGCTCCTAGCACAATAAACTTCAAATCAATAGGGCAAGTTCCCATTTTGTAATGTTTTCCCATAGCATTATTTTCATTGCCAATCTCTATTGCCCTTTTGTGCTCATACATTCTTCTGTATAGTTCTCTACTGGTACGTCCTACATAAAATGCCCCACATGGTCTGCAAATAATTAAATAAACCACATATTTGGATTTGCAGATATAAATGCTGTTAATATTAATTTTGAAATTGCTAACAACAATTTTGTTTATTCCTTCATAAATCAAATCACAAAAATTACATGCATAACATTTTTGCATACTACCATTACTTGCATTTGTTGGTCTCATGCCGAACTGATTTTGAAAAAAAATTCTTAAAACTTTTCCCACTTTTTTGCACGAACCTGGGACCATCTCCAACTGTTTTATAAACCTCTTCACTGCTTTTTAAAATTTTCCAATTATTATTAATAATTTCATTTATGGCTGTTGAATCAACACTATTGAAAATTTGCATAGCAGTCCTGTAATCTTTTCTGATATCATCTTTAGAAAGCAAATTGTCATTCTTCTTAAACTCACTTATCTCCTCAAATTTGTTGCTAACCAGTTTCTTGGAATAACCTCTGGCTACAAATTTACAACACAGATGTTCACTTTCACTGTAAAAATCTGCATCATTAGTTAATTGATGGACCCTCATCAATTGTCCCTTTACTATATTTTCTTTAGTATTCATAGAATGCATACTAGAAAAATGCAAATATGCATTATTCTGTACATTCTTTTTGTTGATTTTGGTTGACAGCTTGCCTTTGTCTTTGAATATTGTTACATCTAGATATGAGATACTCATCTCATCCCAGACTGACGTAAATTGTAAATATGTACTGACACTATTAATGTGTGTTATAAAAACTCTCAAGGAGTCTAGTCCCCCTCTCCACACAATAAAAAGGTCATCAATAAAACATTTGTAACAAATAATGTTATCCATAAATTTGTCAACTAAAATGTACATTTTTTCCCAGCCATTCATAAAAATATTGGCATAACTGGGTGCCATCGCTGCACCCATTGCCACTCCATTTTTTTGATGGTAAATATCTTCGTTGAATTTTAAAACGTTATAGCAAAGGATAACATCTAACATTTCCATTAGCATTTAGTTTATCTGTTAAATTGTACAAGGTTCGTAGGTTCTTTGGAAAGGGCTGAAGCTTAGTGTGGTCAAATTGATAGATGACAGAGAGACCCTATACAGCATGGTATGTGGTTAAACAATAAAAAATATTACATTAGCTTCAGACTCAGGAAGATTCAATGAATACAAGTCTTGAGGTAAATAGGATGTTTAAATATATTTATCTCACTGTTAACAAATGCGTGATATTAAATGATATCTTTACTAAATGAGAGTCAACTTTAAATGAATTCATGACACTTCATATATTGATATCAGTGGCTGCGGAACATCTTAAAGGTTTCTAAGAATCCATTTTATAAGAAACTATGAAGCTGTTACAGATTGTCTTTTATGTCTTAAGTTGCAAACTATCTTTTCTATCATCTATGAAGTAAAATATGTTTTATCTTAGCTATGGTTCTGAAAGCACATACTTCTACCAATGTTCACATTAATAAAGAAACAAATACCCTAAAGGAAAGACAATCAATTTATTTTTGTTCACCTTAACTGTCACAGATCTGACAGTTTAATGGTGCTCTTTTCATTAAATTATATGGTCCAAATGTTTTATCCAGAATGAGTAATTGCACTAAAATAAACTAAGTAAATTAATATTGCCTCAGGGTGTTTGTATGTAACTTGCACAGGTAAAATTATCACCAAGCATTTTATTGGGTTTATAGATTTCTAACATGTCTGTGATGTATTTGTGTGTCATTTAATGGGCCCATTTAATAAAATGAACAAGTGTATTGCAATTGGTTTGTTGAAAAAGTATCGGCAAATCTATAGATCTAATTTTTTTCTCTTTTTTGTGTTGCCTATGCTACTTGTGGATATTAAACATGCTTTCTGTTAATGTGACATATACTCATGCCTTAGTAGTTAACTTTTGCTAACCTCTAAGAATGTATGGGTATAATGCATGGTTAGGTTGGTAGTACCGTAAGTGTTGTATTCTCTTCTGAAGTAATTTCACTGCCTTACCACCTGTTATACCTTATATTATAAATGTGCTTAGCTTCTTCCTCTAAGCCATCTAAAGTGCCATATTGTTCTGCTGTTGAAACTGTTTCTGTATGCCATAGTAATGTAGATTTCTATTTTGGTCAACCAGCAACCAATAAAATATAAATTTTGCAGAGTTGCTGAGCATAACATGACAATCTCATGTTCTCTGTCTAGCATCTAAGTGATTCCACACTTGTCCTCCAGTTAAAATCATTTGACTATTTTATAACCCTTTAAGTAGCTCACTTTGAACTTTGATGTTGAAGATTTGATTCCTTTTGTTGTTTTTGTAAAATGTATATATTCCCATATGATCTGTATTTGTTTCCCTGTGCCTTGCTCATCTAGTGTTGTGCTTGTTAAGCAACCACTGTCCACATTTTACCACATTTTTCAATCTATTCTTGTGATGGCATTTTGTTTAATCAGTCACAATTTTACCACAGCCCACAGCTGCTGCATTCCATTACCAAGACAACACTGCTAATTCAGTCAGATTTATTCATCTTGATGTTTCTAAACTAAATGACAGTAGCCTTGTGCACAGAATATGTCTATTACTTAGCATTAAGTGATATATGCTTGTGATGCATTATATAATATGTATAATACAGCTTGCAGGATGTCTTTCTTTATAACAAGACATGATGGGCCGGATTCTGTAAAGTTTGCAGAAGGACTGATTAGCTATTCAGGGTGGGATAATTGCAGATTGCACACATGCCCATTTTATTCCAAAGCACACTGTGCACACCAAACACAACTTAAATGTGACAAACTGCAACTCTGATATTGTTTCTCAAATCCTCAGTGTATGCTTTACAGACCTCAAAGAACAGAAGCTACTACTACAGATTCTGTCAAATTCCTTAACAATACAATACAAAAAAAACATAAAAATGCAACCTGCAGTTAATGAATTATAACAGGCTGTAGTGATATAAGCCATACATGAGAATGTAGTGCATCCTAGAAGACAGACAGCTAGAATCTGAGCAAGGCTGCAAGCAAACCAGTTGTCAGAATAGCAAATAATTGAAAGGCTGCTAGCAGACCACTGGTACAAGCTATGTGCAATGTGTGCCCCACGCATGTGTATGTGGACATTATGAGGAAACCCTGTCCCCCTTGAAACCAAAGTGCATCTCAGCCTTAATGTACTTGTATCAGTTACATTACCAACACATGGGGATGCTGTGGGAGTGTCAGAGACCTGCCAGATGTATCCTGGCAAAATTTCTGGAAGCAATATGCAACAACGTGAATGACTACATACACTTTTCCTGCACCCCCATGGAACAGAGAACTGTAATGGACAAGTTTTCCAGCATTGTAAACTTTCTCCATGTACTCAGTGTAGCATATTGCACACACACATACTTATCAAGACACCTGTACATCCTGAAGCAGACTGATACATAAATAGAAAGGACTGGCCATCCATCAGCTGACAGATTGTGTGTTCAACATATGGCAGTTGTGATGACATATAGTAGAAGTGTCTATGATGCTGCCATATGGAGGGAAAGTGGAATGAGGGCCGTATTCCAGCTAGGTGAAATACCTGCTGAACTACTACTGGGTAACTACAGGAAGACATTTAGTATGCAAGCTAAGGATACCCATGTGAAGAAATTATACACTATCATTTGTGCTAGCATGTCTGGCTGAGGTTTTGTACATAATTTCAGATTAAGGTGTGTAATGTATGTCAGCATGACTAGCTATGATATTGTAAATAAGTTCTTAAATGTTGATTTATAGTATGTTTGCAAAGAATGTTTTACATTTCTAACTGTGCATATTTGTGAAGAAAGTTCTGAATGCAGACTGTCTCAGATTCAGCTGATCAGCAGATGATGTCATCAGAATGTTGACAGTTGCTATGTGTTATGTCAGAGGCTGAAAGACAGGAAGGAACTTTGGAAAACAGCTGTTGGTTGATTTTCAAAATATGGAATGAAAATTAGAATTGGAACAGTTGTGACAATTAGACTAGTTTATAAAACCCTGCTGAAGACGGTTGAAGTCTGTTGTTGCAAGTTAACGGGCAGCTATAGTTTCCAGTTGCAGTTGTCCATTGTTCACAGTTGTACTGTACAATAGATACCCTAAAAGACTCACCAAGAACTGTAAGTCTGCCTTTGCTCTGTTGTAATAATTTAGTTTAGATCAGAGACAAGTGTTCTTTAGTCAGCAAGGAATTTATAACTAATCAGTGTTTTTCTAAACGTTAGATCTATATCCTTCAGTATTGATTTCATTTTCCTGGTGACTGAGTTCTTTTTGTTTATTGGAAATTAATCATTTGGTTCTTTATTAAATATTTTTATTAACTTACATTGTGGCTGGTCACTCAGTGTTTTCTTTAGTGATTGAGAGTCCTTATACTTGCTTTGATAACTTCCCAGGCCACTCCAAAAGCCTGGCTGTTTTAGGTCATTTGCTATAATTTGTTTTAATATCTAATTTTCATAATTGGACACCCCTTTAAAGGGCATGTAGACTGTCTGGTGGCAGCATGTTACTGTATTATTTTGGAGAAGGGGCACAGCTGGAAATCTGTGTCAGGCTTTCCCAGAAGTGTTTGGATGTGTGAGATTTAATTTATTTAAGTGGGAGTGTATCAGAGGTCTTAAACTGTGATTCTTAAACTGGGATACATTGCTCTGAAGTGTGTAATAAGGAGCAAAATTAAGGGTGGACAGAAATATACAGTCCAGTCCTAGATCATAGAGTGCATTCCTGTTGTTCTCTTAGGGGAAATTGTAAAACTTATTCATGTTTAAGTGACAGTCTCATATTTGAGTCAGTATTGGGGATTGAAGCTCCTTAGTTACTGACAGGGATAGTAAGATACATCATATATTGTAGGCACTCTGGTGGGGTATTATCCGGACGTCAAATTATTTGATGACAGTGATGTGGGATTTTTTATTAGACTTCAGTAGTCTGTGGGTAGTTGTCATTAAGGTGTGCACTGTTGACAGCCACAAAGTAAACATGCAGAATCTCAGTTCACCACAGTTTTATTTATTTTTAGTTAGTTAGTCAGGGACAGCAGGCAAAGATGTCAGCAGAAAACTATAGTAAACTGACAAAGAACTAGCTGGCCAAGGAGTGTGAAGCCAGAGGACTGGTGCATGCCACCCTGACTAAGGAAGAAATTATTTCAGGCTTAGTTGCAGCTTCATCTCAGACAATGTGTTTGGAGGATATCCAGTATGGTATTGTGGATGTGCAGCCTGCCGAGACAGGACAGTCCACCTTTTCTTCAGAGGACCTGAGAATTAGGCTGGAGTTAGAGAGACTGCACCTGAGGTCAAATGACTGGAATCTGAGGAAAGGAAGAAACAGCACCTATATGAATTAGAAGTTGAGGAGTAGCAGCACTCAATATGAACTGGAGGCTGAAGAGCAGTGGCATTAATATGAACTGGAGGCATAACTCTCAACCTGGAAACATCAAAAATCTGGACAAAGGCCCATGAAAATAGGTACAAATCTGTATGCCAATTAACATAAAATTTGCATACATAATTACGTAACCCCACCCACTCCAGTGGAATTGTGGAATATCAGCTTTCAAACATAAACTGAAGAACAAACAACTAAAATTTGGCCCTGCCCAGAGTCAGACCCTGTAGTAAATGGTAACCATTTGTTTTAAATGTGTAGCAATGATGTTCACTTGGGAAGGGAAAGGATGATGAACCTTATTTTGTTTTTGGTGACTTGCAGTATGAGGGTTTTGATGTGCCATCTGCCAGCCCCCCCCCATTAAAAAGGGCACATCACACACCATTAGGACACTATCACCACTGCAATATACAGCAGCTCTACTATCATTACTATCGAATGTCTAGAGTTTTGCTTTCCATACAAACTCACAGTTTCAAAAATGCCCTAATCCCTGCTCACTGAACAAAAACACAAGGAGGCATCCTGTACTACCAAAAAAAAAAAAAAAAGAAAACTAACCTTGAACTGCAAGTGGGCTTTTTTTGTAAGAAACATACAATCACAGCTGCAAGAACTGTAACATTTCAGAAATAAACATTTACCAAGTGCACTTCACTACAAACAGACATTTACATTTACATGTTAAAATTCAGACAAATTTCATGGACAAAGTACACTGAACTGAAAAACTGTCAATGCCCCACAGTTTTAACTTACAAGACACTGTTCAAAATGCAAAAATTCATGAATTGTAAACATTGACAATATCACAATACTCCTGTCTAGAATGTATAAACAAATTACCCTGGTCCTAGCCACAAACAGGTTTTGGAGACATTAGCTAGGGTCCTTAAAAGAATGTTCCAAGTCAGGGAACCAATCCACCCCCCACAAAAAACCAAAACAATACAATTATACTTAGACATACACTCCAAGATAACACTAGTGAAAAACACCTTAGAAAATTTGACCCATCATGTGAAATTCTTTACCCATCCATCCATAAATTATGATGCATTAAAATTATTAACCATCTTAAGCAATTTCTACAAAGTTAGCTGCACCCACTTTTTCATGACACTGATTAACCTTCACAAACATGTATACTCTTTCTACAAACCTGTATATAGTGTATAAATATTTTCTAATCATTTCTAAACTTCTTCTTCTACTTTCGGCTTTTCCTGGTTAGGGGTCGCCACAGCAGAACTCTGGTACACTAATGATTGGCAGTAGATTTTTTTTGCAGGTGCCGAGGTGCCAGCTCGACGCCCAACCTTCAACGAAGGTATGCTCATTCTACGCATGTCTTTTGAATGCCACTCGACCGTGCAAACTACTACATTCAAATTTTTCTACAAACTTGCAACACACATGTAGTACATAGCAATATTCTCCAGGACTGTAGAAATATGTACTAAAATAACATGCATTTTTTCTGTAACTGTACACTCAGGTAATAACTGAAAAGTGTATGCAGACCAGCTCACCTACTTGGGTTATAAACCTTTAAAATAAAAAATACTACAGCACTAAGTGACCACTTATAATAAAAAGACCTTTAAAAAGAGGGAAGTTGAAGAAAATTCACACCTTGACTTAGTGGCTTCAAAGACCTCCCCTGTTTCTTAAAGAATTTTGTCAATTACATCACTGGTGTTTGGGGACCCTCCCAACATAAATGTTTGCCATGGCCTCACAACCTGTATGGCACATAAGCCAACTGAACAGCACCTTAATTTTTACAATCAATGTCACCTTTAGCCAACGTGTGTTACCATGGTTGACCCCTAAACAGTTAACCAATTAGTTCACTACATAAAGTTAAAAGCAAATGAAACACTTCCTCAGTCCCCAGCAAGGAACTGTAAACATTTCAACTCACTGCCGAAGAGTAACATCACTTATGATTAGCTATACATTGCCTTTCAATTTCTCAAAACAAAGTTCCAGGTGGACATTCCAAAACTAAACAGTGCAGAAATCAAAAAGCCATTTCCAGATGAACAAAAAATGATGATTATAACCTTAATGCCAAATGGCTGGTATATAGCTGTCAGTGACCGTGGTATCTACAATAAGACACAGGAGAAAGAACTGTTTGTTGGCCATCTTTATTATCATTTCACTGCACATTCCACTAGAGAGCACTACAACAGATATAGGTTCATAGGTTCATAGGTTCATACTAGGCTATCTGCCCTGGGGCAATTATAAGCCTAGCCCGATTCTATATGGCTTACGCCACTCCTTGATTTGAGTATACTCTGCCCTTTTTAAGGTTTAGTTTAATGTGCCTCTGTCTAATAGTAACACGGGAGTAATCCCTGGGACAAACCTACGATCCCACATCCACTTATCGAGATTCTTCTTGAAGAGATTCAGTGAGGTGCTCTGCCTCACATGAACTGGAATTCTATTCCAGAGCGAAGGGAGCCTCTGGGTTATGAACCTGTCCCTCCAGCAAGTTCTATTTATTTCTGTGCTGAGGTTCAAGTTGGCTCTAAGGGATTTAGATTTACTGAGGTGGAGCATGTCCATTAATTCTGGATTTGACATAGCTTTGTATGTCAGGCATAGAGGTATGCAGCTGAGTAGAGCTGGAGTTTTTTTAACCGAGCAGCATATGGCATCTGTTTGAGACCCTTGATCCTCCTGGTGAGATACTTTTGGGGACTTTCTAATTGCTGCAGGTGTCGGGTAAGGTACATCCCAAAATAGGCATTGTATTCTATGATGGGCCTGATGAGGGATGAATAAAGGGGCACAATTACCTCTCTTGATCTAGATGTGAAACCCTTCGTGATGAGGTGGGCTATGTAGAAGGTCTTTCTAACCACTTTGGCAATGTGGTTTTCAAAGGAGAGATTGCTATCAACTTGGGTCCCCAGGTCCCTAATAACTTTCTCTGTACTTAATGGGTTTCCGCCTATGTGGTAATTTGTGGGCACATTGTTTTTGCCAAAGGGTATGACTATACATTTTTTGGCATTTAGCTTTAAACCATGGCACTGGCACCAGTTATCTGTCTCTGTGAGCCCTTTTTGAAGGATGTTTGTGTCAGCTGGAGAGTTGATTATGGCACCCAGTTTGCAGTCATCTGCGAACTTGGTGAGCCATAGTCCTCCCACGTTTGCCTGTACCTCAGAAAAGTATATACCGAACAAGAGTGGTCCCAGGTCAGAACCCTGTGGGATGCCACTTGTGACCAGTTTCAAGTCTGACATGGCTCCAGCAACTCTCACTCTGTGGGTTCTGTCTTTGAGCCAGTTTGCGACCCATCTTGTGACATAGGGATTTATATTTAAGCTGGATAGCTTATCTATGATGGATATTGTGTCAAATGCCTTTGCAAGGTCCAGATAGGCTGTGTGGACTACTTTCCCTTCATCTATGGTTTTGGTGACTGTTTCAAAGAAGTCAACCAGGTTCAAAAGGCAGGATCTGCCCTTGACAACTGGGTAGGATCTAGTGTCTGTAGGTCCCCAATGTCTTTGTTTATGAGCTCCATGATGATCCTCTCCATAGCCTTGCAGACTAAGCTAGTCAGGCTTATGGGGCGATAGTTTCCAGAGGCTCCACCTTTGTGGAGTGGGACCACTGTTGCTGCATTCTGTGGGCCCATATCCTGTAGTGAGGCTGAGATTGTATAGCTGTTTTATTTGAGGGATTAGTTCCTCTTGTAGTTCATGAACCAGGGACACCATCTGGTCTCATGGAAGCAGTGTTTTGCTTTGGAGAGGGCAGCCTTCACCTGAGCATCTGAGATGTTTGGGAGGCAGCCCTCTGCCGATATAGATACCTGCTCTTTGGGGAGGGTGGAGAAGTTTGCACTGAACCTGTCTGCCAGGATATTGGCGATGTCTGTGGGTTCAGTGTATTTTTGTCGCTTAGAATCAACTCAGAACAAGTCTGGGAGTTGCATCCCAGGTTTCTAACATAACTGAAAAAGCCTTATGATTGTATTTGGTGTCCTGTGCAATTTTTCTCTCGAAGCTGGCCTTGGAGGATTTTATGAGGGATCGTAATTTTTGCTAGTACTGATCAGAGATGCCTTCCTATTAGGGATTTTGCTCTATCATGTAGTAGCTTCCTCCTTCTGTTGTACAGTTTATTTATGGCAGGGTCCACCAGACTGGATGCCTGCCTTTGGATGATTGGGTCTTGGTTTTGTTTGGGATAGCATGATCCATGCATTCCTGGAGATGTCCGTAGAATGCATTTATATAGGATTCTGCTGTTTGGGCTGTAGTTTCCACTGGCCCTGGGGCCTTGAAGGATTCCACTTCGGTTTTGAGAAGTGTGAAGTTCGCTGTGGTTTTCTGGGCTGGGGTGGGGTCGGGATGTGGACATCCAGTGAAATTAATTTATGGTCTGATCTTACCAATGAGGGATATACTTCTGGTGTGGAGCATAGAGTCCCCATGTTGGTAATGATCAGGTCTAGTATGTTGCCCCTCTTGTGGGAGTGGTGACTAGTTGTTCCATAGCATTTGAGTTTATAATTTCCAGGAATCTTTGGGCTAAGGTGCTGGGGCTTGAGTAGTGCTCCCAGTCAATGTTTGGGTAGTTGAAGTCACCCAATATAATGGTGTTTGGAGAGATCTTCATGTTCTCCAATGTTTTCAGGAAAGCCGAATGGGATTCCTGACTTTGAGAGGGTGGTCTGTAGGATGCTATAAACTGAAAAGCAGTCTTGCCCACTGTTAGCTGCACATGGATGGTCTCCGATACTTCATGCAATGCCACTAACCTGGAGGTGTGGATATCCTTGATAAATATGGAAACTCCCCTCCTTTTGTGGTTGGTTTTGGGGTATAGCCTGGTAGTGCTGGGGTGCTCTCTGGAGCCTTGAACCAGGTTTCTGTCACTGCACAGGTATCGATGTTCTCCATACTGAGGAGAGCTTTGAGGCATCTTGAGGTTAAGACTTCTGGTAGCAGCATTACCCTTAGTTTCTTGTTCCTTGTGCTGTCTATGGGGTGGGTTTGACTTTTGAGCCTTGCCTAAAAAGGCACTATGGGGTAGCCCAGTGGTGACAGGTGCAAGCCATCCTTGTCGAGCATGTCATCCCAGGCTGATAGACACTGGATCCCCTTTGAATGACACCAAAATTTTAGCCAATTGTTAAAATCGATCATTTTGTCTTTGTACTGTGGCATCATTCTAGGTGAGGGTAAGATGCTGCTCAAGGTCAGGGTCATACCAACCTGGGCTACATGATCAGAGAGCTCCTCTATGTCTCTTTTCATGTAGTCCAGGGAGGTACATCTCAGGTCATTCACACCAGCATGTACAATGACTGAGTCATATTTGTATTTGCTTTGGAGTGACCAGAGTGCTTGCGTTATGTGTCGGATCCTAGCACCCGACAGGCAGCTCACCGTGACCTTCTCTTTATTCAGCCTGGTGAGCGGGACATCAGTGTGTCTGACAATAGAGTCACCTATAACAAGAGTATCAGGTGTGTTATTCAGCCTTAAGGGCTGTGGCTGCTTGGCACACTGACTTTGTGGGTTATGTATTGTGTGTGTTTTGTTTTGAGGTAGCGTTTGCTTGGATGTCTGCTTTGGAGGTCTCTGTTGCTTAGGTAGATTTTTATTTAGAGCCTCCGAGGATGTTTTTGTGTATTTATGTGTTTGGTTCGCTGATGTGGTGGGACTATGTGATACTGGAATTGTGTTGTGTGAGGTTACCTTCTCCTCCTGACTGGTTACACCAATTTTGAGATGAGAGAGCTCAGCCTCCAGTTTGGCTAAATAGTTGCATCTATATTTGAACCTGTTTGGAGGAGGAGAGGGTTGTCCGTGTACATGAGACAGTTGTAACATTGCCTCAAAATTCCCAGATTCACCAGCTGGACTGGAGAGGAAACCATTGACTGACCTTTGGACATGCTAGAGTAACAGGGAAACTGAATTTAAGACGGACCAATGGAGGACAGGGTAATCGTAGAGAGTATAAGAGTAAGTAGTGCTTATGGTTTAATAGTGCTAACTTGTAGGATTACTTAATTGGACCAGTGAAGGGCCTTAGAATGAGAATATGGTGTTTAAATTGAGAGATAGAGCAGTTCTAAGGGAAAAAGTGAAGAGCAGACTTTGTGGGGCCAGGAATAGTTTAAACCCAAACTAATGGCTTAAAAACAGCTTTGGGAAGTTACAATATTTGGACTACAACCGCAGTTTCAGCATTCTGAAACGGTTTCCGCAAATAAAGGCCTTGCTGATGTCAAACAAGATCTAAGAAATAAGTGCAACAACATATGGAAATGCTTAACCCCACCGTTACAGCCATTGTTACACAAGGTTTATATTTTCATCTTTTCTGTATAATTTTCCTGCTGGCCTGAAAATGGTGCATTTGGATCAGTGGTCCAGTCCTGTTAAATTAAAAAAAGTACTACACCAAAAGTAATGAATGTCTGCAGCTACTGATACTCCATGAAATGTCTCACCATTTAGCAGTTTCTACAGAGGTCATGACTTCTTACTATCAGAATCAGTGACACATTTTAAAATATTACTTCTGTTACAAATACATCTCAACTGTCTAGATTTTTGCCTCATATTTTGGTCTTTTCTTCATAAAACATGTGGTTTCTGACAAATCTTTTGAGGACTTAAGCCACTAAATATTTACTGACAGACAGTCAAGTTTCCAATAACTTTCTTACTGTATAAAAGTAATATATATCTTCAATATTTAAAATGTGTACCTACTTTCTGGCACCGTTGTTTTGGCTTTGTCCAGATTTCCTGTGTTGAGAGGCATGCTTTTAAAGTTAACAGAATAAAGGTGGGCAAGTGACTTTTCATGCACTTTCTGAAACAAAAGCAGTCTGGTTGTCTAACTAAATGTCCACAATTCACTTTTCACCCAACGTCTATGGTTGTCCAATGGAACAAGCAGTGACAGCAATAATTTTAACTGAAATTAAGGTTTGGAGACAAATGCGCTCCTGCGCACATCTGCCCATCCCTTGAGCTTAATTCCAACAGGCTGATGCAGCTGATGTCATCACATACATGATGACGTCAGCTACAAAAGCCCAGAAATTAAAAAGTGTAAAAAATTCATGAAAAAAATCGGAAATGAAGGGGTGCCACTCAGGAATCGTGGCACCCCATTATTGAGACCCCAAAACTCGGTAAAAAATGAGTAATTCGTGATGGTTGGGAGGTCTGACTGGAGGCTGAGGAGAAACATTGTCAGTATGAATGGAAAGCCAAACATCTCAAAACTGAGGAGACGCTGAGATGTTTAGAAGCTGAGGAAAATGAGTGACAGTGCCTGCATGAAGTGGAGCTTCTTACCCTTCAAAAGAGTCATGGAGATAATGGGGAAGAGAATAACTGAACCCCAGAAACTGTAAAGATCAGTAAACCCTTTCCTCAATACAGGGATGTGGAAGACTTTCATAGTTTTATTCACATGTTTGAGAGGGTATGTAGACAGTATGATGTTGACCGTGAGCTCTGGGTTCAGCTCCTGACTCCCACAATCCATGCTAAAGTTGTTCAGGCCATGTCAAAATTGTTTGATGTAGAATGTTTGAATTATGATAAAGTTAAGAACTGTCTTCTTGCTTGTTTTAAACTAACACCTGAAGCTTACAGAAAAAAAAGTTTTCTGAACATAGACGCAAGCCAGCAGATGAAAGTGTATGTGATTATATTGCTGATTTAAGTACTTACTTTCACACTTGGGTGTGTGGATGTCAGGTCACCACTTTTGAGGGACTGGCAGACCTTTTAGTGAGGGAACAAGTCCTCAGTACTTTGCCTGTTGACATGAGAATCTGGTTAGCAGACGGAGAGTGTAACTCTGTGGAGGAGTAGGGGAGAAAAGAGGATCTCTACTTGTCAAGCAGAGCAGAGTGCATAATAAATGGATACCTGGTGCTGCATATGGACATAAGGGAAACCATAGGGGGCAGTCTAAACCACTCCAGCAGAGTACACCAGTAACAGGGGAAACTACTAGGCCAGATTTGCTACTGACTCCCCTTTTAGAACCCACCACTGCCAAAATCAGAAACACCTGGGTTGGCTGGAACTGCATAATCAAATTCTATTCCACCAACTTATTATTGCCCATGAAACCCTTCATCATCCAGGCAACACACCAATACTCATGAGTCTAATCACCCTATATAAAAATCTTACAAACCAGTGCTCAGCAAATAAACTACTGGTATCTAGACAAAAACCCAGCAATAAAGCAGGGGGTTCCCTTTTCTCTAACACTGTGGGAAAAAGCTGGAACCTACTTCCTGGTGAACTCACATCTCTTTCTTCAACTGCGCTATTCAAAAAGAAACTCAAAATATACCTTACAACCCACTGGCTATGTCCTTGTACTAACCCAGACTAAGATTTCTCTTCCTGTTATCCTAGGTTATAGCATGAAATACTGCTCAATTCATAGCCACTTTAAGACCACTACCTTCTAGGTTAGACTAATGTACCCAGGAAAGACTTTTTGGACATGTCACTGCCTTATAGATGAGTCACTGCCCTTAACTAATTCTCCCTACCTTGTAAATAAGTATTTGTTCTCCTTTGCCGTATTTACAACTTTGATTTGGGAATTTCTCACAACCTTCTGAATACTCTTTTCTTGTATTATTGTTTGGTCCACAAAAAAAAAAAAGTTTCTATTTTGTTCTTTTTATCTATCATGATTGCTAAGTTACCATGTAAAAAACTGTTTTGTCTGACAAGTGAACTGTAACTTAAGTTGCAATGTTCTGTTTGTTTTTGTTTTTATGTGGAGCTTTACTCCCAGGACCTCTACTGAAAATGGACATATATCCAGTTAGACTAGCCCGGTTAACAAATGTAAAATAAAATAAAATAAATAAAATAAAGTACATAGATAAGGATTAGCTGTTTCAAATGTAACCAGAGGGGCCACATAGAAGTCAAATGTCCATCAAAACATGGTGAGAAACTAAAGGTGAGGAAGCTAGCAAGTGAGGATGACAAACTGCCAGTGGTAAATTTATTGGAAACAACAGGGGTGCCAAACTATCACCAACATGTATATCCAATCTTACTAGATGGTAAACAGGTTAGTGCTTAGAGAGACACACCTTCTGATATAACCATTGTGAGGCCTGCAGTGGTTAGAGAAGAGCAGTACTTGCTTGGACAGTCCATTCCAGTTAGAGCTTTGGGAAGGGCCGTATTCCAAATACCTTTGGCTAGGGTTCATCTGGACTAGGAGATTGGAAGAGAAAGCAAACAGGTAGGTGTGTTTGATGATATTCCTACAGATGTCTTGACAGGGAATGAGTTTGATGATGCAGTACCTTGCATGCATGCAGTGACATGCAGTTAAGCTTGGAGACAGGCATGTAGGTCCGGTAGCCTGGGGAAGACCCAGACAGATCTCATATCTGGAGCTGGGACTGGTGTAGTGGCTGTTTCAGGGGGGAGCTATCCTGTAGTGGTAAATCTGAAAGTGAGACACAGCTAATGGTAGGTACTGGTGTTCCCTGGGACATGGTGACTGCAAGGACAGAGGTGAGTGATAGTACTCAGACTAACAGTGAGGCACAGCTGATGGAAGTTACTAGGCTTCCTGTGGAATGGAAACTTGTGTTTGAGAATATTTCTGCAGATGTCCTGATAAGGAATGACTTTCATGATGCAGTACCTTGTGTGCATGCAGTGACAAGCTGTCAAGCTTGGAGACAGGCATGTAGGTCCAGTAGCCTGGGGGAGACTCAGACAGATCTCATATCTGGAACTGGAACTGGTGTGGTGGCTGTTTCAGAGAAGGAGCTATGCCATAGCAGTAAGTATGAAAGTGAGCCACAGCTACTTGTAGGTATGGATGTTCTCTTGGACATGGTGACCACAAGGATGGAGAGGATTGATAGTAGCTAGACTGATAGTGAGACATGGCTGTTGGAAGTTACTAGGCTTTCTGTGGAAGGGGAGCTTTGGAGGGTCATAAATAATAGAGTTGAGACAGGCTCAACTTATGAATCCTATATTACAAAGCTTGAGGGAGATGGCTAAGGAAGTACCTGAGGCTCAAGGAAGAGGAGAGTCTATATACAGGAACAAAGGTTTGCTGTATACAATATGGACTCCTAATGGAGGGCTAGAAGGTGAGGTAGTACAGCAGTTGGTAGAGCCTACAGCCTACCATCTGCCATGTCTAGCTATAAGCCTACTGTTCCTTGTACAGCTGATACTGAGGCAAAGAAAGAAGGTTTGGTGTATAGAAAGTAGACTCCTAAGATAGGGCTGGAAGGTGAGGTAGTACAGCAGTTGGTATTGCCTAGAGCCCACCGTCTGCCACTTTTAGCTGTAATACCTAATATTCCTTTTGCAGGTGATATTGATGTAGAAAAGGTGGAAAGTGCTTTGCTAGAAAGTTTCAGCATGGTATGTTTTCCAATGGATATACTGACTGACCAATGTGCCAACTTCATATCAGACCTGCTGACTTGTTTGTGGAAGCTTTGTGGGATGAAACATTTACAGACCATCCCCTACTATCCCCAGACTAACATTGAACTCTATGTTAAAGACTATGCTACGGGCATTTGCAGACCAGATTAAAAGGGCAAAGTTAACCATTAAACCCAGTAAGTGTCAGATGAGTATGGCAGAGGTCACTGCTTAGGATATAGAGTGGGGAGTGGCAAGATTCGGCAAGAACCTGTCAAAGTGGAAGCTATTTAAACGTGGCCAGTTCATGGTACTAAAAAGCAAATGAGAGCATTTCTAGAGATACCGGGGTACTGTGGAAAATCTGTGTCTATTTGTAGTAAAATAGCTGCACCCCTTACTGACCTAACTAGGCAAAATAAGCCAGATAAGGTAGTGTGGACTACGGATTGTGAACAGGCATTCCAAAAACTTAGAGAGATTTTGGGAGGACCAACTGTGTTAGCCAGGCTAGATTATAGTAAAGAGTTTGGTGTGCAAGTGGAAGCTTCAAATTATGGGGTGGGGGCTATACTCAGCCAAGTTTCCTCTGAAGGAGAAGAACACTACAGTGGGGTTAATAATACCAATGTAAGTGGATTGCCCAGGAGAGGAGTGGGGTGATATTTCCAGACAAACCCATTTTTTCAAGCATAATTTTTCAAGGATCTGTTGAAAACCCTGCTTGACTCATGGGGGGAGAAATGTGAAGAAATTAGACAGTCATTTGTGCTAGCATGTCTAGCTGAGGTTTGTACATAATTTCAGATTATCCTGTGTATTATTTGCCAGCATAACTAGCTATGATATTGTAAATAAGATCTTAAATGTTGATTTATAATCTGTTTGCGCAGAATGTTTTAAAGACTTGAACAGTGTTCCTTTACATTTCTAACTGGGCTTATTTGTGAAGAAGTTTTGAAATGAAGACACTCTCAGAATCAGCTGATCTGCAGATGATGTCATCAGAATGTTGACACTTGCTATGTGTTACTGTCAGAGGCTGAAAGACAGGAAGGAACTTTGATACACAGCTATTGGTTGACTTTCAAAATATCAATAAAATTAGAATTGGAACAGTTGTGACAGGCTATTCTATAAAAGAGCATGCTACACACAGTTGACGTCTGTTGTTGTCAGTTCACAGCCAATTATAGTTTCCAGTTGCAGTAGTCAGTTGTTCACAGTTGTACTTTGCAGTGCATACCCAAAATGACTCACCAAGAGCTGTAAGCCTGCTTTGCTATGTTGTAATAATTTAGTTTAGATCAGAGACAGTGTTCTTTAGTCAGATAGGAATTTATAACTATCAGTTAGTGTCTTTCTGAATGTTAGATCTTTATCCTTCAGTATTGATTTCATTTTCCTGGTGATTGAGTTATTTTTCTTTATTAGAAATTACTGTTTTATATATTTAATAATTTGGCTCATTATTCAATATTTTTATTAACTTACATTGTGACTGTTCACTCAGTGTTTTCTTTAGTGATTGATAGTCCTTATACTTGCTTTGATAGCTTCCCAGGCCACTCAGAAAGCCTGACTGTTTTAGGTCATTTGCTATAATTTGTTTTAATATCTAATTTTCATAATTGGATACCCCTTTAAAGGGCAGGTAGGCTGTCTGATTGGTGGCAGCATGTTGCCGTATTGGGTCTATATTATCACCGCAAAATCTTGTTTCAGTGAATACGTAAACGTCGACACATATTGCGCAAACCGCAAATACACTGAACGCGAACGGCGAAATTCAAAATCTTGAACCGGCATAGTTGGCCAACCTCACCGCTCGCTACATACTACCCACCTTAACAAAATAAATAAACCACATACATACACTAACCGAAACCCTACTTCTAACCCTAAAATAAAGCTAGCCTATACTACCATGTATGCACTTACCTTAACCCACACACTAACCCTAAGAACCGTAACTATACAGAGCTCTACCATACAAGGGCCAACTATGCCATTTCAAGATTTTGAATTCCGCAGTTATGGCCTTTGGTGTATTCACGGTTCACGCAATATGTGTAGACGTTTACGTATTCGCTGAAACTGGCTTTCGTGGTTATGATATAGTCCCGCCATAATATTTTGGAGAAGGGACACAGCTGGAAATATGTGTCAGGCTTTCCTAGAAGTGTTTGGATGTGTGCGATTTAATTTTTGTAAGTGGGAGTGTATCAGAGGTCTTAAACTGTGATTCTTGAAATGGAATACATTGCTCTGAAGTGTGTAATAAGGAGTAACATTAAGCGTTGGACAGAAGTATACAGTCCAGTTCCAGATCATAGAGTGTGCTCCTGTTGTACTCTTGGGGGAAATTGTAAAACTTATTCATGTTTAAGTGACAGTCTCATATTGGAGTCAGTATTGGGGATTGAAGCTCCTTAGTTACTGACAGGGATAGTAAGATACATCATATATTATAGGCACTCTGGTGGGGTATTAGCCGGACATCACATTATTTGATGGCAGTGGTGTGGGATTTTTTATTGGACTTCAGTAGTCTGTGAGTAGTTGTCATTAAGGTGTGCTCTGTTGACAGCCACAAGGTAAATATGCAGAAACTCAGTTCACCACAGTGTTATTTATTTTTAGTTAGTCAGGGGCAGCAGGCAAAGATGTCAGAGCATAACTATAGTAAACTGACAAAAAACTACCTGGCCAAGGAGTGTGAAGCCAGAGGACTGGTGCATGCCAACCTGGCTAAGGAAGAAATTATTTCAGCCTTAGTTGTAGCTTCAGCTCAGACCAGGTTTTTACAGGATATCCAGTATGGTATTGCAGATGTGCAGCCTGCTGGGACAGGACAATCCACCTTTTCTTCAGAGGACCTGAGAATTCATCTGGAGTTAGAGAGACTGGACCTGGATGCCAAACGACTGGAATCTGAGGAAAGGGAGAAGCAGCACTGATATGAATTAGAGGTTGAGGAGTAGCAGCACCAATAAAAACTGGAGTCTGAAGAGAAGCGGCATCAATATGAACTGGAGGCTGAGGAGAAACATTGTCAGTATGAACGGGAAACCAAATATCTCAAAACTGAGGAGACACTGAGATGTTTAGAAGCTGAGGAAAATGAGTGACAGTGCGGGCATGAAGTGGAGCTTCTTACCCTTCAAGAGGGTCATGGAGGTAATGGGGAAGGGAATAACTGGACCCCAGAAACTGTAAAGATCAGTAAACCCTTTCCTCAATACAGGGATGCGGATGACTTTCATAGTTTTATTCACATGTTTGAGAGGGTATGTTGACAGTATGATGTTGACTGTGAGCTCTGGGTTCAGCTCCTGACTCCCACAATCCATGGTAAAGTTGTTCAAACCATGTCAAAATTGTTTGATGTAGAATGTTTGAATTATGCTAAAGTTAAGAACTGTCTTTTTGATTGTTTTAAAGTAACACCTGAAGCTTACAGAAAAAAGTTTTGTGAACATAGACTCAAGCCAGCAGATGAAAGTGTATGTGATTATATTGCTGATTTAAGTACTTACTTTCACACTTTGGTGTGTGGGTGTCAGATCACCACTTTTGGGGGACTGTCAGAACTTTTGGTGAGGGAACAAATCCTCAGTACTTTGCCTGATGACATGATAATCTGGTTATCAGATGGAGAGTGTAATACTGTGGAGGAGTTGAGGAGAAAAGAGGATCTCTACTTGGCAAGTAGAGCACAGTGCATAAAAAAGGGATACCTGATGCTCCATATAGACATAAGAGAACCCATAGGGGGCAGTCTAAACCACTCCAGCAGAGTACACCAGTAACAAGGGAAACTACTAGTCTAAGTACATGGATAAGGATTAGATGTTTCAAATGTAACCAGAGGGGCCACATAGCAGTGAAATGTCCATCAAATCATGGAGAAAACCTAAAGGTGAGGAAGCTAGCAAATGAAGATGACAAACTGCCAGTGGTAAATTAATCCAAACGACAAAGCCAGTAGATTTTTCCTTTTATTAAAACACACCAAACCATCTCTAGTGCCTTGGCTTGACAGCCTTCCAGGAGATCTTCTGGAAGGCTGTCAAGCTGAGGCGCTAGAGAGGTTTTGGTGTGTTTTAATAAAAGGAAAAATCTACTGGCTTTGTCGTTTGCATTAATTTTGCTTCTATATTGTGGTTTGGATGCCAGTGGTAAATTATTTGGAAGCAACAGGGGTGCCAAACTCACCAAAATTTATATCCTATCTTAGTAGATGGTAAACAGGTTAGTGCTTAGAGAGACATACCTTCTGATATAACCATTGTGAGATCTGCAGTGGTTAGAGAAGAACAGTAACTGCTTGGACAGTCCACTCCAGTTAGAGCTTTGGGAAGGGCCCTATTCCAAATACCTTTGGCTAGGGTTCATCTTGACTAGGAGAGTGGAAGAGAAAGCAAACAGGTAGGTGTGTTTGATGTAATTCCTGCAGATGTCCAGATAGGGAATGAGTCTGATGATGCAGAACCTTGTGTGCATGCAGTGAAATGCAGTTAAGCTTGGAGATAGGCATGTAGGGCTGGTAGCCTGAGGGAGACCCAGACATATCTCATATCTGGAGCTGGGACTGGTGTAGTGGCTGTTTCAGGGGAGAGCTATCCTGTAGTGGTAAATCTGAAAGTGAGACACAGCTAATGGTAGGTACTGATGTTCCCTGGGACATGGTGACTGCAAGGACAGAGGTGAGTGATAGTACTCAGACTGACAGTGAGGCACAGCTGTCAGAAGTTACTAGGCTTCCTGTGTAATGGAAGCTTGTGTTTGAGAATATTTCTGCAGATGTCCTGATAGGGCATGACTTTCATGATGCAGTACCTTGTGTGTATGCAGTGTCATGCAGTCAAGCTTGGAAATAGGCATGTAGGTCCAGTAGCCTGGGGGAGACACAGACAGATCTCATATCTGGAACAGGGACTGGTGTGGTGGCTGTTTCAGAGAAGGAGCTATCCTGTTGCAGTAAGTATGAAAGTGAGCCACAGCTGCAGGTAAGTATGGATGTTCCCTTGGATATGGTGACTGCAAGGATGAAAGGGATTGATAGTAGCTAGACTGATTGTGACACATGGTTGTTGGAAGTTACTAGGCTTTCTGTGGAAAGGAAGCTTTGGAAGGTCACAAATATAGAGTTGAGACAGGCTCAACTTACGAATCCTATATTACAAAGCTTGATGGAGATGGCTAAGGAAGTACCTGAGGCTCAAGGAAGAGGAGAGTCTGCATACAGGAACAAAGGTTTGCTGTATAGAATGTGGACTCCTAATGGAGGGCTCAAAGGTGAGAAAGTATAACAGCTGGTAGAGCCTACAGCCTACCATCTGCCATGTCTAGCTATAATCCATAATGTTCCTTGTGCAGCTCATATTGAGGCAAAGAAAGACGTTTTGGTGTATAGAAACTGGACTCCTAAGGGAGGGCTGGAAGGTGAGGTAGTACAGCAGTTGGTATTGCCTAGAGCCCACCGTCTGCCATTTTTAGCTGTTTTACCTAATATTCCTTTTGCAGATGATATTGATGTAGAAAAGGTGGGAAGTGCTTTGCTAGAAAGTTTCAGCATGGTATGTTTTCCAAGGAAGATATTGACTGACCAAGGTGCCAACTTCATATCAGACCTGACTTGTTTGTGGAAGCTTTCTGGGGTGAAACATTTAAAGACCGTCCCCTACTATCCCCAGGCTAATGTTCTTGTGGAGAGTTTAAATTCTACATTAAAGACTATGCTATGGGCATTTTCAGACCAGATTAAAAGGGCAAAGTTAACCATTAAACCCAGTAAGTGTCAGCTGGGTATGGCAGAGGTCACTACTTAGGATATAGAGTGAGGAGTGGCAAGGTTAGACAAGAACCTGTCAAAAATGGAAGCTATTCAAACATGGCCAGTTCATATTACTAAAAAGCAAATGAGAGTATTTCTAGGGACAGCGGGGAACAGTGGAACAATTTTGCCTATTTGTAGTACAATAGCTGCACCACTTACTGACCTAACTAGGAAAAATAAGCCAGATAAGGTAGTGTGGACTACAGATTGTGAACAGAGATTCCAAAAACTTAAAGAGATTTTGGGAGGACCAATTGTGTCAGCCAGCCTAGATTATAGTAAAGAGTTTGGTGTGCAAGTAGATGCTTCAAATTATGGGGTGGCGACAATACTCAGCCAAGTTTCCTCAGAAGGAGAGGAACACTGCAGTGGTGTTAATAATACCAATGTAAATGGATTGCCCAGGAGAGGAGTGGGTTGATATTTCCAGACAAACCCATTTTTCTCAAGCATCATTTTTCAAGGATCAGTTGAAATCACTGCTTGAGTCATGGGGGGGAGAAATGTGAAGAAATTAGACACTGACATTTGTGCTAGCATGTTTAACTGAGGTTTTGTACGTAATTTCAGATTATTCTGTGTATTATATGCTAGCATGACTAGCTATGATATTGTAAATAAGTTCTTAAATGTTGATTTATAATCTGTTTGCACAGAATGTTTTAAAGACTTGAACAGTGTTCTTTTACATTTCTAACTGGGCTTATTTGTGAAGAAGTTTTGAAATGAAGACAGTATCAGAATCAGCTGATTTGCAGATGATGTCATCAGAATGTTGACAGTTGCTATGTGTTACTGTCAGAGGCAGAAAGACAGGAAGGAATTTTGGTAAACAGCTATTGGTTGATTTTCAAAATATGAATAAAATTAGAATTGGAACAGTTTTGACAGGCTGCTCTATAAAAGATCATGTTGCGAACAGTTGAAGTCTGTTGTTGTTAGTTAACAGCCAGTTATAGTTTCCAGTTGTAATTGTCAGTTGTTCACAGTTGTGCTGTGCAGTGAATACCCAAAAGGACTCACCAAGAGCTGTAACCCTGCCTTTGCTCTGTTGTAATAACTTAGTTTAGATCAGGGACAGTGTTCTTTAGTCAAATAGGAATTTATTACTAATGAGTTAGAGTTTTTTCTAAATGTTAGATTTCTATTCTTCAGTATTGATTTCATTTTCTTGGTGACTGAGTTCTGTTTGTTAATTGGAAATTACTGTTTTATATTTTTTATCATTTGGCTCATTATTAAATATTTTTGTTAACTTACATTGTGGCTGGTCAATCGGTGTTTTCTTTAGTGATTTGAGAGTGCTTATACCTCCTTTGATAACTTCCTGTCCGACTCCGAAATCCTGGCTGCTTTATGTCATTTGCTATCATTTGTTTTAATATCTAATTTTCATACTTGGTCACCCCTTTAGAAGGGTGTGTAGGCTCTCTGATTTGTGGTAGTGTCTTACTGTTTTATTTCGGGGAAGGGGTACAACTGGAAATCTATGTCAGACTTTCCTAGAAGTGTTTGGATGTGTGAGATTTAATTTATTTAAGTGTGAGTGCATCAGAGGTCTTAAACTAGGAAATATTGCTTTGACGTGTGTAATAAGGAGTAACATTAAGGGTGGACAGAAGTATACAGTCCAGCCCCAGGTTATAGAGTGTGTTCCTGTTGTGCTGTTAGGGTAAATTGTGAAATTTTACACCTGTTTAAATGACAGTCTCATAACTGTGTCATTTTTGAGGATTCAAGCTACTTAGTTACTGACTCAGGATAGTAAGGTGCGCCATATATTGTTGGCAGTCTGGTGGGGCATTATCCAGATGTCACAACCCCTCCCAACAATATCCATGCTGACCAAATATATTTTTATTCTCCACAACAGGTGACTGTAGTTATCCATTTGAATTTTTACTAATAATACTGTACCATGAACCATCCAACCCTGTAGAGGATTCCTACAACAGAGCACAGAAAACAGCCATAAACACCACAGAGCATGTTTGTGTTGTCCTGAAAGCTAGTTTCAGATGTCTGGACTAACCCGGAGAGGGAGATGCACTGCAATACACACCTGAGAAGGCAGCAAAGATGATAAAGGTGTGTGCCATGCTGCACAATATGCTAAAGAGAGCATATGGCAGTCTTCCAGCTGCAGGTGTAGGTGAAATACCCCAAGAACCCCAGATGTCTGAAGATGATATCCCACAGGTGTTGGAGGAAGACCAGGAGGACATAGGTGGCAGAAGACACTGTCTGCTCATGACTGGTGCACCATAGCATATGGGCCAGCTTAGGAAGTATTTCCATGTTGGAGCACATACACTGATGCTCAATGAGCAAGGTTGGTTCTGTTGAGAGGTGGCCTGCTTCTCCCATGTGGCAATCAGCTAAGCACAGTCAGGGCAGTCAGGAGTAGTCAGTGATGCCATTACCTCACCCTGTCTGTGCTCCTGTCCTTCAAGCAGCATAAGCAGCTGGTGTGCAACATGATCTCTGGCACTGGCAAGTACGTGGATGTCAGATCCATGACATTGCTGGGAATGCTCATTTGCTTGTAGGAGTAGGCAGACAATCTCTGACACCTGGCCATGCATACCATCTGCAATCCTATGTATACTGTGGTGGGCAGTATCAATGTATTGTGAAGAACTGTCAACATAATCAGAAGTCTCAGCTTTGGTCTGTTGTTCACTGGCCTCATTCTGTTCACCATCCAAAATCCCCTCAATCCCAGAATGACCAGACAGGTTTCCCTCCATATCTGAGGCTAGAGGTGCAGCCACATCACTGTCACTATGTTGGCCGGACTGTATCACCATAATAATGTCCTGTGTGCCAGGGGCCATACTATCATACTGAGACACATCAGATCCCACATAATGATCAGTGGACAGTTTAATGCAAGATACAGATAACTGATGTGCTAAAAGAAGAGATAGATGGTACAGATCAGGACAAAGTGCTTATATCACATGCTGGATATCATTAAAGAAATATGGCACATATATCTCAAGGCACTGTTACAGATAATAAACCTTGGCTGTGGCAGGGCCTGCCACTCACTGGTATAAATCTTGGCTTTAGATGATTGTCACTATTGAAATGGCACCCTGACCCCATGTGCATAAATGGGAAAAAAGGGGTTGTGGATGGATGGATGGATGACTTGACTGACAGATGGATGGAGGAGGTCTTGTCTGTGTATGGGCCATATAATCTATATAACAGGGAGTATACAATTAGGTTACAATCAAACATACATAACATATGTGATGAATGCAAACAAAACACACACCTGACAACTCCTTCTGGGAAAACAGTGCTGTCGAAGAGGGATGAACTTCAACTATGATAGTGAAAAAAGTCAACACTATTAATCAGATCGTTGCCAGCATGAACTATTTGAACAGTGTTAAAACATACAGTAGTTATTCTTAGATCTATCACTAGTTTGTGGTTGATGCAGTCTGGCCTAGGAGTGGTAAGAAGGACACAGTATTAATGGAGGGCAACAGCAGGAATAACAGCAATGACACGTATGAAACATAGTTACTGACAGAATGTCGTTGTGAGTTTGTGTTGTACTGCAGATCCTGCAGTGGAAAGTAAAGAGAGAGAAAACACAGCCATGTATATAGCCAACAGAATACTGACAGCTGACATATACAGCATAGTAACAGGGGCTGCAGATACATAATGAACTTCGCACCTGTTGGCCAGATGACCCTTTGTTGAAAAGCAGTGGCATTATTGTCATGTATCACATGTGTGCTATGCATTGATGCAAACTATGAACCTGTTGCAGTAACATACCTGGTCTGTCTGTACTTGCACCTGCACAGCTTGGAGCTCCACTGGATGTACCTGTAGTGTACAATGTTAGGAAATATCATTATGACAGTAAACAGCAGTGTCATGACATGAGGCTGAGGCAATAACAGGTACTGATCACAGTAAAACAGTATGGAGACACTTAGCAGTCATTCCCTGCTGTTGTGCAGAAGTAAATGGACATGTGAACATTAATGCAGACATCATTACACATGTTGGTTGTACTGCTCTGTCTGTACTGCAGTTGTATGACTACATGTCATTACACTTACATTCATCATCATCACCCTATATAGATTTCTGTGCATGGCTCAAATCTGCTGCTGTAAATCAAAAATAACAATACAAGCATATACTTACAACAGCAATATGCTGTGATTTTCTCAATGCTCAGGCATGTCAAGAAATGAGGACAGCATAGAAGTTCAGCCTGGAGCTCCTGTTTCTATCCTACCCCTGGGTATGAATCATTCCCTTCTCTCTGTAGACTGGGAGGCCAGAAATATTGTGATGTTATCCCAGGGAGTCAATGATGTTCCATCACCTGTGGCATCCCTTAATCTGTCATATCGACTTAATGTGTTTGCTGCTCAGGGGATCATGTCTGAGCAGTGATGTTGACAGACCTCATGCGGTATGTTCTGTCCTACCATCACATTAATGACATTGGTGATGTTGGTCCACATTTCATTTCAGTACTCACTGCATGTCAAAGGAGTCTCCATCCATGTTGTCATAGAGCATGTAGCATAATATCATTTTCTTGTGGGGAGAAATTGTCACCCCTAGGATGGTTTTAAGACAGTGACATGCATATGAACATATTCCTGTGGGAGCCCAGTTATGCAGATGATTATGTGGACAGCATATGTCACCATAAACAGTATGTATTCCTGTGCAATGCAAAAGTCTATAAATGTTGTCTTTGACAAATACTAACATGATATATAAAAAGTAATAACAATGCCTGCATTCATAACAATTATAAAATCAACATAACTTGTGATATCTTTAGAGGCTGTCTGTGGGATTAGAACATGTAACACCCCCTGTCTGTTGAATGGAGAGCCAAAGACACCAGCATCATGCAAATGTGCTTGCCTTAAAATATCACACAAACTAACAGTTGAACAACTTATGGAAAGCATCAGAAAACTTTAGGATCCATATGTAGAACACAGAGACTATGGATCCTTAACAGCAGAAAACATAGAAGATATGGATAATGTTGGTGCTTACTCTAGAAAGTGTATGGAATTACTGGTAAGAAACACAGATGATCCGGAAATTTGTCTTTTATGTGTTGTTCACATTTGCAATGCAAATCTATCTATACAATTGCATATGGGAAATTACTGCATGTCCTTAAAATACCTATATGCATAAAGGTTAATCAATCATCATTCCAGTAAGTTTCAAACATTTCTCTTAAAGCACACATTTTCAAGAAAAGTAAATGTAAAGGAGGTACCTTTGAAAGACAACATCAACATAAACATTAAAATCAATAAGTTTAATACTCTTGTCTACATAGATGCTATGTGTGAAGTAAACCAAGATAACAATGTAATGATATGCTTCCCCTTTTTGAACTGGAGCCCACAGCATGCTATAATCTCACCATGCTGGCTGGCTTCCTTACAGACCTACCTAATAGGCAATATAGCCTTCTTCTTAAAAAAACAGGTACTGCTTGTGTTTGTTTCAATTCCTGCAAATAACAGATGCATATAGAAACTTCAAACACTTACTGGCCATTATATTCTAAAGAAATAACAGCTATTGACACATGAAAACACGTGTAAGTAGTCGAGCAGGCTTTCCTTTTGAAGTAAAAAAAAAAAAACGAGACTGTAGAAAGAATGTTCACTTTATTAGGTAGGAAAATATTAATATCCGTATCAAAGATAGTATGCATCCGAGGCATGTCTTCTGTAACATATTTGAAAATCAAGTCACTAGAATCTCTAGGCTATGCACAGCTGACGAATTTGAAAAAGAGTTTCAGCAACTTAAAATATATTTGCAAAGGAGAGGTTATTCTAGCAGGGATGTGAAACAGAATTGTGACGTACAGAACATCAGAAAGAGGAAGGGTCGACCCTATTTTTCCAGCCAATTTGCTCATAATGAGAAAGTTGCTAAGCACAATAACCATTTTTCATTATTAAGGTGCATCTTAACCTATTCTACAGGTGTTTGACAAATACGTGACATCATCAGGAAATATTGGCCAATGCTGATGGAAGATCAGAGTCTAAGGAAAATAGTTGGAGATGTCCCCAGATTTACTATCAAAAATAAAAAGAACATTAAGCAACTTTTGTGTTATAAAGATGTAAGTACTATGAGATCTCAATACATTGAAGATAGAAAAGGGACTATTAAATGTGGAAAATGCAAGGCTTCTCAGTACATCAATGTTTCTAATTTGTTTCGCAATCCAGTTTCTGGCCAGACTTTTTCACTAAAGGTGTGAGCCAACTGCAACAGCAAGCATTTAATATATATGGCTGACTGCCAGGATTGCAATGCCTTCTATATAGGGAAGAAAGACTGCCAATTTAAAGAAAGAATTCTTCGCCATATATGTGACATTGCCCATTCTAACAAGACCAGTGTTTTAGCACAACATGTTAAAATACATCCTACACACTCCTTTTTATGGTGCTACAGTTGATATTCCTGAAAACACAAGGGGGGGGGGGTGATGGGCAGAAATGCACTGAAATTGTAGAAATTGACTGGATCATCAACTTATGAGCTGATCGTGAACCTGGATTTAATGGTGTGGTACCATTAAAACCTATTCTAAAGACCAAACATTTCAAAACCTGTCACTGATTTTTCAGCTTGCTTTGAGCCAAGGAAAAGTATGCACCTTCCCCCTCCCCCCCCCTTTTTTTTCTTCGATTCCTTGCACAAAAAAAAATTTCTATTGGTATGAATAGGAGGGATTGGTTCACATATGTATTGTGATTGTTTTAGGTTGCTGAATTATGTCCTCGGATTCACAAAAGCCTGCATGGAGTGCAAGATTGGTGCAGGAGCCCACGCAGGCAATATGACTGCCGTGCGATCCCGGAACAGCCTGCAGGGACATGCACGAGCGCTCCTGCAGTAATCTTGCATGGACTAAGCCCTGGTATGCAAATCACCCCATTTGCAAGTGAAATCCATGCAAATGAGGTGATTTTGCAATCCAGGAAGCTTGCAACAGTCCGTGCAAGGCTAGTGCTATCTACAGAAATGTACTCTGTTAGTAACCAAGTACATTCCTGCAAAATCCAAAATAAAGCTATGACAGCTCCAAAGAAAGGCTGTATATCATCGAGGAAGCATGCTAATGGCCAAGTATAAGGCCATTGGCATTGCAAACAATCCAAAAAATAAAAAAAAATCAACTTTTATTTTTTTTTTTTCGCCAGTCTCGGCTGTTTTAAGCATAGGGCAGCGGCGTGCAAATGGGATTGGGGGAAATAAGAAAATAAACCTAAAATAAGTATTCTAACTAAAATCAGTATTCTACCATGCAAGTCAATGGCAAAGCAGAAGACAACCTGGCCAGTGAGTAGTGGTTGCTAAGGGGGAGGATCAGTGTGAGATATGTAACTATGCATTAGCAGGCAATCCTATGCAAATGAGGGGAAGGATAGTGAATCCCAGATTTCCCCAGCATGTGAGACAGGAACCAATAGTGTAAGAGTATGAATAGCTGGTTGCAAAACTAGGAGGTAGGTGACATGGGGGATGTGTCAGGCATACTGTAAGCGGATTGGATACCTGTGGCTCTGGTTTGCTCCTAGCTTAGCACAGCTAAGCAAGGGGGTGTGTCTAAACCTGCCTAGCACTCTTTACAAAGTGTATGTAGTTTTACAGGAAGTAAAAAAGAAGTTAAACCAGGAAATAGCAGCAGTGTGCACATTTGAGCACTCTGTTTGTGTGGCGCGCACACGGGCTTAAACAGGGAGGCAATGGGAAGGGAAAACAGCAGTAGGAAGGTATTCAAGGAGAACTAGCTTAGCTGGCAGGTGAAATGTATTAGAATCAGCCAATTACACAGGCAGCAAACCAGCCCAGCCCAAAACACTACTATAAACTAAGCAAACACCTTCCCCTCTGGTTTTTCCCACACTCTACACCACCGGTGTATACAAGTGGGGAAATTTTAACAAACAAACCTACAAAATGAGAAGGGCTGCAGCAGGCAATATAGAACAATATGTGCAAGAGGCTGAGGGTGGTGAGGATGTGGATGCTGCTGAACAACCCACAGTGAGGAGACAGAGAAGAGTGTACAGACCCAGGGTAACCTACCAGGGGCTACATGAGCTGGAGACAGTGGAGTGCTATAGGGTGGACAGAGACCTCCTACAGAAAATTGTTGAGCTGTTCTGGCGACATCTGACACAACAAAATGACCGAGGGGAACCCATCCCAGTGGATACCAAGGTATGTGTAGGACTAGGTATACAAGCCACAGGTACCTCCCAAAGCACAACTGGGGATATCATGGGGATCTCACAGGCATCAGCATCCAGAGAATTCCACCAGTTCCTGGAAGCCATGTCAGCACATGCCACTGAGCACGTATAGTTCCTCAACACCCATGAGGCATTGACCAGCAATATACGTCTCTTCTGCCAAATAGCAGAATACCCTGGGGTAGTGGGTGCTATAGACTGCACACAAATATGCATCAAAGCATCACCTGGTGAGCAGGGTAGAGCCTACATCAACCACAGGGGCATCCCCTCCATCAACTACCAGGTCATATGTGATGCCCAGGGCATTATAATGAATGTGTGTGCTGGCTGCCCTGGAAGTTATGGTGATTTCCATATATGGCATCTGATGCAATTGTACCAGAGATTTGCCACTGGAGACATCCCCTATAGTCACCTAGTGGAGGATGCTGGGTACACACTGGAGCCCTGGCTGATGACACCCATCAGAAATGCACACTAACCTGAACAACGATGCCATAATGAGGCACACACACAGGCCAGACATATAATAGAGAGTGTGTTTGGGATGCTCAGGTCACTGTTCCGGTGTCTGGACACATCTAGTGGAACCTTGCAGTATTCACCAGCTACATGTACCCAAATTATTATGGTATGTGCTATGCTACACAATATGATCCTGTGGAAACAGCTGCAGCAGGAATAACATGGGGCAGGGCCAAACAGCCCCCCCACCAATGCCAAGGCCTGCACAGGCACAGAGTGATCCAGAGGAGGAACAACCTGAGCCTGTCCCAGTAGGCAGAAGGAGGCGTGCCCAGTATGCCCTGGCCTTGGCAAAGAGGCAGCACCATCCGCAGGTCTAGCACACCCTCAAGGTAAGTCAATCAACCTACCAATTGCCAAATGGAGTAGAATGTCATGCTACCTGTAGCCTGTGCTTGTATTGTCAGGCTCTGGATTGCATTGCATAAGTGGAAATTCCTTAAGATTCCAAGAGTAGGCTAAGTTATTTCTTAAACTTATTTCACTGAACTGCACTTCTGAAATGCTTATAATTGTGCTATACAGTTGATCTACTATATTATTGCCCTGTTATAAAGCTTTTTTTATTGTTTCACTGCATTTATGTACCGTTTTATACTGTTTTAATATTACTTAACTGTAAACTGCTTTTTCATACTGAGAGTTGTATTTTCTGTTTGTGAGTGCTCTATCCGAACTTTTCTGTGCATTTTTGTCTGTTACAGTTAAAAGAATACTCGAGTCTGCTCCTTGATCTGTTTAAAACTTTCATTTAGTGGCTACAGCTAGGAACTGTAATTTTTCCCACCCACCCTCCCTAGTGTTGTGCGTTGTTATACTTGGTGGCTTTGCAGTTGCCCACCCATACTGTATATTTGATCTGTGACACTCCTCTCAGTCTAGTGTCATTAGTTCACTCAATCTATTAGAGAACATTTGTGAAGGCCAACCCACTCAGATTCTTAACGTTGAATAAACTTCTGTTCCAGCTATCTCCATTTCCACTTTACTGACAAAAATAAATTCTAAGCTTGCTTCCCCCCTTTCCTGTGGCAGGTCAGATATGGATTTGCTGTGTCCAGGACTGTTTGTGAGCTACTAAGCCCACCACCCACCCACTTAACTGGGGTTAAACTATTCCTGGCACCATAAAGTCTGTTCTTCAAAATTTCCCTTGCAACTAGCCAACTTTTTAGTTTTAGCACTCATCTGTTTCTTTGATCTCAGCACTTGTTCAGAACTCATTGTAAGCACTAAATAAGTTACAAATTACTACAGCACTCAACTTTCCTCACTTGTCTAGAGGAAAACAATTTTCAGTACTTAATAAATAAGCACCTATTCAAGCATGTCTAACGGTCAGCTCCCAGTGTTTTCTCCTGTCTACCTGATGAATCTGGGCATCTTGGAACAATGCAGCAATTGCCTCATGTACACAGACAACCCTCTCCTCCTACCACCCAACACTACGACCTGTGAGAGATGCACTTATATAGCCAAACTGGAAGCAAAGCTCTCTTCACCAAAGACTGGCCTAGACAGTCAAGAGGAGAAGGTAAACACTTGCACCGCACCATACTCATCACATAGTCCCTCAAAACCTACACCACCAAAACACACACACAGAACCACAAAACACACACCTACATTCGCGGAGGCTCTCAGTACAAATCTGCCCAGAGACCTCCAAAGCAGAAATGCAAGCAACCTCCACCCCCTAACACAACCCAAATGACACATGGCCTACATACTCAGTGTGCCACTCAACTACAGCCCATAAGGCATAACGTACCCAACACTCTAGTCATTGGTGACTCTGTAGTTGGGCACACTGATGTTCCACTCACCAGGCTAAAAAAGGAAAAAGTTACTGTCATCTGCCTGTCAGGTGCCAGGATCCACCACATAACGCACGCACTCAGGTCACTCCACAACAAGTACAAATATGACTCTGTCATTGTCCATGTTGGTGTGAATGACCTGAGACGTACCTCCCTAGACTACATGAAAAGAGACATGGAGGAGCTCTATGATCTTGTAGCCCAGGCCGGTAAGACCCCAGCCCTGAGTAGAATCCTGCCATCACCCAGAATGACACCACAGTACAAGGACAAAATGATTGACTTTAACAATTGGCTAAGCTTCTGGTGTCATTCTAAGGGAATCCAGTATCTGTCTGCCTGGGATGACATGATCGACAGACCATGCTGCTTTGCCGGAGATGGCCTGCACCTATTGCCCTTGGGATTCCGGATACTGGCAAAAGCTCTTGCCACCCCTATAGTGCCTTTTTTAGGCAAGGTTCAAATTACAAATTCACCACTGTAACAGGTACAAGCAAGCAAAATCTGAGGGTAATGCTACTCAATGCTAGAAATCTAAACCTCAAAATGCACTCACTCAAGGCACTCCTTAAAATGGAGAACATTGACATCTGTGCAGTGACAGGGACCTGGTTCAAAGCTCCAGAGAGCACCCCTGCATTACAAGGCTATAATTCATACCACACCTTTCGGCTACCAAACCCGGACCGAAACACTAAAGGTGGAGACATGTCCATATTCATTAAGGATATCCACACAGCCAAGCTAGTTGCTCAGCATAATGCATCTGAGATTAAACAAGTTCAACTAATTCTGGGCAAAACCGCAATCCATATTGTAGCCTGCTACAGACCCCCCACCATGCCCCAGGATTCCACTCCTCTTTTCTTGATATTTTGTCAAATATTAAGGTACAACCCAACACTCTAATAATGGGTGATTTCAACTACCCTACCCTACCATTAACTTTGAAAACTACTCATGTACCAACTCTTTTGCTCAACATTTTCTGGAAATCATCAGTTCCAATGCTTTGGATCAACTTATCCACACCCCCACCAGGGGCAGCAATATCCTAGACCTGGTCATCACCAACATGGGTGACCAGTGTTCCACACCAGAGGTCAGTTCCTTGATGGTCAGATCCAACCACAAGCTAATCATCCTAGACATCCACATCCCGCTCCCACCACCCATTAGGAAAACAACCATAAAACTTTTCTCCAAAGCCAACTTCACGCTTCTTAAGACAGAAGTGGCAAACTTCACAACACCCATGCAGATGGACAATAGAGGTACAACTGCTGAATCCTACACAAATGCACTTTATAAGCACTTACACGAGTGCATGGATCATGCTATCCCTAACAGAACCAAGATGCTATCCTCCAAAAAAAGGAAGCCAATCTGGTGGTCTTCTGCCATAAACAAACTTTACAACAGAAGAAAGAAACTGTTGCAAAAAAGAGTAAAATTCCACGATTGGAGGAACTCCCTGGTCAGCCTCAGTAAGAAGCTGAGATCCCTCATAAAATCCTCCAAAGCTAGTTATGAAAACAAAATTGCCACTGATTCTAAAGACAACCACAAAGCATTCTATAGCTATGTCAAACATCTCAATGGCAACACTCAGATCTGCTCTGAGTTACAGCTCAATGACACTAAATATACAGAACCAACTGATATTGCCAACATCCTGGCAGATAGGTTCAGTGCTAAATTTACCCCCCTCTCACCCCCTAAAGGGCCCATCTTTATACCGGAAGAATGCAAAGTTCCTGTAATCACAGCACACAGATAAAAACTTCACTCTCCAAAGCCAAGAACACAGCATCCATGGGACCTGACAACATCCCAGGCTGCCTTCTACATGAACTACAGAATGAACTGGCACCCCACCTAAGTACCATGTTCAATCATAGCCTCACCTCAGGCTTTGTGCCCATTGAATGGCGCACCATGACAGTTATCCACTCCACAAAGAGGGGGGCCCAACAGACCCCGGGAACTACTGCCCCATTAGCCTGACGAGCCTCGTCTGCAAGGCCATGGAACGTATCATCATGGAACTCATAAACAAAGACATTGGAGATCTCCAAACTCTGGACCCCACACAGTTTGGGTTTGTAAAAGGCAGATCATGTCTCCTAAACCTGACAGACTTCTTTGAAGTAGTCACCAAAGCCATAGATGAGGGTATGGTAGTTCACTCAGCCTATCTAGATCTCGCCAAGGCATTCAACACCATCACCCACTCTGGAATTATAGATAAATTGACTATACTAGCTATAAATCCCTATGTCACAAGATGGGTTGCCAACTGGCTTACTGAAAGAACCCACACCGTGAAAGTAGCAGACTCCAAATCAGACTTCAGACCAGTAACAAGTGGAGTACCACAGGGTTCAGTCCTGGGTCCTCTCCTGTTTGGTATCTACTTCTCTGAAGTACAGGCTAACACAGAAGGTCTTTGGCTAACTAAATTTGCAGATGACTGCAAACTAGGAGCCATAATTGAAACTCCTAATGATGTGGACATCCTACAAAAGGGCATCACTGAGACAGATGCCTGGTGTCAAAGACATGGTCTTAAGCTCAATGCCAAAAAGTGCATTGTCATCCCCTTTGGTAAAAACTCAGTACCCATGAACTATCAGATAGGTGGTAGTCTACTTAACACCAAAAGTGTGATAAGAAACCTTGGGACACAGGTGAACAGTAGTCTCTCCTTTGATAATCACATCGCCACAGTGGTCAGGAAATCCTTGTACGTGGCACACCTCATCACAAAAGGTTTCTCATCCAGGAAAAAAGAGGTCATTGTTCCCCTCTATTCATCACTCATTAGACCCATTATAGATCACAACGCCCCTTTTGGTATGTACCTCACAAGACATCTACAGCAACTGGAAAGGCCACAAAAATACCTCACAAAGAGGATTACTGGCCTCAAACAGATGCCCTACGCAGACCGTCTCAAAAAACTCCAGCTTTGCTCCGCCACATATCACCTACTCAGAGGCGATCTCTGCCTAACATACAAAGCTATGTCAAGCCCAGAGCTGTTGGACATGCTCCACTTAAAGAAATCCCAATCCCTCTGAGCTACATGCTCTAAGGACCTAAACCTTGTCACCACAATAAACAGAACATGCTGGAGGGATAGATTCCTGTCCCAGAGACTTCCCATACTCTGGAACAGACAACCTATCTATGTCAGCCAGAGCTCCTCATTAGCACTCTTCAAGAAAAATCTTGATGATTGGATGGGTACTAGGAAATTCTCCCCGATGATCACTTCTGTAGTTCTGCTTGACAGGGGCACAGGAAAATAATTTTCTTGGGTGGCGAAAGCCAGGGTACCTTTTTGGCTAGGCTTGTATAGGCCCTAGGGCCAATAGCTTAGTACCTACCTATGAACCTATGCACTGACACAGTAGGCACCCAGGGAATTACACCTCTCTTTGACTTGCACATACAGTAAAAGGGATGCCAAATATGACACTACCTGTGCTCAACCATGTATAGGGAGTGTACTATGTTCATCTGACATAGGCAGCCCTCCAGCACCATCCGCAAGTCTGGCACACCCTCAAGGTAAGACAATCAACATACCAATTGCCAAATGGAGTAGAATGTGATGCTACCTGTAGCTATGTTATGGATGTGAGCATGCAAGGGAATTGGGTGGCTGAATGTTATGGCAGCAGACAGTAGACACCCATAGTGGCACCATGACATCTGTAACACTTACTGGAGTCACCATAGTAGCCAGCACTACACAAGCTGACAAAACTCACTGCAGGAAATGTGCTGAGTGACATGTGTGTCCATATGACCCACACATGCCAGTCAGGATAGTTCACATACCCAACAACAGTCTCAGCCAGCAGGACAGGTGTAGACAAACCCAAACAGAGCCTGTGCCATGGCCCCAGAATGATGGCTATGATTAACCTCCCCCCCAGGCCTACACAGACAGACCACAGCAGGTCAGGCAGTGGGATGGAAGTTCTGAAGGGTAGGACATAGGACAATAATATGTAGGGCAACCAAAGCCACGATCTGTAGTGCACTTGTATTCATCTAGTCAGAATGATAGTTAGCAATACAGAATGAAATGGAGTACCTGACATACCAGTTCACTCATAGCAAATGCGTACAAGTTTCACATGTGCCCCCCCACATCCTACATAGTAATATAATAACAGTCAGGTGTGACCCCAACCCTGTGTAGAAATGTAGAAATAGTCAGGTGTGCCCCCCCCATCCTACATAGTAATGTAATAACAGTCAGGTGTGCCCCCCAACCCTGTGTAGAAATGTAGAAATAGGTGTGCACCCCATCCTACATAGTAATGTAATCACAGTCAGGTGTGCCCCTGAACCCTGTGTAGAAATGTAGAAATGTAGAAATCGTCAGGTGTGCCCTCCCCCATCCTACATAGTGATGTAATAACAGTCAGGTGTGCCCACCCAACCCTGTGTAGAAATGTAGAAATAGTCAGGTGTGCCCCCATCCTACATAGTAATGAAATAACAGTCAGGTGTGCCCCCCCACTCCTGTGTAGAATTGTAGAAACAGTCAGGTGTTCCCCCTCTGCTATGCAGGAATATAGTAACAGTCAAAACCAAATGATCGATGGATACTCTGCAGAGACAGCATGCTACCTATCGGTGTACAACACAAAGGTCAGCACTGCAGCACAAACTACCTGGACACGATCCACACATTCAGTACAGACGGCCATACTGGGCATGCTCACACACTTAGAGAAATGAAGGCAATGTCAGTCAACAACATACTGAAAGGTGATACTGGGCATGCTCGACACTTAACGACATGAAGGCCATGACTGCAAACACCAGTGAACCAGACATATCTGGAAGCTGCAATTGTTAGTGCAGACTCTCGTTAGTATGCACCACTCATGGCTTGCACACACAGTGGATAGGAATACAGACATATATGTCAGGACAACACACTATATTGAGCCAAAGGTAGACGTACATAGATGTGTGGAAGAGGGTGACTGTGACAAGGAGCCATCCAGGCCTGTCCCACCCAGCACAGAGCCAAAGGGCTCAAAACACATGAGGTGCAGATGTCACTCACTGCAGATACTAGCCACCAGTATCTGTCAGCATTACAGACTATGTGGTGCACGTGCTAGTTGTGCAACATGACTGTAAAATGAAGTAGTCATCTAGCAGCTGTATACATGTACCTGTGAAATATGACCCTGTTTGTGCCTGCATGTGGTGTGTCAACCTCTAGATGAATGGGTTATGGCCCATGCACACACACTGCCCTCCCCATAGCCCTACTATGACAAGCATGCTGAGGTCATCCAATGTGAAGTACACCTTTGGGAGAGTTGCAGCCGAATAATCTCCATGGTGCATCCCATAACTGCGTACTGCTGTAGTGTGATAAACTAGTTAGGTAGGAGTTCTAACCCCAGACTTGGAAACTGTGTTTATGAGTGTGTGTGTTTGTGTACATGTCTGTCTGTATCTGACTGTGTAGAGAGCAATGCTTTTTAGGGTACTCACACTCCTTACAGTTCATATACTCAACTTTGGCAAGGCTGCTGATGTCACCCACCTAGAAATACACCTCTGGGAAGGTTGTAACCCAGTAATCACTGTAGCGTGTCCTGTAACTGCATACTGCTGTAGTGTGATAAAGTAGTTAGGTAGGAGTTCTAACCCCAGACTTGGCAAGTGTGTGTTTGCATGTCTGTCTGACCCTTTCTCTGTAAAAAGCAATGCTTTTTAGGGTACTCACACTCCTTAAAATTCATATACTCAGCTTTGGCAAGGCTGCTGATGTCACCCACCTAGACATACTCCTCTAGAAAGGTTGTAGCTCAGCATTCTCTGTAGCGTGTCCTGTAACTGTGTACTGCTGTAGTGTGATGTAGAACTGTGGTAGGGTTCCATCCCCATCCATGGCAGTTCTGAATGTTTTGTGTGTGTTTCAATGTTTGTGTACGGAGCAATGCATTATAGGCTAGTCACACTCACTACATTTCAAATGGCCTACTTTGGCATTCCTGCTGATGTCATTCATTGTGAAATACACCTTTGGGGAAGGAGTTCACTAGTAATCCCTGTGGTGCGTCCTATAATAGCTCCATGCTGTAGTGTAATATAGACCTCTGTTGTGGGTTCTATACCCACACAAGTCGGTTGTGGATGCTTTGTGTGTATCTCACTGTCTGTGTTGGAAGCAATGCACTTTAGACTAGTCACACTCACTACAATTCGAATGTCCTACTTTGGCAATCCTGCTGATGTTATCCAATGTGAGCTACACCTTTGGGGAAGGAGTACTCCAGTAATCTCCATGGCACGCACTATAATTGCATAGTGCTGTAGTGTAATAATCTAGTCAGGTAGGGGTTCTACTCCCAAACATGACAGGTGTGTGTGTGAGTGTGTGTGTGTGACTTGTATCCTGTGTGGAGGTGGTTGTGAGTGTGTGACACCAGTGGCCAATGTGGAGTGGGTTTTGCATATTTCTTATATGGTGGCCCTATTATATATCACAATGTCCACTGTACAGGGATAATAGATGTGAAATAGCTGAGAGGCTGGGGTGCAAAGCCATACCCATACATATGACATCAAGCCAAGCAATCACAGTTAGCAACCCCAGTATTACCCAGACCACACTCTCAACCCATGTCTCATACACACACACACACGCCTAGGCAACAGCCAATATGTGGGTAGTACACTGCATATTGACTAGTGATAGTAACTATGGGGTGACAGCTGTGGGCTACAGAGGGCATGGCACCCTGTCCATCTGTCCAGTATGCATGTACATGAAGACAGTGTGCCTTCCCCATGTTCCCCAATGGACACCTAAAACACTTGTGGTGCCATCACATGTGATCCACAAAGGGCATACCATGCCTGACAACATGCCCTGTATTGACAGAAGCCACTGACACCAGGGAATGCCATTAGCATGCTATCAATTTAGGTGCAGGGTAAACCTGCTGCCCATTACCAGTTCCCACCACATGTGGGCAAGACTGGCACATCTGATGATAATCTGTGTTCACAACATGGGTCAGACACCCTAGGTACAGTTCCACATGTCACTGTACATGCATGTGGGAGGAGTGCACATTCCAGACACCATCCATGTCATGGACTTAGGAAAACATACATGGCAAGTAATGCACAGCATTGGCCACACACAATAGTCACCCAGGTGACTGGATGGGGGATACAATACCCATCTGTGTGGGCAAATGCAGACACTTCAGCCCTGAGCCACAATGCAGACCAACTTCATGTGGCCTGATGCCAAGGTATACCCATCGCCTAGCCTTGTACAACCATTTGGCACAGTCGATGACCACATACCCGTTCAGACATGCACCCATGCATGTCAGTACTGGCACCCTGTGTGTTTGTGTGTGTGTGTTGTATGGTGCGTATGTTCACATCCAAACTCCCTACAACCCCCATGGGCATACTGAAGCATGCTGTATGATGTCAGACACCTCCCCATACCCTTTGCCCATACAACCCCCGTATGACCCATGTGGTGCATGTGATACCTGCATAGTGATGTGTTGTGGCAATCCCACTACTGATGAGTTGTAATCCTGGCTCAGCCAAGTGTGTTAATTAATGTGTGTGCATCCCTGTGATAGTGTGGCTGTGTTGATGCTTGCACCTGTTCATGCAGATAGGCATGTGTACATCACCTACCGTATAGCTACCATATCTCTGTTGCAGATGTCAGTCACCATCACATATATATTCTGAGGGCTCCATAACAGGTAACCCATGTGGTGCATTCAGTAACTGCAGAGAACTGTGATAGCACTACATAGTCATCAGGGGTTTGATACCCTGTGCTGGTAGGTGTGTGACACAAACATGCTTAGGTTTTCTTTCCCAGCACTCCATGACTTGTCTTTGCCTCTGTCTGCCTCTCCCACTCCCTCTCTGGTGGATGTGGAGACCTACAGCATGTGTATTTTAAGTGATGCTCATGATCAGCTGATGTCCTCTGCATGAATTGCAGCCCTCCCATAGCTGATTGCATGTGGGACAGCTGTGGTAACAATCCCATAGCCAATTGCATGGAAACATTCATTGTGAGCAGGAACTAGATCTGTTGTTTGGCATACAGCATCTCAGATGGATTGGGTATTTACCTCTAACAACATACACTGTGGAAACAGGGCAACACACAGGAGGGGGATGTGCCTGACCTGACTGCAGACTGTAAGTGCTGCTATACTGCATTTGGAGTACTGTTGTTTTAACAGTGTGTGTGGATATGACTGTTCTACATGTCTCAATACCTGCCATGTCAGTTCCATGTTTCTGAGGAATCCCTATCTGCAGGGTCATCTGCAGAAAGGGCAGTGTGTTGTGCCTGTGGTTTCATGTGTTACCAACGGTGCATCTATCTGTAGACTGCAGAAGGTAGTGTGAGGATTGCAGTCTGTAAATGGTGAAAGCCATGACAGCTACTGGCTTCTTATCCCTCATAGGACATATGTTGCAACAAACCCTGTTACAACAGTAAATGTATGAAGTTATCACAGCAACGTGTCATTATAGGCCCTGTGTATGTGCTTCCAGCCACAACTCTGCGAACCTGTGTACATATGTTGTGCATGAAGTGGCGCATATGTGCTGTACACCATAATTAGTGTCATCATATCTGATAAGCCAGTAAGATATCAGACTGCTACACATGTTATATACAGTAGGGGTTATATTTCATGACATAACCTGGACATTCTGTGGATGTTTGTACAGTACTGAGGTATGTGTACTTATGGTGAATGTCGACAGTGTGTGTACAGACTGTGGTAGATGTCATTGTTCTAGCTCCCATCTTATCTGATGTTACATGCTGCTCCACTGTATGGTACCATAGTGGCGTACATGTTTGTAG